>NC_137885.1:15949858-16284858 GCF_963924005.1 Protomyctophum bolini | reverse complement strand
CAGAACCCTTCTCGGCATTCCCCACAGACATAATAGGTGAGTGTTTGACGCTTGGTTATAATGTCACTTCCTTTGTCTGGTCTTGCTTACCTTTCCCGTTGTTGGTCTTGCGCTTAGCCTTTCCCTGGTGGCACTTGGATTTTGTAAAAAAAAAAACACACACACATCCTCCATCGCCAGAATCACCACCACTGGATCCCACACAACTTCAGTCCTTGGGGGTTCGCTGTGAAATATTCTTTCACAGCGAACGTTTTTTAACTCAAATCTTTGCTTCTGGAGAGGTCCCTGGAACAACATATTTTCAGTCCGCGGCCAATTACATATATTTTTTGGGATCCTTGACATAGTTGAGAACCACTGATATAGAAACACGGTTTATCAGAAAACTGTCAGTTTTGTAGAATCGGCCTCGGGTCTAAATGGGTTAATAACCGCTAACGTTGTGTTCCTCTGGTGTCTGTGGCCTTGCATTCATTCACCTGGAATGATGGTGCACGGCTAGAATGAAAACCAGCAGTGCTTTGGAGTCCCCTTGAAATGTGTGCACTTTTTTGATCACTTGAATGCCTCATGAAAGAAATACTTACAGCGTCCGTGTTTAAAATTTGTTTTATTTTGTTTACATCTCTTAAAATAAGATAATAGTCTACTGCTTTCCCACTTCTATGCCTTTATACACAAGTTGCACACACACATTCTCACCAACAGCATGTACACAAGTGTATACCGTTAAACTCTTGCTCGCTCACTCAGTCGCACGCACGCACACACACACACACACACACACACACACACACACACACACACACACACACACACACACACACACACACACACACACACACACACACACACACACACACACAGTCTCTACACTAGTGGTTGTCAAAGTGGGGTCCGGGGGATCCTCCGGGGTCCAGGATAGTTAGGAACCAATTGGACCCTTATGGGTCACTCTCAGCGTTACATTAACACTGACTACAGTAGAAGGGGAAAAACGTATCAAATGGGGATGATGCATTCAAACTAGGGGTCCATTAAAATGGTTGAGAATCACTGTTATGGCCATGAAAACATCTTCTCTTATTGTCTCCACCAGCCGAAGGGGAAAGTATGTTTTGCACTCCGTCCGTGTGTGTGTCCGTCCGTCCGTTTTGGATATTACTCCTTCAGATTTCATCCAAATATCATGCAAATCGGTACACATGATCCCTATAGAGCTTCGCAGTCCCGCCTCCTTTCATGACGACGCCAGGCCCAGGAAATAATTCCCAATGCAATTTTTCCCATAGACATTTCAAAACGTATTTATTTAAAGACCTTATAAACGTCGTACAAAGCCAACTCGAGTTGTGACAAATCATGACGACAAACACAATATTTTGGACCAAACAAATAATTACAAAGAAGAAATCTTCTTTCAAATTATTTGTTTCGACAACAATTGTGTTTGTTGTCATGATTTGTCACAACTCGAGTTGGCTTTGTATGAGGCTTAAAAGGTCTTTAAATAAATACTTTTTGAAATGTCTATGAGGAAAATGAAAGAGGAATCATTTCCTGGGCCCTGGTAGGGGCGACGCTCTATAGGCATGTGATCAAGACAGGTCTGTTTGATTTCTCATATTCCATCCTGATTGGCTATACGATTCGCTTCCAGAAGGAAGTGGCCCGTTTTGTACAAAATGCCCTATAAGTCATGAACACAGCGTCCGATTGCGGTGAAACTGTGCACGCATATTCCCACTAGGCTGAGGAAGAAATGCCACTTGTTTGTTCTCTTTTTGTAAATGGGGGTTCACGGGCTGACGTGGGTCAGTTTAGGTGTCGTTGCCATGGACAAGCAGATGAATGGGCTCCCAGATTGGAAAAAAATATATATTTATTTCCTCATCTGGAGGCCACTATACCTCCTTCTTTGTGTAGAAACGGAAAACTCGGCTTGGCTCCTCCCATTTCTTAGTCCACTTCCTCCTGGGTGATTCTGTGTTTATTCCTACGGTATCATAAGCACGGCTTCTCTGATTTCTTGGGGCGGCCCAAGAGATCAGAGAAGCCGTGCTCATTACATTACACGGTGTCTCCGAGCGCCCCTCCCCTCGAGTCCCCCCCCCCCCCCCAGCAGTTTGAAAAGCAATCAGATAGAGTGCGTGGGCAAGGCTCTCTCTCCCTCTCCTCAGCTCAACTCGGTCTGCACTGTGTCTAATGAGCGCGTGCAGTGTGAAGTATAGCGGTGGTCCACGCGCCATTTCCCGTTGTAATTACGGTATGTGACGCGGTCCAGCGGAGTGAGCTGTTTCCAGCTCCGTTTAGCTTTCTCACCCCCCCCCCCCCCAAAAAAAAACAAACAAACTCCTTTGTGAAGCCCCCCTTCCACTCCCCTCTCAGCACTCACAAGTCTCAACAGTGAAGTTTGGCTTGTTTGACACGGTAATTGCTTTTGGCATTTTTTGAGTGGTGCAACCACTCCTACAACCAGCAATGTCCGTGTACACCTATGTACCCATGTGTGTGGTATGTACCCATGTGGTCATGAGCACCAGTATATGACTATAGGGTACCAGTAGGGGGCGCCAGAAACAGAGAGGGATAGTGCTGCAATGTTGCCTGCTAATGAGAGAGAGAGAGAGAGAGAGACAGAGAGGTGGGGGGGCGGGGGGGGGGGGGGGGGGGCTGCACCACTCAGTTCACACAGGTGTGATTTTTTTTTTTTTGTGTTTGGATATTTTGTTCCTTCTTCCACACAACAGATTCAGATTCAGGCTTCGTGGAAGGGGAGCTGTTCATACCAAGAACTGGGGCGGGAGGTTCAAACCGAGTAGTCTAGAGCAGGTACAGAGTCAAAGGGTCAACTTTACCAAGTGTTGAGGGTGATTTAAATGTCCCACAACACTGATGGTCAATGAAGCTACAGTATGTCTATGGACATCTATGAAAAAGTTTAATCTGGATCCCTGGCTCCTGCGTCATCCTTCTCTCAGCTAAGGAAGGGGTCCTTGGCCTAAGAAAGAAAAGGGTTGAAGAACTCAAAGGTCTAGACTATAGCTCCTTTCCAAGGAACCTTTTGGTTTGAGGAGAATCGGCTTAGTCAGTAGACAAGACCCACGAGAGGGACATGATAAATTATGTACACAAAATAAATATATCAATCTATACCCCAGCCAACTATAAACAACAACTCCCAATGCAGTAGCGGACACCCCCCCCCCCCCCACACACACACACACCTCCCCCTGACCCCTGACCCCTGCATGGTACTGAGGCTTATACCAGCGGGTTGGGTGTTTGCTAACTTCCCGTGCCAGTGGGAGACGGGAAGCAGACGCTCCTTGTTCCAATGTGTGTGGGTGCTTTATTTTAATTTAATTTAACACTAACGATTTTTTATTGATTTGGTTGACCTTTCATTTCACACCAAGTCATGGCGCATTGGAGCTTTGAACATCATCCCCCCCCCCCCCCCCCCCCCCCCCTCTATTGATTGCGTCCCTCCAGATTGGGATGAGGCATTGGGATTGGATCGTGCAAAAAAAACGCCCAAAATCTCCCAGACTCTCTTGGTGTGAAAAGTCATCCTTCAACTGCTGCTGTGACAGGAACATGGATGCATTTAGATTTGTTTGTTCTTGGCAATGGAGATTTCTCTCTTTTGTTTTAAGTTGTTCCTTTTGCAACCGGCATGCTCGTGCATGCTCATAACCGAGGTGCACTGCACGCCCTGCTGTTCGTTTGCACAATCCGCATAGGGATTCTGAAAAGAAAACAAAGAGAGAGATTTTAAAATATAGACGGAAATGATCACTCCTCTCTTTAAAGGTAGGGTAAGTGATGTTGTTTGGTTAAGATAAGTGTTACATAATGGTAGCTCTATATTCCGGTAGTAATCATTGCTATATAGTATAGAGTGTTCAGTAGCAGGAGTTTCCATGTCTCACCAGCTCTTTAGTAAGAAAAATGCATTTTAAGCAGAAGTGGAAAATTCTGCAATATAGAAATACTATGAATTAAATATATACTTACATATATTAATAATACAAACATATTATCATCAAAATGTATCGGTACCAAAAGTAGAAAGTACTCACTTTTTTAAATTAACTAGTAATTAAAGTTTTCAAATAAATGTAGTGTGAGTTAAAGTACAACATTTGCCTCTGAGATGTAGTGCAGTAGAAGTAAAAGTATTGGAATTTGGAAATACTCAAGTAAAGTAGAAATACCTCAAAATTGTACCTAACTACAGTACTTAAGTATAAATACTTTCAACCACTGATTTTAAGGTCAGGATACCAACTTTATCCAATCAGAAGAGAGAATGCATACAGGATGCAGGATAGACAAGTGAAATTGGACGTTATGAGACCAAGAAATGAGCAGCCAGAAATTGGAACTGGCCAGTGCTATTAAAAAAATCGATGCTGATTGAATGGGTACTCTCTCCTGATTGGATGAAATTGGCAACCCACCCGACAACTGTATTTTCTGTTTATTAAAGAGCTGGAGAGACCACTGTTACTGAACAAACACTCTACAGCAATGATTACTCTCAGAATATTAGAGCTTTAACCATTTAACTAAGAAAAACTTGCTTTAGTTTTAACCACCGACAAAAAGGAAAAGAAAATCACTTCAACCCTACCTTTAAACTTCCCGCCCGGCCCAAACTGTTGTTGTATCTATTCTCCAGCAGGGCAAGGCCATCCTGGCGGGAGTGAGCCCACAGTCGATACGGTGGCCGTGCCCCCGTTGCCCGTCCACTGGTACTACATTATGGCGGCCGGCGGCGCCCTGCTGCTCCTGGCCGGCGCCATCTTGGTCCGGGCGCTGTGCTGCTGCCGGCGGCACCTCGCCGCCAAGAAGAGCCAGACGTCGTCTGTGGCCTACCACAGCTCCTCGCAGTGCTTCCAGTACTCCCACTGGTCCACCAGCATGGCCGCCCCAGGGGTGGAGCCCGTCCTGACCGTACGGCTGGACAGCCGCGACCGACACCACCGCGCCCTCTGCTGAGAGAGAGAGAGAGAGGCGGGAAGCTTATCGAAGGGCTTGTTTGTGATTTGACAGAGCAAAGAGCTCCTTTTCCACCCCGCCGTGCTGGCAGGGTGTCAGGGGTGTGTGTGCCGTGGGGTGACGCCACAGGACTGACGCCCCACGCCCCCCCCCCCCAGCTCCGTAAACACCTCCCACCTTCCATGACGGTGGGAAGTTTGATGATACTGACTGATTTTTTTTTTTGTATCTTTTCTGGATTGCAACCCCTTACCCCACACACACAAAAATGTGCAAGCACTGCAATTCTATCTGTCTTACACACACACACACACTATCTCACTTTCTCTCCCTGTCTCTCTCTCGCGCGCACACACACACACGTACACTCTGACACTAATGGATATAGCTTTAGGTTGGAGTTCCTTTTTTATTTCATTTTTGGTATTTCCTTCCGCTCCATCGGGAGAGTGCGCTGTTGACACTTGACACATTGTGCTGCTGCTGCTGAGAGGAATGGACTCGGGAGAGAGTTATTTATCTGAAAGCACCTTGTTTTTCCGGGACCGTTGAGTGCCGTCTTGGCTCCACACAGCAACTCTGGAATGACCCCGGCATGGACGCACTGTGGGTGGGTGGTTGGGGGCAGCGTTTGGCCAGAGCGGGCGGGTGGTTGAGCCGCTTCAGCTGTGAGAGGTGGTCACGGACTGCCAAACCCACAGCCCTGGTAAACAAGACCCCAGAGACTCTGCAGAGCTCTGCAGTACTAGCGAGAGGAAGGAAAAAACTGTTAGCAAAGACAGGCACTGAATGTACTCGCTATGACCCGGCAAAACTGCATTCTGTTGGGGGGGGGGGTGTTTTACTTTGATACGCGAGCGAGTCTAACAGAAGTTCTAGTTGTTGTTTTTTTGTTGTTTTTCTTTTTTGTACTTGAAACATTGTCCTCTTCAACGGAGCATGTGAGCGTTTCAAAATGAAGAACGCAAATCCGTCATACTTAAAAGCAGCCAGCCCCACGAGAAGGGGGAGATGAGCGGCGCTCGTTTTTGATTGAGCCGCTTGTCTTCTCCTGATAAAGGCGTGAGTCTGTGATGGATGCGAGCTCGTCTTCTTCGCCCGTTTAGCGCTGGGGTTTCTTGACTCCTCCGGGGGCCATGATTAAAGCCTGTCATTCCACTCCCACTCGCGGTGCTCGCCACCCACTTGCCTTCGTTCTTTCCGTGTCTTCTTCTGCCCATATGAGAGCCATACCCTACGAGACCCCCCCCCCCCCGAGCCATACCCTACGAGACCCCCCCCCCCCCCGAGCCATACCCTACGAGACCCCCCCCCCGAGCCATACCCTACGAGACCCCCCCCCCCCGAGCCATACCCTACGAGACCCCCCCCCCGAGCCATACCCTACGAGCCCCCCCCCCCCGAGCCATACCCTACGAGACCCCCCCCCCGAGCCATACCCTACGAGCCCCCCCCCCCCGAGCCATACCCTATGAGACCCCCCCCCCGAGCCATACCCTACGAGCCCCCCCCCCCCGAGCCATACCCTACGAGACCCCCCCCCCGAGCCATACCCTACGAGACCCCCCCCCCGAGCCATACCCTACGAGACCCCCCCCCCCCGAGCCATACACTACGAGACCCCCCCCCCCCCCCCCGAGCCATACCCTACGAGACCCCCCCCGAGCCATACCCTACGAGACCCCCCCCCCCCCCCCCCCCGAGCCATACCCTACGAGACCCCCCCCCCCCCCGAGCCATGCACGTTACTGCGTGTGAATGTGTGCTTGTTGTTTTGCGGGTGGGGCCGTAAATAAAGACACAGCTGTCGGCCTTCACCATCCTCCCTTCCTTGATTTATACTCCTACAAATCCCACAATGCCGCGGGGCCAGCTGGAAGCAATAAGCGCGGCGTGTTTGTTGTTTGTGTGTGTGTGTGTGTGTGTGTGTGAGAGAGAGAGAGAGAGAGAGAGAGCTATAAATACTTCCAGGGCGTTATGAAAGCCAGAGCTGCCGAGCACTCTCGGAGACGGGATGAAGGGTCTTATTCCTGATCGGTCTGTCTGTCAAAAGTAGCACGCCGTCGATAAGTCCGCAGAGCGGGCCACTTTGTCACCGCACTTCTCCAAACATAACACGGAATTGTTTGGATTAGTTTAATTTCACGCGTCCGCCTCCCTCGCTGTTGCGCCCTATCCACGGCAGCGGCGGTATGCGCCCATATCCAATGCATTGTCTGAGGCGAGTAGAGACCGCCGCGGGCGGCAAAGTTGAAAAGAGTTCAACTTTGCCACTGTGTGAGCGAGACAGGTTGCCAGCAGCCGTTCAGATGATCTAAAATAGGCAGTTGATTTTGTAAGTACTGATTACTCGCTATAACTAATCACTATACCGCCGCTGGTGTGAATTTGGCATTATGATGGTGGCGACAACCGTTTGGCTTTTATTGGCGACGAACGAAAGTAGAGCGAAATTGAGGTTTTCACACAGCGCAGCTCACAGGTGCCTTAGTTGCGTGCCGCGACCCAAAAATGTATCTAAAAAAAAATCAGGTCCATGAAGTCGATGCGCAACAAAGTATGCATGAATCAGGTCCAGTTATCCTGCACCAGCAGAGATCCATCACTTACTGCCCCCCCCCCCCCCCCCACTTACCCCCCCCCTCCACCCCTCGCCTCGGCTGGCCACAAAGCAACCCTCTCATTTGTCTCACCCCCCCCCCCCTCCCCCCGTTTAAGAGTTACACCGATCTTCTACGAGATGAAAAAAGTGTTTTTTTGGCATGCGCTCGCGATGTGCTTTTAAATCAAAGTGGCGGGGGTGGCGGCGGTGGTGTGGTGGGGTGGGGTGGATTTGGACACCCCCGCCCTGTCCATCTCGACACTGTTCTGCTCCAAGCTCCTAATAGTTGTAATTAGTTAATGGACAGATAACATTTATTAAGGCTGCACTAAGCACTTTTCTCCCTCCCGTCCACCGCATAGCGACCCCCGCCACCCCATCGTCCAATCAGTTTTCCGACTTGGGGTTGGAAACAGTGCTGGTATAATGCCATTGGCTAGTCGGCAGACCTCCGGTTCTGGAAGGCGTGCCCCTGCCAAGAAAAATAGCCCCTCCCACTACTGGATGCCTCGCCAAGAACATGTGCACGCGAGCGCGCACACAACACACACAAACACACTGACTCAAGTGAAAAGAAAACTTATTTGAACTGTGTGTCCCTGTGAGGAAAAAGGTCCAATGAACTGCCATCGACGTGAGCTTTACAGCTCTGTTAAAGTGCTGCAGCAGCGTTGCCAGATTGGGCGAGAGAAGCAAGCGGCCGAGTCTATGAAAGCGAGCCCTTAAAAAGTGACTAGGCCACATGAGCACCTACGCGGACACACACACACCACACACACACACACACCTGAAGATCAGTTTGACCACTTTAAACCTATAGCCTAGGCATGAAAAACTGGTTGAGAAACCACTGGTTTAAACATCAGGAAGCAGGCCCCAAATAAGCGACTACACTTTCCAATATTCCAATATTTTACAAGCAAAAACAAAAAGCCCAAAGCCGCTTATAATAAGCGTACTTGGCAACACTGTGCTGCAGTCTTTCCAATGGGAAAGCTCAAGTTAACCCCAGCATCCGTATCGCGGGGGAGGGCTTTAGCTGAAAATAGCCGATGGACAAGCTCACAACACCTCCCCCACTGGTAGCAGAGAACTGAAAAAGACACTAGCATGTGGTTAAAGCTCTGCTCAAGTGCCGCAGTCTCTCCG
This sequence comes from Protomyctophum bolini, assembly GCF_963924005.1. Classification (NCBI taxonomy): domain Eukaryota; kingdom Metazoa; phylum Chordata; class Actinopteri; order Myctophiformes; family Myctophidae; genus Protomyctophum; species Protomyctophum bolini. The sequence goes on along the minus strand of NC_137885.1, from coordinate 16,276,097 downwards.
TTGAGACGCTCACACGTCCATGTTCCTGTCGGGAGGGCGCCGTGTTTTCAATCTTAAATGAACTGACCACGATGAGGATGATGAGGATGGGTAATCTTATTAGAAAATGTGTCGATGAAAAAAATGTTTGCATCCTTCTTTGTACGGAATGAACAGTCTTATTACCAACTGTATGCTACGTGTTCACTGTGTTTGAAAGCAATGTATCATAACTATCTTTCTCTATCAATAAAGTCATATTTTTCTATAATTTATTTTCTCGGCTATACTGCATATCTGTAATAAGTAATGAGAAAATACCACCGTGCACATGCAGGCACAGTGGTATTTTCAGGCACGCACTTACGGACGGACACACACACACACACACACACACACCTTCCATCTTATTTCTTTCAACTATCACCACACCTATCCGTTGTGTTTGTTATGCAGTTAAATGGAAATCATATTATGTAATATTGTGTCATAATAATTATACACGCGTATAATTGGCACTCAAAGTTGTCGCTCTGTGTTTTCTGACAGATAACAGACCGATAGAATTTGGAGACGGGCGGCTTTTCGACGGCAGGGATCAGACGGGTGGAGGTAGGCTAAACCAGACTGCACCGTGTGCGTGCGTGCGTGCGTGCGTGCGTTTTATAGTACAATTTGAGAAACGGACATCCATTTCTCAAGATTTCTTTTTGTTTTATGGTTAAAAAAAAATATATATTTTAATATTTAGGTTTACAATTAGACATTATATTCAGGTTGGGGTTAGTATTTAGACGTGTAAAGATTAGGTTTATGGGTTAGCAGTAGAGTGAGTTTGCCTGTTATCTGCTATGGTATTACCAACCATCAATACAACATATTCAAGAGAGGCTAAATCTCATCAAATGGTTGTCCGTGGCTCAAATACAGAATCAGTGGACCTTGATATGAAAAACGTTGAAAACCATTGAAGTAGGACATTCATTTATGAAAGAAAAAAACACACACACACACACACACACACACACACACACACACACACACACAAACGGTTAGAATATGGAAATAAGAGGTTCCTGCGAATCCTGCCCCGACAGCAACAAAATGCCTTCTGAATCCTAAGAGTTTTCGGAAGAAAAAAAGAAGAAGTACGTTGAGATATTAATGGCTTAATCATTTCTCTCTTATCTGCCCGCCGCCCCTCCCCCCTCCAGGTCTGGCCTTCGGCGACTGGAACACGGCGGCGGCGCCCTCTGAGGAGGAGGAGCCCACGGTGACGGCGGCGGTGCCGGCGGCGTCCGGCGAGAAGGACAGCAACGCGTGGCTGTACACGCTGGACCCCATCCTGGTCACCATCATCGTCATGAGCTCGCTGGGCGTGCTGCTGGGCGCCGTGTGCGCCGGCCTGCTCCTCTACTGCACGTGCTCCTACGGCGGCCTGTCGTCGCGCTCCTCCACCACGCTGGAGAACTACAACTTCGAGCTCTACGACGGGCTCAAGCACAAGGTCAAGATCAACCAACAGCGCTGCTGCACCGAGGCGTGAGGACGCTAACGCCGCCGCGCCCACGGGGGGGGGGGGGGGGGGGGAGGAGGAAAGAGAGAGGGGGAGACGGGGAGAGAGAGAGAGAGAGATGCGGCCATTTTGTGATACCTCTGTTTTCTTTATTTCCTCCCGTTCGCTTTAGTTTCCTTTGACTTCCTCCACGGACCGTATGAAAAAGAAAGAAAGAAATAAAGCTCGACTGAGGACTATTTCCCCTTGGCTTCACTCAGAAGACGCTCCAGTCCAGGATGGGGGGCATTATTATTTTGGCAAAAGATACAAAATTAAAGCTAAAGGTCGCTTTTATCCTTTGCGGGGCTTTTGGTGTTAGGCCTCGGAAAATAAATATCAACGCATATCAACGATGAATCCCCGCTACGGAAACAAAATGCTGTTTATAACATACATCATAGATTTGTAAAAAAAGAAACGGGGAAACATTTAGAAGGTATAGTTTTGTTTTTGAATTGGACGCTGGAAGCAGCACACACTGAGAAACACGTCGTCTCCTGTGTGGAACGGTGGTAGGTTAGGAACGTACCTTAGAAAGGCCGGAGCGCGTGAAACGTGCTGGCCTAGACCTCATAGCTCCTCTGTGTGGGGAGAGAGGTGTATTTGGTCTAGACCTCATAGCTCCTCTGTGTGGGGGAGAGAGGTGTATTTGGTCTAGACCTAATAGCTCCTCTGTGTGGGGGAGAGAGGTGTATTTGGTCTAGACCTAATAGCTCCTCTGTGTGGGGGAGAGAGGTGTATTTGGTCTAGACCTCATAGCTCCTCTGTGTGGGGGAGAGAGGTGTATTTGGTCTAGACCTAATAGCTCCTCTGTGTGGGGAGAGAGGTGTATTTGGTCTAGACCTCATAGCTCCTCTGTGTGGGGGAGAGAGGTGTATTTGGTCGTGTCGTAGACTCTGCTACCTATCGGCCTCCCCTTGGCAGTCTGTGGTATCCTTTAGCCGTCGACTATTTATATTCAGTTTCATGTTTTTTCGTTGTGGGCTGGCCCGTCGCCAGTTTGTGACGGCTGATACGGGGAGGGGGGGGGGGATATATTATTGTGTTCTGTTGACGATAGAGAGAGCTATTGTTAGATCTAGTTCCGTGACACTGTTATAGAGCTCGTTCGACCTCAAAACGAGAAGGTCATGTTTACATTGTGGTCCGTGTGGCGAAAAAGGTCAAGGAGCTTTGGGGGGTTTTTTGGGCGCAACCTATGGATTGCTTGTAACAGGACATGTGGGGAGCGCGGTGTACCGCTGTGGAAGGTGTACCTCTGTGGAAGCTGAAATGAGTGAGAGGGTATGACCGTCCCCGCCCCTTCCCGGAACAAAATGGTTGATCGGACAAATGCACAGCGAGAAATTACTCTTCTCGAACGACTCACGGACCGACCGCAAAACACACGATGAGCCTTAAAGCGAACTGAAGGAACGCTTCTTGAAGCGGATTGCTTATGAAGCGACGTTACTTAACCACTTGAACCGCAGCATCCACATTCTGGGGGTGGACTTTTGCCCCCGAAATAGCAGATCTACAAGCTCACAATGCGCCGCGAGAGAAGAAAGCGGTCAAAAGTATAGTAGTGATAAGTCCATTATCTCTAAGACTGGAGGGTTGAAGTGGTTAAAAGTGAACTGTTCAAATGTGTTATTAGGGAACTTTTTTCTGAAAGCGAACTGCATACAGAGATGACGTGGAAGAACATTACTGAATGCGAACTGTCCTGAACGAACATGGATGGAAACGTTGAGAGAGACAGAGAGGGAGAGAGATAATTAGAGTCCTCTCTCTCTCTTGTACTCATTGGACCTCGTAACCAATAACTGGGCCTGTTTTGTGTTGTCGCTTATTTTCTGACGTGCTTTTTTTCTTACGTTGTCCCTCGCTCACGTAGTGAGGCGGCCATTCTTCCGGACATTTAAAAGAAAAACAATTACAACTTACAGGCAGTCTTGACTCGTAAGCCATGATGTGTGTGGTTAAAGATATATTTTGTATCTGCCCTGTTGTAACATTCACGCGCATAGTCACACGCGCGCACGCACACACACCCAAATGATAAGGATCTCACTTAGCACACACCTACAGAAGTACAGTACTCTATTGTAATGTGTAGACACACATTTTCTCACACTCATCAGCTTTCCCATGCTTGCGTCGCTCTCCAATGTATATACCGAACATAAACACACACCCACACTCTCTCTCTGTCAAACACACCCAACCCAGGGGCCCCCGGAAGACACACACACACACACACACACACACTCAGAAGACTGTCTGTGAAGCACTCCAAAAATGTATACCGAATGAGGGTAACAATGGCTAATTCTGGGTTAGGGTTATTCGTGTCAACCAATCAACCCCCCACCTCACGGCTATGATGAAAAAACATGTGTGCACACACACACACACACTTCTGGCATTCCAGCCCATTCACCAACACCATGCCCGCGCATGAAGACATGCACACACACACACACACACTGCATCACTGGACCCCAACTAACTCTCTTCCAAGTGCCTTGGAGCCTCGGGGATCCCAGTTTGCCTTTGGAGACGACATTGAATATTAGTACTATTATGGACATCGGTGTTGACAGCGCCCCTCCCTCTGGCCCGGGGAGGACCAAACCCATAACGAGGCCACGGACAGGACCACTCCCAAACCCCCCCACCCCCCCAAAACCTCGCCCCCTAACGCACTGCTCGGACTGCTCGGTTGTTGTGGTTTTAAAGGGGTCTTTGTACAGAAATGCTCTTTTTATGATTGTTATTATAATTATTGTCATGATTATTTAATAAAGCATTTATACCATACCAGTGGGAAGATGTGGTTTTACTTTCACTTTGTAGTATTCCTCTTTGCAAAGTAATCGGACGGCAGTTCAGTCAAAAACGGTTCCGTTTTTGCATCCCTCGTTCGCTCCCCTCAACTCTGAAATGGAAAAGGGGCATTTGCATTTCTTTCACCATGCTGCATTCATGGTCTGGAGATGTTTTTTCTCCAGACGGGTAAAAGGGCATGGGGCCCCCCTTTGATGTCTATGTGTGCACGTGCCTGCCCACAGACCCCATGTTATGCTGCAATCCAAGTTCCCAACTCAAACGGTGTTGCCTCGCGTTACTGCAACGCGTGCACTAAGCCAAGGCTAACAAACTCTGACAAACCTCCCCCAACAAACTCTGTTACCTGACCTTATTGAAATCTGTGCACTGAGACAAGCCCCCCCCCCCCCCCCACACACCAAACTGCACCATTTACAGGGAAACTTTCACTTGCCGTATAAATGCTGCATATACAGACACTGAATCACAAACTCTCTCTCTCACACACACACATGCACGCACACACATACACACACATGCACGCACACACACACACACACCGCTGTGTTGTCAGCCTGCTAGAGCTGGCCTCTAATCTCCCCATGGTGTCCCATTAGTCTGGACCTCTGGTGGTTCTCATTTTAAGAGCTCCAACATCAAAGTGCGTGCACACGCGTGAGAGCGCACACACACACACACACACACACACACACACGGAGCACCCATGCAATTACCCTGCTTCTTTATTTATTTTTTTACCGAATCACCCACACACGGTTCCATTTATCCACTGTATAGCTTTCCACACCTAAACTGGACAAATGTTAACAAACACAACACAGGGTTTCCACATGGTGAATGCAACTTCAGAAGAGAGTTCTGTGGCCCACCGAGGCCATCCTCAAAAATGATGGGTTATAGCCCATCGTTTTTTTAATTTTTGGAGAAAAATCCTCCGCAATCCTCCGCAACACTCCGCAATTTGCTAATGTTTCTCATCCTCCGCAACACTCCGCAATTTCTTTTCTCCATAAATTCATAAAACGATCGGCTATAACCCATCGTTTTTTGTTTTGTTTTTTGTTTTAATCGTCAAAAATGATGGGTTATAGCCCATCGTTTTTTGAATTTTTGGAGAAAAATCTTCCGCAATCCTCCGCAACACTCCGCAATTTGTTAATTTTCTTTTCAAATCGTCAAAAATGATGCGTTATAGCCCATCGTTTTTTGATTTTTTGGAGAAAATCCTCCGCAACACTCCGCAATTTGGAGAAAAATCCTCCGCAATCCTCCGCAACACTCCGCAATTTGCTAATGTTTCTCATCCTCCGCAACATTTTTTTTTCTCCAAAAATTCAAAAAACGATGGGCTATCTCGCTGCACATCAGTGCTTTTCAGAAAAGTCCTGGAAATCACGTCATATGCAGGAGGAAAGAAAATCACTTTTATCGGCTTACACGTTAGCCTACAGTAAAAGCGAGAAACCGTTTGTGAGAAACCGCGAGGGAGCCGAAATGGGCCCCATTTCGACGACTTTAGCCCCGGGGGGGGGGGGGGGGGGGGCGGGGCATTCCACAGTTCCGCCAGAGAAGTACGCCACCGCCATCTGCTCGCAGGTCTGCGATCGAGGCGGGCCAAACAGTCACATGCACGACCACATCACACAAACGCAACGCTGGCAGGAAGTTACCAGAGGAGACAGCTTGTCATTGTTCCATATACCACCTCTTGTTTTCACAACTAAACATTCTTAACTCCCCCCCCCCCCCCCCCCCCCAACACGTCTGTCTGTACTCTGTAGCATCTGTGTGTGTGTGTGTGTGTGTGTGTGTGTGTGTGTGTGTGTGTGTGTGTGTGTGTGTGTGTGTGTGTGTGCGTGTGCGCGCATGCGCGCGTGTGTTGTTCCAGCGTTTTATCAGTGTGTAATGGTATACTCCGCGGGGGCCCATTTTTCCGTTAGCTACCAGATCAGAGAGATGTTTTGCCTCTGAAGCAACGAGGGCCGGGCCTTCAAAGACCCAAACTCTGGCGCCCTGTAAGTCGATAGGGCCAGATTGCTGAGGGAGCTCATTTGAGGGCCGTGCAACAGGAAGAAGTTAGAGAAACACACACACACACACACACACACACACACACAAAGAGCTAATTAATCTGGGGGATTATGCAATCAGGATGGAGCAGAGGGCGAACACGGCAGCACATTACTCACCACCAGGCTCCTTCCCCTGACTGGCTGCACGTTGTAAGTTTAGCTGCTGTTTTCCAAAGGAGATATTTTAGTCGTGTCTGACATATTGCTCCTAATGGCCTGTTCCGCACATTCCTAATGGCTCTCTGCTGAATGCCGGCTGCCGCTCATGTTAGACCTGTCAACCTGACAGACCTGTGAAACATAACTCCACATAAGACTGCGATCATGCTTCCAAAACCAAAGTGAAGAAAACTGTTTTGTGCGTGTATTTGTCCGTGTTTCTCGTCAGCGGGTTTGACCAATCGATCTGAAATTGCACATGCGGTGATGCGGGCATTGATTGTTGGCGTGTGAGAAAACCAATTCTTTACCCTTTCCGAAATTTAAGCTGTTTATTTGCATATTTGTGGTTATGTACCTGCCAGAGAGAGTGCCAAGACAACAGATGGAGAACTGGCTCAACAGTGCAAAGTTAATATAAATGAATTTGAAGTTTTAACGCATAGTCTGCACTCTGCAGTAGTCTGCAGTAGACCCAGCAACGAGGTTGTTGTATACGTGTGTGCGTGCGTGCGTAGTCAATAAAGCACAGCAACCTTAATTACAAAACAGTGTCAGCAAGAACCAGTGACATAAGTCACTGAACTACTTGCTACCTGCCACAATGCAGTCTGCTGTTCCCTTTGAGTACAACATTGATACAAAAATAAAATACAAAAGATATAATAACAGGAGATTTGTCTATTGTTTCTTTTGCTGTTGTTTATCTCTAGACGTTCAAATGTTTATGAACCACCATGGAAACAAGTCTCTGGCTTTTCTGTCATTATCTATTGGGCTATATACTATGTAGTGTTTTCATGATTTTCATCTTTTTTTCAAATCCTCCAAAATCAATTGTATCAATGTTGTACTCAAATGGAACAGCAGACTGCATTGTTGCAGGTTGCAAGTAGTTCAGTGACTTGCCATTGTCGACGATTATAATCGGGGCCGAGTATGCAAATACACAGACTATTCTGTCAGATGATGGGCCAAAATGCATTGTTATTTTATTTTTAAACGTTTGACCTAATTCTTATCTGTAAAATTGTAGGTGGACAGGGTTCTTTCAGACATAATCAGTGAGCCATTGAGCTTTTGTTTGTCAGTCATCAAAAGCCAAATCTATGATTTTCTTGGTTCATAAACATTCATTTAAGACAAGCAACGGCACCATAGACATTTTTTTAGTTTTTTGTTATTTTTGTTCCCAAAACATTTAAACTATCTTTATGTATTTTGTGCATATAGTTGTTCGTTCAAGAACAAGGAGAACTACAACACAGCAGCCTGTCTACATGATCCTAAGATTGTGGGTTCAAGTCTTCCTGGGTCTTTACTCTGAACCTAGTTTTGAAGACTTTGCTCCAGAAACCACACTTAAAAGCCCTAAAGAAATTTGTGTGAATGTGTGAAGGTATATAGAGCGTCGCAGTCCTGCCCCCTTTCATGAGCCCCAGGAAATGAATCCCAGTGCAATTTTCCCATAGCCATTTCATAAAGTATTTATTTAAAGACCTTTTAAGCGTCGTACGAAGCCAACTCGAGTCGTGACAAATCATGACAACAAACACAATATTTTGGACCAAACAAATAATAAAAAGAAGAAAAACAACAAACGACGCTCTATACTCACCAATGTACTCTAGTCTGTTACCCTGGGTTTACCTGCCGGAGGTTTGCACATGCTCAGTGTAAACAGGAACTGCGATGATGTGTTCATCAGAGGTGTTCCAACAGAGGTGCTAGAGGTGCATGAGAGTTGCTGACACTGAACTGAAATAATAAAAAGGATATCACAAAAAGAGAATAGTACAAAGTTGATTTTGTTTTTATTTTAAAAAGTATATCAATTTCATAACTGTGGATTTTTTTTGTGTATAACAGACTGAAAGATAAAGGACAAGTATATTCACTAAATGTTAATGTTTTTCTTTTGTGGATTGTCCATGTTCTTTAGTACATGTGTCAAACTTTTATTTTTGTGAAATGACAAAGGAACATGGATACTGTTCATTCAAGTGCTGTGGATGATACAAAACATTTGAAAAGGGAAGGGTGGCTGCTGTTTAATTCTCAACTGTTCTGGATCTCATTATTTACATCACAAGTTATGAGCTTTCTATCTAGCACCTCTGCTGGAACACTCCATCATCGCGGTTCCTGTTTACACTGAGCATGTGCAAACCTCCCGCAGGAGACCAGGCCGCGCCTTTATTTATTCTAGGTCAGCACTAGGAAGTATACTGTAGCACTGCAGCGCTAGCATGCATGATATCATGATAGTCTTTGATGTGCTAAACTAAAGAAGCAACTGTGTTTTGGAGGTGTTGATATCTGAGAGGAGTACTATACCAACCATCATGGCACCAAAGAGAAGGGCTGCCTCCTCGGCTAAAGCAGGGGGGAAGAAAGTCAAAGTCAAGGTGGAGGAGCCAGCTGAGACGGCAAAGGATGCCTTCACCTCAGCCAAAGGATGCCTTCACCTCAGCCAAAGGATGCCTTCACCTCAGCCAAAGAGGCCCTCCTGGCTGCAGGGCCACAGCAGGTCAAAGACAAGAGGAAGGTCGATGAGCATTGTGGCATCTCAGCATATGCAGGTACAGTAATAATAATAATAATAATAATAATAATAATACAACTTTATTTGTATAGCACCTTTCATGACATGAAATGCAGCTAAAAGTGCTTTACAGAGCAATTGCAGAGCAATTGAAGCTAAAACTGGAGTAATATGTTCCCCCATCTTAGTTTTAGTTAAAACTGCGGCTGATCTGACTGAATCCCCACTCGGCACAAGTTGCACAACAGAACACGCCATGTTTGAATTCAGTCAGTCAGTTGGTGCTCCAGTTATGACACACACACACACACACACACACACACACACACACACACACACACACACACACACACACACAGTCACACACACACACACACACACACACACACACACCTTGACTCTTACATGATGCACCTCAGCTGGACTTCCCTACAGGGATCAGTAAAGTTTGATCTTATCTTATTAGTGGAACCATCTCCTCCTCACACTATTATGTCTCATTCTGTCCCGCAGGTATATGAAGACTACGATTGCATGCTGAATCAAACAAACGTCGGATTTAACAACAACAAATTTTATGTTGTTCAAGTTCTCCACGAAAACGGAAAGTATTATTGTTGGACCAAATGGGGTAGAGTGGTAAGTTTCCAGTTCAAGACACTGAACCAATGACAACAAAAATGTCCCCCTGACCTTTCATGTCCAGTTTTTTTTAATCTAATTTCAGGGGGAAGGGGGACAATCCAAGTTGTCGAGTAGTGGAGATGCTGAAAAGGCAATAAAGGACTTTGAGAAAAAGTTCAAAGAGAAGTCGAAGAACAACTGGGCGGATCGTCTTAATTTCGTGTCTCACGCTGGGAAGTACACTTTGATAGAGGTGGACGGAGAACAAGATGCCGAGGTTAAGGTAATATTTGAGCGAGGTTATGGCACGGTAGAACAAGAGGGGGGTTGCTGAATGGAGGGCATAAGTCTGGATCTTCGGTGGTGAGGTGACCACTGCTCTGGTGGAGAGGTGACCACCGCTCTGGTGGTGAGGTGACCACCGCTCTGGTGGTGAGGTGACCACCGCTCTGGTGGTGAGGTGACCACCGCTCCGGTGGTGAGGTGACCACCGCTCCGGTGGTGAGGTGACCACCGCTCTGGTGGAGAGGTGACCACCGCTCTGGTGGTGAGGTGACCACCGCTCTGGTGGTGAGGTGACCACCGCTCTGGTGGTGAGGTGACCACAGGTGAGTAAAAACAGAGAGAAGGGCGAGTGGTGGTTTGCTCTTCACCGCGGCTCTGTGACCTCATGTTGTAATTGCGGTGGTCACCTCACCACCGATAAATCAGACTATGAATAACGCTTTAAACATCATCACCTACAAATTATCTATCCATGACAGACTTGACATTATAGATGTAATATCCAGATATGCAATTGGAACAATGTATGATTCAATGTTTCACAGCATGGTGTCCAGACTACCCTTTTGCCTCAAAGCGCCCTTTGCCACCCAAAAGAGAAAAAATATGGCCTGCCCAACATCTTTGGCCCATATCAATATTATATATTTTTATGTTTACATGCTAATGAAAATGTATTGCTTATTTTTCTGTCCAATGACAGCTGAGTAAGACACAGATTGCAAAAGGCTTTGAGGTCCTGGAGGAGATTGATGCGGCCCTGAACAAAAAAAAACGTGGAGTCAATCTACTGCAAGAACTTTCATCCAAGTTCTTTACCACTGTCCCACACAACTTTGGGTGGAGCAGACCACCAACCATCGACACAAAAGAGATTGTGGAGAGCAAGAAAGAGATGCTCATGGTAATGTTTTGTGCATACACTTTGTCTTCAATGGTAGCATGCCATGTACCCTTAGCTGATAAATTCAGCACTGAAGTTAATTTCTCAATCCGCATGCCTCCTGCAGGTGTTGGCTGACATTGAGCTCACCCAGACACTGAAGTCTGAGACGGAATTAAAGGCTGAGGAGGAGATGGTGGAGACCGTGCCTCACCCTCTGGACCAAGACTACAACTCGTTGAAATGCAGGCTTACTGTACTGAGCAAGGATACAAAGGAGTTCCAGGTACTGTTGTCAAGTGATATGGCACTATGAAGTACCATGAAGCAATGTATGCATCGTGAAAAATGTTGTCTATTGACAGTATTTTTAATTAACGCCCATTATTTTTCGTCGTGTTCTTCTCGCCTTTCTTTTTGTGTTTTTTGTTTAAAGATCATCAAGGTGCATCAAGGTTTGCACATGCTCAGTGTAAAGAGGAACTGCGATGATGCAGTGTTCCAACAGAGGTGCTAGAGGTGCATGAGAGTTGCTGACACTGAACTGAAATAATAAAAAGGATATCACAAAAAGAGAATAGTACAAAGTTGATTTTATTTTTATTTTAAAAAGTATATCAATTTCATAACTGTGGAAAAAAATGTGTGTATAACAGACTGATAGATAAAGGACAAGTACATGTTTTTGTATATTTTCTTTTGTGGATTTTCCATGTTCTTTAGTACATGTGTCAAACTTTTATTTTTGTGAAATGACAAAGAAACATGGATACTGTTCATTCAAGTGCTGTGGATGATACAAAACATTTGAAAAGGGAAGGGTGGCTGCTGTTTAATTCTCAACTGTTCTGGATCTCATTATTTACATCACAAGTTATGAGCTTTCTATCTAGCATCTCTGCTGGAACACTCCATCATCGCAGTTCCTGTTTACACTGAGCATGTGCAAACCTCCCGCAGGAGCCTATAGGCCGTGCCTTCGTGCACTATCCTTCTTATTCATTCTAGGGGTTTACTGGGATGCCACTGGTACCAGCCTATTCAGTGTGTCCCTTGTGATTGACAAGTCAAATGGCAACATATAATCGAGGACAAAATAAATCATAGACAGTGCAGTCAACCTAATTTGATCTACAAAGATAATCATTAGTAGTAGAAATGCCTCCCAAACTCACTGGGACAGTCATTTCTCATCCAATTAAGTTTAATATATTCAGGACTTGCACACATATTCACAATTTTCTAAAATAGATCAACATGCTCATAGAAAAGCACACTATGAGCTAAAACTGGAGTATGAATAGGCCATAATAAATGAGCAGACAGAAGTATTCAATGTGATTTATGAAATAAACGTATCAACATGGCTGTAGCCAGGCAGAGTTGAGCCTCAGAGGCCACCATACAATGCCTGCACTGTCACTTCCTCATTGTCAATCAGAGTGAGTATTTAAAGGCCCTGTAGCCAGTCTACCAAACTGTTGTTGCTGGCCTGGCTGTGGGTCTCCCGACCTGGGTCTCATTGTGCTGTGTTTTATCTTTCCCTGACTGGTTGTAGTATTTTAATCATTATTTTGTTACTCCCAGGTTGGGGTCATGTGTCTCGAGTCCTGAAGTGACTCGAGTCCATGTGCCAAGAGGGATAATGTGAAAGGACACAGACAAGCCAAGGTATAGAGGCCTACTGTAAATGATTTGTTGTGGTGTTTTTAGTTTATCTATTTTGCTATATTTACTAAATGTTTGTCTCTACTTCCGTAGTTATCATCACCACTGCTGTTTTGTTTAGCCTGAGTTTTATTGTTTGTTTTTATTGTTTATTGAGCCATTTCTGTTTTTGTTTGTTTTTCTCCCCAACACTGACGGACTGTACTGCCATTACGGAGTCAACTGGAGCCGAGGGGAGCAGCCGACCAGACACGGCGCGTCATCAGTGACAAAAAAATGCCATTATCACCCGTCACAATAGCTGATAATGACATACTGAAACAGTGAGTAGGCTATGTGGAAAATGTCCATACTGGGCCCATTGCATGGTCCTGATGACGGTTGATTTTGCATGTTCTATGGGTGATTCTGAATGGGGTGCGTAGACAGTGTCATATCACACTGAGCCTCCATGTTCTATATGGGTGATTCTGAATGGGGTGTGTAGACAGTGTCATATCACACTGAGCCTCCATGTTCTATATGGGTGAATGGGGTGCGTAGACAGTGTCATATCACACTGAGCCTCCATGTTCTATATGGGTGAATGGGGTGTGTAGACAGTGTCATATCACACTGAGCCTCCATGTTCTATATGGGTGAATGGGGTGCGTAGACAGTGTCATATCACACTGAGCCTCCATGTTCTATATGGGTGAATGGGGTGCGTAGACAGTGTCATATCACACTGAGCCTCCATGTTCTATATGGGTGAATGGGGTGTGTAGACAGTGTCATATCACACTGAGCCTCCATGTTCTATATGGGTGAATGGGGTGTGTAGACAGTGTCATATCACACTGAGCCTCCATGTTCTATATGGGTTAATGGGGTGCGTAGACAGTGTCATATCACACTGAGCCTCCATGTTCTATATGGGTGAATGGGGTGTGTAGACAGTGTCATATCACACTGAGCCTCCATGTTCTATATGGGTGAATGGGGTGTGTAGACAGTGTCATATCACACTGAGCCTCCATGTTCTATATGGGTGAATGGGGTGTGTAGACAGTGTCATATCACACTGAGCCTCCATGTTCTATATGGGTGAATGGGGTGTGTAGACAGTGTCATATCACACTGAGCCTCCATGTTCTATATGGGTGAATGGGGTGCGTAGACGGTGTCATATCACACTGAGCCTCCATTCTGGCTGCTGTGTTGTAGTTCTCCTTCTTGAACTAACAATTATCTGCAAGTGTCTCCTTCTTGAACTAACAATTATCTGCAAGTGTTAACTATATGCGCAAATCAAGATAGTTAAAATGTTTTGGGAACAAAAATAACAAAACAAACAAAAGAAATCGCTTGTCTTAAATGAATGTTTTTGAACCAGCGATTTAAAATAGGGTGCATTTTGCATCCCAAAACGCAGTTTATAGTTAAGCGACGCAATACAACAACGACCTCTGCATCCACGGGATGCACTTTGGATATTTAATCTGGCACTACACCTTTTCACATGGGGGTCCGCGACCCAATACATAACTATTTGGAGGTCCGTCACATGAAAATGTTTGATAACCACAACTAGATGGACAACCATATGAATGGATTGCTGCCTGGTGAGCAGAAGTTCACAAGTTCAAGACGCTGGTGGTGTGTTTGGGTGTAAACTTAAACTAAATATCCTTTTGCCACTCGATGTGCCACTCGATGTGCCATTCACTTTAAGCATGCACATACCCTCTATTGGGCCACATCACAACACTGTTGAATCGGCCTCTATAGAGCAGAAATCAGGCTGTGGCATGCAGCTTTCAGACCTGCTAAATTGACTAGAATTGATTGACACTTGACTGCCCAATGAACATGCTTCCATGAGCTTGTTATGTGACATAGGAGCTCAACTGATTAGTGCAACTGTCAACTGGCATAAGAAACCTGGGTTCAACTGGGTGGCTTAGTATGTGCACCAGAATTGAAATTCTTTCATTCTTTCATTTATGGACCACAATGGAAACAAACCTCTGGCTTTTGTATCACTATATATATATATATATATATATATATATATATATATATATATATATATATATGCTTTAAACAAAAGATCAGTGGCTTCACTGGAATAAGAGCCTGCCTATGAGACAAGGGGTTGCAGGTTCTATTCAGGCTCTGACCATGTGTCGAGATTAATCCATTTGGCTTTTTATTGAAGTACATTAGCTCACTTCATGTGTTGAATGGTTACAGATCCCAGCTGGATACCAAAAGGTTCCAGGTTTGAGTCCCTGCCCTGGAAATGTGGCACCATGTGCAAGATACTTTTCCAGGGATATGGCCGTTTTTAGCCCAGTGGAAAACAAATGCTTGCAAAGGATTCAGACTCGTGAAAAAAACCCATAGTTTGACCCCTCACATGCTACATAAGGCATAATTAAACAGACTTAAGACTAGTAGCCTACATTTTTGCCTGCATAAGGTTATTCCCTGACTGTCTACTTACCCTACAAGATCTCGATGGCTCACTTGTCACAGTATCCTTGTTCCTCTGGGTTTCATTCTCACTGGCTGTATTTTTTTATTATAGTCTGTGTCGCCCCCAAGTGGACAAAAGCAGTACAACCTGCATACAACCATACAGAGTTTAGAAAGTCATTTAAATAAAGTTATATTTTAAACTTTAAAATGGCTATACAATGTCACGATTACAGCCCACTAAATGTAATGGGGTTTTTTTAAGATTCATTTATTATGTTTCTCTTAACAGTACAAGGTGCGGGGGGGTCCTTATTAGTTCAAATATGATAATTGTGGGGGGTAGAACACACACGCCAAGGAGGAGAGCTTGTAGGCCTACAGTACAGTAGCCTACAGCAAGTACAGTACAGTACCACTCAGTTCAGACCGGTCAGATTTTGTTGTATATTATTTAGCATACCCAGTAACATAATCCATTGGATACATCTATGAATTATGTTTGCGGTGGTTGTTGAAAACCACCATGCCAACAATCAAAGTAGTCACAAAGTGCACAATATTTACGAATTCCCTACCAGCTAGGACACACAAAATAATGTTGAACATTGACATTGAGTCATAATCAGCTCTTACTCAGCTCTTACACAATCATGATCACAGATAAAAATATAAATAATGGACGACAGGTATGATTTTCAAGTTAGTTGAAGTTAATGAAACAAGTTAAAGTTTATTGTCATAATGTACAGTACATAATTAGCAGTCATGGAATTTGTGTCCAACTCAACTTGTCATAGTAATACAAAGATGAGTGAGTGTCATCAAAACAATATTTAATCAATAAATCATGACATTTTGTAGGCCACTGTCCTCGAGGCTCGACCAAGACGTCCAAAACCAAGACTCTCACATGAATGAAGAGAATCAGAGCAGCTTTATATCAAACATCATGGACTTGATTATTGCTCATTGCACCCCCAATTACATTTCTCGATTTTTACAAATGGAACTACAAATAGGGTAGCCTACAAATGGAACTAAATGGATCGTGTGCAACTATTAGAGGGTACATACACACCAAATGGATCCCAAACCATTCTGAGTCTACAAATGGAACCAAATTAAATTCAACCCATTTTTAACTGACAGAGGGTACAACTGGAACCAAATGGACCCTGACCCCATGAGGATTTAACTTTTATGCACGCGTGTGTGTGTTCTAACTGTTCTTGTTCTCTATCACACACACTGAGGATTCATGCCACGACACCCTGAACCCAACATAGAGCGGTTCAGTGAATCTGGCCTTGAAGGTGTGCAGGAGAGTGGGAATGTCAGAGGACACCGTGTAGAAGGACACACTGCCAACCAAACCAAAACTATGTTGTTGTTTGTCGCTTTGATAGAGATCATGTTCTGCCTTATCAAACCAAAACTATGTTGTTGTTTGTCGCTTTGATAGACCAACTACCAGTGCTACCTTACAAAACCAAAACTATTCTGTTGGGGTATAGCTTTGATAGTTGGTGACATTTGATGAGACATCTTCTATTATGAGACCCTGGGGCGAATTTTATACGCCCGCAGATTCATACCTGAATTGTATTATTCAGGTATGGGACATTTATACGAATTTCCCAGAGTATAATTTGTCAGTGTTCCTTGTTACTTTTTTACATTTTACATGCTTGCTTGGTTACATTTGGTAATGTGACATACAGTAAGGCTGAAAAAGTCTGATACACTTTTTGTTCACAGCACACACCTGAAAAAAGATCTTTGATATTAAATAATGATGATATTTAGAATCGTAAATATTGATGATGATAGTTAA
Organism: Protomyctophum bolini; assembly: GCF_963924005.1. Classification (NCBI taxonomy): domain Eukaryota; kingdom Metazoa; phylum Chordata; class Actinopteri; order Myctophiformes; family Myctophidae; genus Protomyctophum; species Protomyctophum bolini. Next base: position 16,259,192 of record NC_137885.1, on the reverse strand, counting down.
GTAAAAGTATGAAAGTACCTCAAAATAAATGTATACTTAAGTACAAAAAGTACCCGGTGTAAAATGTACTTAAGTATAAAAGTAAAAATTCCAAAGTACAAGTACAAAGTACAAGTAAAAAGTACAACATTCTTTTCAAAATGCCTACAAAGAAAAGAAAAGTCCAAAAGTGCCTTTATTTCAACACTCGTCTCGAAACTGGCCATTCATTATCGATGGCATTTAATGTTTGTGTTGGGATAAGCACTAGAAACTGGCCATTCATTATCAATGGCATGTAATGTTTGGGTTGGGATAAACACCAGAAACTGGCCATTCATTATCAATGGCATAATGTTTGTGTTAGGACAATGTTTGTGTTTACATACACGCACCCTCAGGGTGCAAGCAAGCTCACACAAAAATATATTTCAGATGGGGGTCCATCTGTTCACAGTCATTTAGGGGAGAATGGGGAGAGCCATTGCAATTTGCAAAACAGACATTATAATAAGGGCCTTTCTCTGCCCCACCCCTCTCCCACTGTTTATATTGTGTTTAGTTTCCAAGATGGCCGAAGCACCAGGAGGGGGTGGGGCAGAGGTGAGCGGGCGGGATCGACATATGACCTTACTGGGCTGCATTCAAGATACTTGCCTTGTGTCTGACATCTGACTTGTGTCTGAACACAGCTTTGATGGATGGATTTTCAGTAGCAAGAGCTTGAAAATGTCTTCTAAATCTAGTAAAAACTGGACAAATGTGGATTACATTATTGGGGTAGAAAGTTGAAACCAATATCAACTTTAACGACCATCTCGTTCGACAGACGTTTACATGCAATGCACGGTAAGATACTGTACAGCGATTATTATTATTGCAAATCACCTGGATGGGTGAGTCGTGTAATGTTCCTGACCTGACGTTAAGCTGTGTATGTGTTCCACAACACAGCCATGCAAAATAACAGCTACGAAAACAGAACTACAATAACCAGCAGATGAATCGAGCGTCAGACACACACACACACACACACACACACACACACACACACACACACACACACACACACACACACACACACACACACACACACACACACAACACCATGCTTCTCTGTGTGCATGTGAACGAATGAGTGAGGTGATGACTTTATAAACTTTATGCGGAAAATGCAGAGATTGTGAAATCAAGCGAGCCCCGCATATTTTGCACATTTTGTGCGGAAATGTGTAGCGACTAGTGAATAAAGAAAGGTGTCCAATTTTAATGTAGCGGATTAAAAGTATGATTTTTTTACTTGTAAATGTAAAAATATAAATAGTAAATAAAAGTACAAATTCTCAAAACGTGTACTTAAGTACAGAAGTAATTGTACTTCGTTACTTTACACCACTGGACCACTTTACACTGATCAAACAAGTAGAACTTGTTTCTTGTCACTAAAGCGGCATGATTTTCACCTGGACAAGGATGTTTATCTTTCATGTTGTCTACTGTATGTCATGATGCTCAATGACAATGCCAGTCACAGCAGTCACAGCACTTGCCATTTACACACAGGAATTGCAGCATTACAAAGGTGAGTTAGAGTGCTATTGAAACTATTCAGTACTGCTGAAAAAACTATGGAATTAGCCTACTACTTAAATGAAGACAATGATTCATTAGAATTCCAGGTTTCTGAAATTGTATATTTAAATATGTAACTTAAGCATTATATTAGGAAAATATGCCTACATTTGCAAATATTTGTTTACATCTTAGAGTCAAACGTTTTAAATGAGGGAATATTTTCACTCCAAATAAGACAATAATGTGAGCAGACATAAAAGAGTTTTGGTGGTCAAATTCTATTTTATTTTACCTTTTAATATACACCTCAAGTCAACATTAACTAATGAGTTTGTTTCACATATGGACCAAATGATCATTTTAAGTAAGATGAGTCGGCTATGTGGAAATGTATACGGAATGTGGCAGTTTACCATAGTTATCATAATTGATACATTTTGATCTGCTGATTATGTATGTTTTCTCTGTATAGCCTACCATCCAAGGCTTTTTCAGATCCAGATGTCACAATTGTTTGTATTATACACGCTGATGAAGGCTTGATGCCTTGTTTGTCCGTGCTGCTTGATGAATTAAAGGTACGAGAAGGACTTCGGAGTGCTGGCTATTTCTTTATTAACGCAAGTCTGAGCCGTGCACCCGGTAAACTGCATATTCAGACTGAGAGTGCTTGTTTTCGCATACAAGCACGCATGTGCGTGCGTGTGTAGTGTATACTCAGATGTGCTGAATCAAGTCCATTGTTGTCTATTGTTTACATTTCAGGGCCAATATACAAGCTTCCTCACGCTCACATAGACGGTCCCTGGAACCGTGTGTGTGTGTGTGTGTGTGTGTGTGTGTGTGCTCTCATAATACTGCTGTTTGACAGACAAACAATTTATAGCCAACTGGTTTCAGTGCTATTTGGCATGATCCTCTATACGTACTGCAAAGTTTCATAAACGTGCCTCTGCATGCATGTATTAGAAGAAGAATTTTCATAAAACTGCAATATTCATTGTCTCATTTTTCACGTCAAAAAAGTACTCCTGATTTTCTTTGTCCGTATAGGTCCAAAGTTCACATGTAGAAATATTTGTGCATTTTGAATGTTCATGCTGTTCGATCAGACAGAGAGACGAGGCATGAGTTATGCCTGTTCAAAGTGCCTGCTATCGCTGCTTGCAGCTATATTTTCTGTAAAAGAAAATCGCATACAAGCTTCTCTTCAACTGGGATTTCAGAAAATGTAGGCCTATTTAAAAGTATATTTGTCATTGAGTCCGTTGTTAAGGCCCCATTCTCACTCGCTGACGACCGTCACATACATTAGTCTACATCTGAAAGTATCCACATCAAAGCCAGATATTAACAATCTTTAAGTATAGAGAATGGTAATGAATATTGTGGCATCATGCTTCTTCATTCAATCAAATGGTTTTGCACCCAGAGTGAGCAACAACCTTTTTGTTTGTAAATATTGATCACGTTTTTTTCTGCCCCATCAAGGATGAGAATGAAACTGTCTCGCACGGTGAAGCGGACGTTCTTCATTCTGGTTGGAGTCGTGGTGTTGTGCCTCGTAATCCTTCTTAGGCAAAGCCATCGTACCAGCGTTGAGGTAACGGGAGAAGACACAGCAGGTCGGATTAAGGCAGCCAAACAAAGCACCCCCTCTCTACCGTCATGGCCGCCCTGCCAGAGGAACACGTCCATGGCCCACAACGTGACAGGCTTCTCCTCTCTCCCCGCTGTAATCCAAGACCACCTGTACTACCGCCACTGCCGTCACTTCCGACTGATGCTGGATGTCCCTGGAAAATGCGGGGGGGCGGAACGATCCAAAGACGTCTTCCTCCTGCTTGTCATTAAGAGCTCTCCAGATAACTACGAGCGACGAGAGGCCCTGCGTAAGACCTGGGGAGAGGAGAGGTTAGAGAGTGGCAAGCAGATCCGTAGGGTGTTCCTCGTGGCGACAACGGGCAGTGGGTTTGAGCGACAGAGGCTGAACGGGCTGCTAGGACTGGAACAAGACGAGCATGGAGACATCTTGCAGTGGGACTTCAACGACTCCTTCTTCAACCTCACTCTGAAGCATGTCCTCTTCCTGGAGTGGATGGACAGGAACTGTCCACACGTCCAATTCCTCCTCAATGGGGATGACGACATTTTTGCCAACACAGACAACATGGTGGAGTACCTCCTGAGCACCGTGAATGCCAAGGAGGGACACAGCGAGCACCTCTTTGTAGGCAACCTGAATATTCGCATGGGAGTCGTCCGTGATCCGCCATGGAGCAAATACTTTGTCCCTGTTCAGGTGCAGGAGTCAGACATATATCCTCCGTACTGTGGCGGTGGGGGGTTCCTCCTGTCAGGATATACAGCCTCGGTCATATATAACATGTCCAAGAACATCCCTCTTCACCCCATCGATGATGTGTACATGGGGATATGTTTGGCCAAAGCAGGTCTCAAGCCTGCTAACCATGTGGGTGTTATGACTTTTGGGCTGACGGTCTCATCAAAAAAGATAGATCCCTATCACCCCTGCTTATATAGGGAGATTCTGTTGGTACACAGATTCATGCCGCTTCAGAATTATGTCATGTGGCACAGGGTAAGAGACCCTAACATAAAATGTGGGCCTTCTGATTTAACTGCCCAATGACTGCCCAACAATACAGACCCATTGGAAAAAGGTAAAAACTGAATTAGAAAAAATCTTTAAAAGAGATGTTCCACTGAACTCAAGGTCCTCTTTATTAGACATATATGAACAAGTGTTCACGAGTGACCAGTGCTATATACTGCATATTCTGTTGACAGTTGCAAGAAGGATTGTGACACTTGGATGAAACCCAACCCCTCTACTATTGATCAGTGGCTAGTGGCTAAACAAAGTTAAACAGATACTGTATACTAAGATGGAATATATGATAATGTTACAAATTAAGCTCCCGAACTTCAAAAGGAGATGGGAGTTAGTGGTAGAATATCTGGAAGCAGATTCTACAAATAGGTAGAGCTTCCGCCCAGATACCCTAACTTAAAACCTCCCATATCACAGTGAAAAGTTAAAGTTCACCCCCAAGGCATTCGCAAGGCAAATCATATTATTACTATGTATTTTTGTGTATGTAGGTGTGTGTGTGCATGTATGCTTCTCTAGAGTGTAATGTCACTTATTTTGCTTTTAAAATTAACTGAGAGAAAATGAACATGTCTTATAATATGAAACAAATTGCCTGTAAATTATATTATAATGGCAATAAAAAAGTTCAAATATATACACAGTGTGCCTGCTATCGCTGCTTGCAGCTATATGTTTTGTACACATTTTCATGTATCAATGCTGTAACAATACTGCAATGTAGAAATACTGTAAAAGTTTGGAATTTAAAAAAATACTTGCGTAAAAGTACTTTGTCGGTATCAAAATGTACTTAAACCATTCCCCGCCTAGATCTACGCCAATTGAATTAATCTGACTCAGCACCAGCGTAGATCTACACCAATTGGTCTTTTATAGTAGGCTACTTATGATGGATTGAGTCGTGATGGTACTTATTAGCATGAATACTGGACAACTCACCCCGGTGAGTTGTCTTCACTCACCAAAAAGAATAAAAAGGGTGAGTTGTCTTGTTACCCCAATAAGGACCCAGGCCAAATGCCATTGCGCAGTAGCCTACACCAACAAGTCTATGTATGCGTGGTGTGTGCATAGCCGCATTGCATGTGAAACTATATCGTGCTGTATTTTGCCTTCCATTTCATAGTCATGGTCATGTGAGGAGAGCGAGAGAGAGAGGGTGCAGAGAGAGAGAGAGAGGTGTGGATGGAATCATCGTGCGTGCATATATGGCACATCTCTCTCATGTTTAGGTAATTGTCACGGAAGGCTTGGCACGCCGTGGATCTACAAGCTCCAAGTGTTGGGTCCACATGCAGCGCGTTGTGAGCTTGCAGATCGTTGGTGCCACACTCACCATTAATCCAAGCAGAGGTCCTCACAAGTGTAAGTAAACCACTGCCGTGCTCAGCAATGGCCTGTTGCAAATAAATTGATATTTTACTTGTGCATATTCAGATAATCTTCAACCGATTGTTATAATTCGAAGTGGTATATATTCTGTGGAGTTTATATTTTCATTGGGTGTACAAGTCATGTTTTTAATATGCCTTTATCAAATGATATAGAGAGATGGTATAGGCTAGTGCCCAGGCCAAATGCCATTACGCAGTAGCCTACACCAACAAGTCTATGCGTGGCATGTGAAACTATATCGTGCTGTATTTTGCTTTCCATTTCATGATCATGGTCATGTGAGGAGAGACAGAGAGAGAGAGAGAGAGAGAGAGGGGTGTGAATGGAATCATCGTGCGTGCGCATATATGGCACATCTCTCTCATGTTTAGGTCATTGTCACGGAAGCCGTGGATATACAAGCTCCAAGTGTTGGGTCCACATACAGCGCGTTGTGAGCTTGCAGATCGTCTGTGCCACACTCACCATTAATCCAAGCAGAGATCCTCACAAGTGTAAGTAAACCACTGCCGTGCTCAGCAATGGCCTGTTGCAAAGAAATTGATATTTTACTTGTGCGATATTCAGATAATCTTCAACCGATTGTTATAATTCGAAGTGGTATATATTCTGTGAAGTTTATATTTTCATTGGGTGTACAAGTCATGTTTTTAGAGGGTGCAGACTGCAGAGAGAAAGGGAGAGGTGTGAATGGAATCGCATCGTGTGCGCATATGATATATGGCACATCTGAATACCGGAAGACTCGACCCGGCGAGATATCTTAACCTTTGGCGAGTCTTCTTCTTCGCTTTTTTATTTCTTTTTTTAACGGCGGGCTGTGGGAGATGTCTGACGCAGGCCCCCCAAGGCCCAGAATTCTTATTATTTGGTCCAAAATGATTTATATATATTATAATCACACAATCAATGACCGGATCGTTTGCAGCTGGGGTTATACCTCGTGCAAGATATCTTCACCTTTGGCGAGATTTCTTCCCCTTTTGGCGAGTCTTCTTCACAAAGGGTAAAAGTCTTCTTCACAAAGGGTAAAAGTGGCGAGTCTTCTTGTTACCGCACATCTCTCTCATGTTTAGGTAATTAAGGGCTCACCATTGACTGCATGTCACTGCCATGCTTATTACCAGCAGATGGCAGCATTTGTTCCTGTTCCATATTGTCCCGGAGGCTGCTCACATAATGTCCTTATGAAGCATGTCTGTGGTGTTTGTTTTAAATGCGTCACTAGAAGTGGACTAATGGTGGTTATTTTTATTAATGCGTCACAAAAGAAGTGGGCTAATGGTGATTTATTTTATTATGGATTATGAGACGATTTAGCATCTATTTCCACTAGGACAAAACTGTCATCATGGCATGTGGTAGAGTAGCCTAAGGGTGGGATGGGACTCCTTATAGAGAGAGTCATATTTATAATTCGAACGAAATCGTCTAGCGTTTTCCCACAACTCTTCCCTATAATTAATTATAATAACAGAAATTTGGAGCCAGGCATATCAGTCTGTCTCGAGAGATTTATAAATCACATAGGGCAGGCGGCAGGCCATATTACCTGAATTTTCATCATTAATTAAGCATAGGCTACTTCTGTTTTTAACTTTAAATAACATATTAGACTACTTAATTAAGCATAGGCTACTTCTGTTTTTAACTTTAAATAACATATTAGACTACTTACCATAATTGCGTATAGGTGCTGCTGGGCAACTTAAACTAGAATACACAATTTAAATAAATACATATATTCTGTAAATATGAAAAGTAGCTGTAAAGCTGTTAATGTTAGAGTATAAAGTTAATTTAGGTGTAGCCCCCAGCCAAGACCCAGACCGCAACAGTCCTGACTCCTGCCAATCGGAGGTTGCCACTATTGGTCTGGCGATGGGAGCCTGGGAGTCCCGGGTCTATGGTTCAAACCCCGCTTCCGCGCAATGCTATAAATATATAGGCATATGTTTCTGAAATGTGGAGTAAAAAGAAGGGCAAGGCTGCAAGGCTATCAAAATAACTGAAATGTAAAGTAGTAGGCCTACTTAGGCATATAGACTAATTAAACAAATGCCTTTTGAAAAACTTTTGTCAAAAATCTCCTCATTTAGGTTTATTGTTTACTGGTCTACTCTAACTCTGGGTTTATACAATTCCGTCTCCGTTATTATATGACTGAGAAAGTTATGGTCGCAAATAAAGGCAGTCTATAGGTCAACGCGTAAAAACTGTTATGAGATAAATGACGTCTGGTCTGACAAGCCTACATAATTATTTTTCATTCGCAGATTCGGTTGAAACTAAGAAATCCGGATCCGGATTAGGAGCGGCGGAGCCACCATAAATAAACTAGGCCTATGAACATATAAACTATATGTTTGACGAAGCCGTTTCCCTCAAGTGAAATCCACTCCGGGATTTGTCCTTCTCTGAAGTTGAGTGGAGGGGACCACCAGTGGTGTAATGGTAGCCTACTCAAGTAGCCTACTGTATAGGCTACTTAACCTGAGTACAAATCTGGTTTATTTTATTTTATTTTCTTTTCTTTTCTTTTCTTTTCTTTTCCTGGATTATTTCCCATTTTTTAATAGGCTACTTTTAAATAAATTCTACTTCACTCCAATAGATCCTCACAGAGACACATTTGTAGGCTAATATGTTTTACTCCACCATACAATTATTTTAAAACCTTAGTTTTAGTTACTTTGAAGATTTTAATTAGCCTATTACAAAACATACAAACCACTACAATTCGGCCAAAGATGTTGTTTATATTCGAATTCCAGGCCTTTACTTGTAAAAGGGTATTTCTGATACAAATACTTTAAGGAAAAGAAGTGAGTGGTTTTTCCACCACTGGGGGACCACACATCCTTTCCTCTTCCTTTGTGTAATGTGTATACAGTACAGTACAGTACCTAGCCTACAGTAACCGATGATTCAACTACACCACAACTAGGCACAGCACGACGGGAAGTGGCTTAATTTAGCCTTCAAAATACAGGCACAGAACTCAAATGTTGTATTAAATCTCTACACTCACACTGAACCGATCATACTGGGGAAATGTTTTTTGGCTGAAAACAACATATTATTTTTTCTTATTGCTCGAAAAACCTTCTGCAAACTGTTAATACATATTTTAATAGGGTTTTTTTTGAAGTCCGCAACCGGAAACCTCCTTCGCCTCGGGCCTCTTAACTTGGCGGACATGACACACAACAACGGTTGGTGTGCGTCTTTCTTTCATTTCAGAGCAGGAGACAGACTAGAGCAGCAGTCAGCAGCAGAGCACTCTGGCCGGGGGTGGAAGAGAGAGTGAGACAGAGACCAGCCACACACACACACACACACACACAAAGAAGCTGAGAGAGAGAGAGAGAGAGAGAGAGTCGTTATCATTTTGTTTTCGTGTACATTCTTTGTTTTGTATTCGTCATGTCCGTCGTCGGACTGGAGTCTGCGGGTTTCTCCAACGAGGAGATCCTGAACGTGCGTTTCCCTCTCCACCGCGCGTGCAGGGATGGGGACGTGGGCGCCCTGTGCGCGCTGCTGCAGCGCTGCACGGACACCGCGCACCTCAACGCCGAGGACTCTGTCTACGGATGGAGCCCCATCCACTGGGCCGCGCATTTTGGAAAGGTAGGGCTATTTATTATGATGTATTACTAGCCTATTATTTATTATAATACAGGCTGCTAGTGCTACGTGTAGATGTTAGCAAAAAATATATACAAAAATGAACAGATCTACAAGCTATCAGCGCGTCTCTCGACGCGACTATAGTTGATAGCTTTGTAGATCACAACAGTTATTTATTTATTTATTACAAAAGAGACAATGAACGTGTTTTGTTGACGCAAAAGACAGCTAATACGTTTTTGGCGCAGCTTTTCATTGAATTGGGCGCCAACAGCTCTATGGGTCTATTTATTTATGGATAATGATTTACAGCAGGGTTTTTTCCCCCTTTCCTCCTTCCTTCTCCTTGTTTTATGATGATGTTTCAGAGCTTTTGGTTGGCTGTTGGCTGTAACCAATGAGCGCCCAGGCGCCAAAACAAACGCAAGTCAAATATAAAAACAACCCAGGAGGCCCAGCCTCCTCCTCCTCCTGTCCTGACAGAATCTGAGCCATAAAAAACACAAACAGTCCAGTTTGCCATGGCACAGTGCCTGCCCCGTGCTGTGTTACTTAACCCCTTCTGTTCTCTCACTAGACTAGGCTAGTGCACAGTGATCTGGACTTTGAAAATGTGTGTGTGTGTGTGTGTGTGTGTGTGTGTGTGTGTGTGAGAGGCAGGCTGGCTGGGCAGCATTAGTTTTGGCTTGCATGGCCAGTGTGGCAGAGGATGGAGAGGGTAGATCTACATACAGTAGGCCTATATCACAATTTCTGAATGCTTATAGAGTTAAACCACATTTTGAGATTCTTCTTTGTCATTACTGAATTGAGTACTACAGACGAATAACAGTTTAAGTCCACACTATCAATAATGTATGAATGATGGATAAGGGGGTCAGGGCAACGAGGCCTTTTCGTGGAGGGGTCAGATTAAAATTTGGACTTAAACTGTTATTCGTCTATACTATAGACTACTATAGTACTCAATTATTGAAATTCGCTCAGCAGATGGCTCTTAGAATGATGGACACCTTGGGCAGCTGTTAGGGGTTTAAGGGTCTTGCTCAGTCAGGGTTACTTTGCCATGTAGATTTGGCGACCCGAGAGTTGAATGTGCGACCTTTCCAATTCCCAGACAGCCTCTGCCTACCCACTCAGCTACAGCCACTCGTAACTATATATTATCCATGATTGCTCGGCCATAAATTCCACTCCTAAATGCATGTTGTGACTGGGATTATGTTATAAAGGGCATATATTGTTTGAGGGAGAAACAAATAAACACACCAAAAAAGAATCTTCCTGCCAAGTCACTCAAGTCGAGTGCCAAGAATACATTTACATTTCAAATCCTTAATCAACAACACAATGTTAGTGTTTTGCATTATTTATAGATCTAACATTCACTAAATAATTTTATTTAGGGCCTCTGTTGTTTATTTTCAAGTCCCGACTCCCCACATTTAGAGGCATGAAGGAATACACAATGTCAATACTGGCCTACTATGCAGTAAAATAAAGGGCAAGGCTTAACCCATTTTGGGCGGGAAGCCGGGAACCCCTTTTGGTGTTTTAAACATGTTATAATTTAGCTATTGAAAAATAGCAGATCTACAAGCGCGCAACAGAGGCTTGTAGGTCTGCTATTTTTGAAAAATCGTGAAAATATTTATTTCAGAAAACTGGAGGGTTTAGAAGATTTATTGAAAGTTAAAACAGATCCAGCAATGCTCGTGACTGACATTGGCAACTTTGGCATTGACCTGTGGTGCACTGCATGTGCAAGACTGTCCGACTAGGTGTTTTTTTCCATAAGAAAGAAGGAAAAAAGTGAAGTGAGATGAAAGCCAATACTAGTAGTTTTCACAAGTCCACTTGAATCAGCATGCATGTTAGCCGTGGCACAGTGGCGAGGGCAGAGAAGACAGACAGAAGGGTGTGTAGCGTGTGTCTACTCTGTACCTGTGTGCACATGCCCATCATGTCCACAGACACTGAAAAAGACCGCAAGGTCGAAACGTCGCACATTGCTGCTGTGCTGTGAATACAATTTGAGCGTTTTAAAGTGAGCTAGTGTCAGCCCCCCATCTCGTTTTTCATGATTCTGTTTTGGCAGTTTGGCTCATCAGCAATTCAGCACCAAGAAGAAACGGAGGATGCTCGTTATTTTGTGTTTGAAAGTTATTTCTTTTGCTGAACTTATCTGTATGTGTATAGCACGTTTCACACGATGGTCTCTTTTACTGAGTGAAAACAAAGCAGAATATGGAGAGAGGGGAGAGAGTTATAGGTGTGACAACTTCCATGCACTGTCACACAAGAGACCAGCACAAAGGACACTGTTTGTTCACTGTTGATGGTCTGTATAGCCATTGTCAATTTGAGTGGCAAAGTGAGTTTAGCGTTGTTTAACAGTGTTTAATGCAATCGGATAGGACTTTTCTGTTTCTACGTATGGGCTGTCGAGGCCAGAAAGTAGTTTTTTGCCACTCAGTAGGCGTTCCCGGCTTCGCGCATAACCTCCGGGTATGATGATGATGTCACGCGCATACCCTCTATAAATGTATTCATGCATAGTGCAGATTTGTAAGTATTAATATGTATTTTATTCTGATCTCTCTATTCTTACCTGTACCGCTCCTGTGTTTCACCCTTACTGCTTTAAAATGCCATTGCCCTTGTTTGGGGGATTTTTTTTTCTTTTCTAGCACTATATATGCCTAAAACCCACATTGGAAAAGAAAGGTAGTCAGTCGGCCTGGTTTAAAAAAGATACGGTGTGAATGTTTGCGTGGGAAGTGGTAGGCCCAGCCAGATGACTTGGGGAGTGGCAGTGTCTAGGACTGTACCTTGGGCGGGAACCCATTGGAAAAGTGATTCATGGGTATTTGAACTCTGTCAACAACGGTGGCAACTTGCAAGTGGTCGCTGGATGGCCTCTGTAATACAATAACCTTATTGTAGATTACGTTGGTGATACTGAAGTGTATTAGGCCCGAATTACACACATTCTGCTTCAGCTATTGTTATACAGTCACGCATACAGTAGTTCCTGTGACCGACTGCAGCACGGATGATATGAAATGTCACTGGCAGCGGTTTGCTGAATAGACTGTTCTGCCGTGTGACACAATCTATGACGAATCAATAACGGATGCATGCTGCTGTGCTCTCTTCTCTCAACACGCAGTGAAGCCTTTTAATTGATTTTGAGCCGTGCTGCAGAATTCTGCATTCGCCCCGCCACCAGCTTCTTCCATCGTCTCACTGTTTTCCACTTGTTTTGTTTCTCAAACATATTGTTCCACTGCAGCTGGAGTGTGTCATGCGCCTGGTGCAGGTGGGCTGCGAGGTGAACGCAGTCACCACCAAGTTTGCGCAGACGCCGGCGCACATCGCTGCCTTCGGGGGTCACCCAGAGTGCGTGCTTTGGCTGCTGCAGGCCGGGGCTGACGTCAACAGACAGGTGGGTCTCTCCGTCTCCCTGTCTCTTGTGTACACATACTGTCACTCCCGCCATAGTCATAAAACGACACAGTAGTTCTGGATACTGAATGGATTTATTCAAGCTCTTGTCAAAGCTCAAAACCAACCGTCGAACTACATAAAATAAAGCATAAACAAACAAACACTCGTATTGACATCAAATCACGTCATGACATTGTGCAATACAAGTAAATGAATGCGAAACAAAAGAAAATACACTTTAGCTATTGAAAAATAGCAGATCTACAAGCTCATAGCGCGCACCGAGTGGCTTGTAGGTCTGCTATTTTTTTTTAATCGTGAAAATGCGGCGCAAATCTTTGAATATATATTCTTTCAGAGCGAACGTATTTAACTCAAATCTTTGCTTCTGGGGGGTCCCTGGAACAACATATTTTCAGATGGGGGTCGGCAGCCAATTACATATATTTTTGGGGGTCCTTGACATGAACGACTTGACATATACGACTGACGTATAGAAACATGGGATTTTTCAGAAAACTGTCAGTCTAAATGGGTTAAACATAGTTAGCATTTAGCAAAGACTCCATTTTGCCCTTTAGCTAACTATACTGAAATCTAAAATAAAATATCAGATCCCATATGGACATGGTTAAGCCTTTTCTTACAGTAGCTAGCTATTACCAAGTTGGCAGCAGTGATTTTGGTGGTTTTACAGTATTTATGACCAAGAAACAGACAAACTGAGGAATGGTTTGTGGTACTGGTTAAAGTTAAATAAGCTGACTACATGCATGCATACGGCTGCTGTTGTGCATGCCAGACTAGAATGTAGGGTTCACATTGCAATATTTACTTTGCAATATGTAGCATTAATTTCACAAGATAATATGCAGATGTCTAAACTTCAATAGTGCCATTTGGAAAGAACTCATCACTAGTAGCAATGATGTACTGTAGACTGTGCATGCAAGACCAGTTACCAAGGAGTCATTAAACGTTACATAATATAATGATTTAATGACAGTCCCTGTGATGCAAACCTTGCTAGTTTTCATTTTCTATCCACAAGTAAAACTGTTTTCGTACTATGTATGTGACTGTGGGCCGTCTGTGTCAGTGTGAACCGTGTCGAACAAAATGTAATGCAACTCCTACAATTCCAAGTGCTCAGGGTGGCGGGTCCCCAATTCAAATATGATTCTTCACCAGCATTGTTTTTGGCATTAAGTTTAGATTTTAGTTTTATTCATAGTCTCTTGAATAGTTTTCATTTAGTCTTAGTCATATTTTAGTCACCTGGACTGTTTTAGTGTTAGTCTAAATCTACAGTTGATTTAGACGACTCAAATGTTTTTGGCAGGCATTGATGCCGTTCTAATGACTGATTATACACTTGCTGAAAATAGCCGATCTACAAGCTCACAACGCGTCGCGCTGTGACTCGTTGTAGATCTGCTATTTTCAGCATGCAACCAAGTGTAAAATGACTTATACTGGATCCCTTGTCCACTAGTCCCTTCCTAACATTTTAGTCTAGTTTTTATTTCTTGACAAAATTGTCAGTATATTTAGTCTTTTCATTTAGTGTAGTTTTCGTCAGTGAAAAAAGGTAGTCGACTTATATTTTTAGTCTTAGTTTTAGTCGACGGCTTCCTAAAAGGTTTGAGGACCACTGGTTCACCAACACTGTGAGCGTTGTCAGCTGTCAGACACACTCCACATCAGCTCAGCGGGACGTCCGGCGGCAAGTCTGTGACCTCTCGTTGGAAATGGATGTAGAGAGGAAGCTCTTTAAATGGAAATCGGATTAGTAGGTCACAGCTGCGTAACCTTCTACTTAAGCCTGTCCCACTAACTTCTAACGACATATTTCATGTCGTAATTATGCAGGGGCAACATGCGCAACTGCTCTTCCCCGAGGTTGGTTTAACCTCGATTGATTATTAATTATATGCCAATAGTGATCCCAGTGGGGCGGTAGAGAGCCAGATGAGAGGTTTATTTACTGTTGATCCGGGGGAGTGACGTGTGAGGTGAAGCGGAAGCCACACAGACGTCATTTGTATTGGAGGGACATTTTGAAATGTATGTAATATGTATTTATTTTCTCTCAAATTAGCGTAAATGGACTGCAAAGTCCCAATAGGTCTGTAACAATTTGTGTTGTGACCCTATTTTTTTAGCGGAACGTACAAAGTAGGACTTGGGTGAATAATCAGACGAATCGATTTTAGTCGATTATTAAAATATATATATTTGATGTGTTGACTAAAAAAAGAATTCTCGATTATTATTCGATGGATTGGAAAGGTAATCGATAGAATTATCGCCATGAAAATAATTGATAGTTGCAGCATTACGGTGACCGCATCTCAGATTTCTCAGAGATTTGGTTCTCAGTAGAAGTGTGCAGGCTGACCTACATTCCAGCTTCCAACAGCGCAGCAGAATGGTGGCTCCGGGGCAGATAAGCCAAGTGAACGTCCCAACTAATATGTGTTGAGTTCTGGTATGAATGGAGGGGAGCTCATCGCGGAGCGGGGCTGAAGAGTCCAGGGCGTCCTTATCACGGGCAGAGCTGTTTCCTCTGACCCTTCCAGACAGAGATGTAAACGGAAACATCACTCATAGGACATAGAATTGAATTGATGTCACTCTCATGGTCAAGGACAGTCTCGTTCGCCCATTTAGACCTGAGGACGGTTGTACAAATGTCTTCTACTGTAAATCCTGACAGTTTTCTGAAAAACCTGTGGTTCTCAAACATTTTCATGTCAAGGAACCCCAAAAATATATGTATTTGGCCGCCGACCCCCGTCTGAAAATATGTTGTTCCAACCCCCCCCCCCCCCTTTTATCTCAAAAATGTTCTCTCTAAAAGAATATACTGTATATTCAAAGTTTTGCACCACATTTTCGCGATTAATTTTTTTTAGCAGACCTACAAGCTCGTAGTGCGGCCCCCGGTGCCGCACTGTGGTGCAAATCTTTGAATATATATTCTTTCACACGATTTTGTAACCCATTTTTCACCCCTGTGTCAATCATCTAATGTGATCCTGGGCTCTACACACCCTCCACCAACCTAGTCCCCATATATGGGGGACATGGGGAGAGCAACGGACTTGAACTCATGCTTCCTTCATGCCTGAGTGTCCAAGTTGCTCCTTTACACCTGACAGGGGGGAGTTTCCCTCACAGCGAACACTTTTAACTCAAATCTTTGCTTCTGGGGAGGTCCCTGGAACTACATATTTTCAGAAGGGGGGTGAATTACATATAATTTTTGGGGTCCTTGACATGAAATATTGAGCACCACTGATACAGAAACATAGGAAAATAGAAAATTTAATTAAAATGCCACTGTTGGTTATCTTATGACTATCCTTCGCTTTCACCTGCATTGTAAACTTTTTCTTTCACGAGCAAAAGCTGCACAGCTTCAGCCTTGTAGACCCAAGCAGCGGAGAGTAGACGTTGTTGTCGTATCCCAGAGCTCATCAAAGGGCGACTGAGTTATTTATTGTAGAAATTGTTGTCATCGTCACCTGTCGCTTACTTTATTACTACAACAGTCTTCTGGTGGCACCGCTCTAGGCGCTGGAATATTCTCTGCAGAATCATCTACTAAAACCAACCCATTTAGGCCTGACGTCGAAATGTAACAATTTTCTGAAATACCTATGTTTTCAGCGGTGCTCAATATTTCATGTCAAGGACCCCAGAAATTATATTTAATTGGCCACCATCCCCCATCTGAAAATATGTTGTTCCAGGGACCCTGGCTCTAAAAGAATATATATTCAAAGATTTGCGCCACTTTTTCAAAAATAGCACACCTATAGATAGACTAGATCTGCTATTTTTCAATAGCTAAAGTATAACAATGTTTAAAACACCAAAATGGGTTAAGATGTTTTCTGCTCTCTCTCAGCGGCAGTGGACACTGGCTACCGACTCTAAATTAATACTTCCCCATCTGTTAATAGTTGCAGTGATATGTTTTTACCGTCCATCTGGTCCCCCGACAACCGAGAGTTTTAGTGAGTGTTTTTTAAATTCCAGGTATACCTAATAAAGTATATGGAGCTGCTCTCTGTGTGTATCATTTGAGACGGGATCTGTAAGACATTCAGAAGCAATCTGTTTATGCTTTCCACAGTTGGGATTCAGAAACTGTAAATGTTTAGCGATACGTTCAGGATTTAGTAGGAGCTAGCAGAGTCGAGCAGACACACTTTCTTGTCCTTCGCTTTGCAATTCAAATCCATGTCTCCCAGTCCTTGTCTTCATGTTAGCATTTCACATCCCAAATTTACACAATTAGGTGCTGTTAGAAAGGCCAAACAGAGCAGTGGGTGCTGAAAAGAGAGTAACGCGAGTTAATTAAGCGAATAATTTTGCATTATTAACATTTAGCACTGAGAGCCATTCTTAAGCAAACCTTTACATTTAATTGGTTGCTAGGGATGCGACTATTTATTTTATTGCAATATTCATTAAATGTTTTTAAATTAGATCTTTGCCCGAGACCCAAACTAGTGAAATCAGCAGATCTAAAAGCTCACAATGTGTCGCTTCGCACCTCGTTGTGAGCTTGTAGATCGGCTATTTTCTTCTTAAGCATTTGTTTTCTAATTTATGGAATTTCTTTGATTTATTCGTTGATTTCTTCATGAAATTACTGAGACCAATGCATTGAATTTTGTTTTTTAATTCATGTTTTGCTTTTTTGGGGGGAATGTGTTTTGAAAACATTTTGATATAATAATCATTAAAAACAAAATGTAGGAAGCAAAAAATAAGGGGAACCAAAATAAATTGGTCCGTGGGACCCACAAATGGGTTCCACAAACTCAGTGCACAATCTATGTAAAGCGCCTTGGATAAAGGCGCTATATAAATGCACCATTTACCATTTACCAGTGGATTCAGTGCTCTAAAGCACACCTCTACTTTTTTGCATTGTCTGTCTTCAGGATTATGTGGGTGAGACCCCCATCCACAAGGCAGCCCGGGCAGGTAGCATGGAGTGTATCAAGGCCCTCTTGTTGCAGGGCGCTAAGCCGCAGTAAGTACCCCCCAGAGTCTGTCTGTCTTTCTGTCCCTATACACCATGTTATGGCCTGACTCTGACTCCACAGCAACAATGGTATTGTAATATAGAGGGGATCTCAGTCCTGTACTACTTTCCAGTCCTTAGTGTCTTTAGTGTCGATGTATATATATATTAAATTCTAATATTTATTAACCCATTTAGGCCTGACGTCGAAATACAAAAAAAACGTTCGCTCTGAAATAATATATATTCAAAGATTTGTGCTGCATAAACAAACAAGCAGTATTTAAGAATCTCTATAAGAATGGCAGAAAACGGCTCACACACACACACACACACACACACACGTCACCTATTGTTTGCATAGCGAATTTGATCCAAATCAATACAGTATATTAATTATGATGTATTAATTATAAGGAGGACAGCTGGCCTAGGCTGTCAATGTTCCTATCTTTCAGTGAAACACTCGATACAAACGATAGTATTTGCAACCGTCGTCGCTGTAGTCGTAGTGTTGTTGACCAAGCCATCCATTTCAGTTACAAACGACTTTTAAGACGCGGCATATTTTAAAATTATCATTCTAGTTATCATGCTTGGTGTGAACGTCACTTTACCGCCCCTTACAGTTAATCTGTGCTTAGTTGCCACTTTGGATCAAGCTACTGTAGATGGCTTTGTAGTACAAATCTGGCCTGTGGCCTTTCCACCAAATTGAGGTCTGTAAGGATTTGGCCGGGCTGTGACTAGTCCTTAAGCTCATTTATATATTTTGTGTGTGGGGGGCGGGGGGCTACAGATCTTAACATGCAGAGCTCATCAGGCTCCTCCTTGAGAGCGAGTGAGGATGATCAGAAATGCTTTCACAGGCTTTTGCTATAGTCTTCCAATGCACTGCACAGACGTCCCTCTCATCAATACATTATTGTTGCTGTGGTTGTCATTTCTAAACGTAGCTTGTTTGTTTCTAAAGTTTGTTGGTTTATTGTCTCTATTTTAGTTCAATATATCGGTGTTGCTGTTTGACAGGACATGGGTCAAATGCAAGCTTTCTTCCCCTTTCAGTGTTGTGGCCATTTCAGAAATGTAAAAAGTTAAAGTATCTGACTCCTAAACACAGTTTCTGCACGTCCGTCATTGTACACGTGCACATTTGGTCCCTGGAAATATGTATTTGCTAATTATTCCATTACCACAAATGAGACAAACTACTTGTTTTCAATGTATTGTTGAGAGCCTATAAGCCATCATTACATTGCCTATAGGTGTGAGTAACTGAGTAAAATGTAAAGTTACAAAAAGTTTGGAAATCTGTACTTTGACCTGCTTCAGATATCGTTAAAACTGGAGACACTTGTGAATTCTAAGAATCGATTCCTGTACCCAGAATAGAAATACGAAAGCTCTCTCACCATGGGCTAGTATCCAAAATATTTCCCATGCATTTCTTTAAAAATAATTAATTGCAGATTTAATTGGTTTAATTTTAGAATTGGGAATTACATTTTCATCCGTGTGGAATTCATTAATTTATATAGTCATCAAGGATATTCCCACAAGAAATATGCATTTGAACCATACTCCTTTCCAAACGTGCTCACCTTAAATTTATTGTAATAAGCGAGTTGTGTTTGTAGTTTAGTTAGTTAGTATAAATAATTTGTGTGTATAATTCAGTTTTCTTTAACAGCTTTAAAATAAAGAATTAGTTCTCACCTGCCGCATGTAATAAGGAGGTAGCATTGACGCTAAGGCAGAGAAGCTCATGTTTATTTTGTTAAATGGCTGTCAATTCAAAAACTAATCCCAGGGCTGTTTTGGAGATTCACAAATCGGACTCAGAACTCTTATGTCTTTGTCTGTAAGAGTTCCATATCTCTCCATGGCTAAGAAAAACCTTTAGGGTGCTAAATGTAGACCAAGGTGAAATCTACAACAAAGTTTAAAGGAGAATTCCATACTAGAAGGCGTTCTTATCTTTATTTGTAGTTGTTATGTCCCCACCAAAGAGGTCCAGGTGTTATATATTGTGCAAAAGTGCATTATTGGCTGTCTCCCCTAATATAAGCCCTCAATGGGGGTTGGGTTTTTGTGCTAATTCACTTATTTCCATCAAAATAAGTAGTAAAGTGTGCCGCTTGGGATACTATTTACATTAAGAAGAGAGGATATACAGTATACAAAAACTATAGATTTTTGAGCGATGGAAATAAGCGAATTAGCACAACACCCCATTCAATTCAATGCAATTCATTGAGGGCTTATGGTAGGGGAGATTTGCACTAAATAACACCTGGACCTCTTTGGTGGGGACGTAACAACTACAAATAAAGGTAAGAAAGCCTTCTAGTTTGGAACACCCTCTGTTGTTTAACTATGGGGGAGTGGATACAGCAATGTCCCTGGGGGTAAAATCAACCTTAAAAAGGATGGACATGCACAGCTGCAGAAAGTAATTACATTGATTAACCATGGGGGTAAAGGTGTAGTTTAAAATCTTCAAACCGCTTTAAAAGGTGTGGTTTAAGGACATTTTGTAATGCCAGTATGCGGAAACGGCAAAGGACGACTAATATAAATGTAAATGTTGCAACCAGCGTCTTTGTGCAGGCAGTCAGGGTCTACTACTGTACTTCCTTGTAGTTAGTACAAGGAATGTGTAGTTAGTAGTTTATATAAAAAAATCTCACTCCAGGCCATTAAACATTACTGTACGTATATATCATAACATCTAAAGGTGAACAGCGACAGTGGGCTTGTTCAATGTTTTGATCATCCCGGTGAAGATCAGACGGGATCGAAACACTTCATAAAAACAATGAGAGCAAATTAGCAGTGTGCATACTTTCTGCTGATTTTCAGTTTGTCCTGTACCTGGTTTTCTAGAGTGGATGCTCTATTACAGTAGCCTGTTATGATTTACTGCTTAAATATGACATCAAATAATAATTAAATTAGACACTTATTTATTTAAGCCAAGTCATAATCATAAAGCTTTGAGTGATTCATTAATTCGGCTTTCAAATACATATGCTAAGCGTTCTCAACTGACAATAGTTTAATAGCAGACTCTCAGCAAACAGTACAAAATTAAAAACTCAAAGGCAATGTATTTTGTGAGTGCAGACGGTTACTTGAGATTCCGTCATTCTGTTCCCAAACAACCATAATATCATAATCATGCCTTGTCTTTTGTTGTTTGGTAACATTCATTATATAAGTAGATAAATACTACGCAATGATAGAATGAGAAAACACCAGGTCTAGTTAATAACTAGCTATTAACCTACAGTACTGATTTACATATTTCAATTGCACTTGCTTTTTAACACAGCATTATAATCAAGGCAGCTTTTTTTTTTTTACATTTTTATCTCACCAAATTCTGACACCATAAGTGTCAATACTTAAAAGAACAAACTAAAATTATCTATCTAGAAGCTTAAATGAACCACTTCCCTAGTTACAACCTTACTGAGCCATTACACTCAGCTGTTTTATACTTAAACTTATAGCGTAGACATTCACAAGGCTCTTAATAATTATTGTATTAATATTAATACTTTTATTTCTAGATCTCATTTTAATCCAAATTACCATGACACGTTTCATGTAATAAAAATGTATTCCAAAGTCAGGGAAAACATTGTAAATGACTACTGTATTTTATCTTATTTGATTAGATATTTTTCCATGAGCTTTTCGGCCTTAGCTAACCTCAGCCATAACAAAGGTTCCACTTTACAGTCAGGGATGAGTGAACAGCACTTTGTTTTTGTTCTACTATTGTTTTCACAATTCCCTTGTTTACATAGGACTGAAACTGTTCTGAATGTATCAATGCTTTATTTTGCAGAACTGTTTTGAGGTTATATATATATTTAGCATTTTCTGAGCAAAGAAATGGCAGTTTATGAAGAATCCAACTGAAAAAAACATTGTCCTGGCTCAGAAAAAAATACAGGAAACAAACAAACAATCAAATCCCCTCCACGTTTTGATGTTTTTTACAGCTACTTGAATTTGAACATGACTTGATTTTCTCGAGTAATCCCAGAAAAGAGGGGAGCAATCCAAATAGGCACTGCAGAATCTGCCGCAAGTGCGTCATCGAACATCTTGCAGTGTTGCCATTGAGTGTTCTCACTATCGCTTCCTACAGTTCCTACACTCTGGCAAACTGGCGAGGTATTTTCCTGCAGTGATTTGGTTTTAATGCTAGGAGAGCAGCCATGATAGCCAATGTCTAGATCTGCATGCTTTGCTTAGACATGCTGTAACTGTTAATCTTGTCCTAATTCAGATACTGTGCAAGCTAACTAACAATGGGGATTAGCAGCGCCCACACTCTGGCCTTTAGATTATAAGACTACAGTCTTAGGCTGAATAATTGCTAGGCTTTAGAAGGAGAAATAGAAGGGAGTGGATGAGTGAAATCTTTGTTTTACACCGAGAAGCACAATGATATGCATCAAATTAAATGCTTCCTTTTAAACAGGTTCTGTAACAACTTGAATGACTGGATTCAAGCCTACCGTGAGATTCCATTTCAGTTCAACCACTTTAACCTTTTTTATTGGGCATATAGGCACACACAAAAAAAAGCAGATCTACAAACGCACAAAGTTCTGCACTGCGGCGTGTTGTTAGCTTGTAGATATTATCTGAATCATTTAGAAAACCTTTGTTATTAATATCACATACCAGACAAGACATCTATGCATGTGGAATAGGGGAATATATATATATATATATATATATATATATATATATATATACACACACACACACACACACACACACACACACACACACACACACTTCAAGTAAAAAAAATCTCCCGTTTTAGATACTGTACTGTACTGAAGTATTATTTATTATTATATCGTGAATATTATGTATTGCCAGTTAAACCTGCTCTGGTTGTGGTCACTTACAATAATGTCTTTATTGAGAAAGATTATATTAATAAGTCAATATCTCACTTCAACAGAACAATTTCAGAACCTGTTGGGGAAACATTTAATTTTGTGTTGGTGTAAATTGGGATTATGTTTAAATAAATATTTCTATATTTGATTTGTTGTTAAGTAGCTAACTTGTGGTGATTTTGTTTCATTTTCTGAAAGTATGTTGATGCATTTTATGTTTATTTTTTTTTGTCTTAAACTTGCGTCTAATCCATGAAGGACAAATCTCTCACATCGTGTGCGTCTTTTTGGCATACAATGAAATTAACCAAAATAGAATAAAGATATTTATCGATCAGCCATTTGATCAGTTTGGAGTCCTATGACACCCAAGTAGTAGAACTTTACCTTAGCACCAGATGTTTAACAGTATAGCTGGTCTGTTTGACCAAAAAATGTACCGGTAATCAAATTATTTGTGGTAAATGTATTGGTACAGAAACGAATCAATATTATATACAATTTATTGATTCAATTTTTAATCTACAATCCATTTCTACTGAATATTCATTGAAAACACAGATGGCACCATTTTTGTCACCGCTAAACCCCTTATCCCTAAACTTCTTAGCCTTTTTTTTACTATTTTGAAATAGTTTTTGAATAGTTCAACTAGCCAATCTACATTAGTGAGCTTGTAGACTGGCCATTTTAACTATTCAAAAGTGTTTTGCAAAATAGTAAAAAAAAAAAAAAAAAGGCAAAGAAGTTTAGGGATAAGGGGTTTAGAGGTGATGAAAATGGAGCCCAAAGGCTTTTCATTGAGCTGTGGACGGCATCATATTGGCACATGGTGATGAAGAGTTTGTCCATTTATGGATTTTGAGCAGAGCAGTGGGAGATGGTCAACAGTCATGAATATGTTAACGCCACAAGAAGCATTTATTTAATGTCCCCCGAGATGTGAATCATGGTCCCTGTTCAACTCTAGTGTCCCTATTCTTATGGTCATCGGCCATAATAGGAATTATATTTGGTGAAAATGGCAGATATCACTCACAGCAGAGTTTGTATGCTGTACCAAAGATTGTTGGTATACTATAGCAGGGAAAAATGGAGGAGAGCAAATATACAAACCTGCTCAACAAAATCGATAATAGGGTTTTTTAATTTGGCTGTTCAATAGAATAACTGCAAAACTTTGACATATTGGTGTACTTGACAACAGAGTGAAAAAGTGGCATGTCCGCACACGATATAATTCTGCTGCACCGTCTGATAAGACTTCGATAGCTTGTGAGCTGCGTCCTTTTTATTTCAAACTAAATACAACAACGTTTCGCCCCTCCGTGCCTTCTCAAATTCAAGGCGAAACGTTGTTGTATTTAGGTTGAAATAAAAAGGACGGGGAGCGGAATTATATTGTGTGCAGACGTTCCACTTTTTGTTCCATTCTTTTATAACCTTTTGGGTCCAGCACCGTATTAGGAAACGTGTACGGTACTTCACAGCAGAACATCTCGTTGAGTAAGAAGAAGATAAGAACAGACTGTAGTAACATTAAGAAAGCTAGTGGCATTATAATGATCTCATCCGGAACATTAAGAAGCTAGTGGCATTAGAGTGATCGCATCCGGAACTGGACTGAAGCCAAGATCTTAATGGCGGTTTGACCACTGTGTGCTGCTGCGTACATTGCTGGTGGGGGTGGTACTGTGTACAGAATATCATGACAATGTAACGCTCGGTCAAGCCAGTAATGCTAATGCTAAGAGCAAGAAGTGCATTATGCTGTTTTTAATGCTATCTGTGAGTTATGTCCTAATAAGTCAAATGTAAAGAGATGGAAATTACTACATGGATTGGCTTGTCAGTTGTTTAGGTATAGTGTAGCAAGTGATATTGAACAAGTTATAGAACAATTCACTACAATTGCTCAGTGCATTTAATGTGTCTTTCGATGTTATATTATAAACTGGAAGATATGTTTGGAAACTGTTGCTATTTTCAAGAATTTCTTAATGAGAGGCCTTTGTATGTAGCATACAACTGTTTCTTTCCTTTTTTGGCCTTTTTGCCTTTATTGAGAGAACGGGAAACATGGGGGGAGAGAGACATACAGAAAAGCTCTTCGGGATCGGGACTTGAACCCGCAACACGCTGCCAGCCTAGGTGCCTGGACCGTTAGGCCAGCCCAGGCCAGCACACAACGGTTTCAAACAATTCAAGGTGCTTTACAGAAAAGTATTAGATTTTCATTATCGTGAGAACGATGGCTTCCATTTTTGCATTGCAACTTTTCAGGACTAGAAAGCCTGCAGTTTCTAATAGCTTGTATTCCCCATTGATGATGTCACTGGAGGAGGGTTTCTAAACTGCCCACAGTCCTCCTATGAGACACAGACAGAGTAGAAAAAGATTGCACCATTTCTTTCATGACCATTAGTGAGGACCTATTATATGAAGATAGGTTGAAAAGAGGTGAAGTTGTCCTTTAAGGTAGAACATTAATAGAGTGCAACAACATTGAATAAATATATATATTTCAGTAGAATAAAAAACGAAATATAGTTGGCGTTGCTTGGTCAGAAAAGAGCCGTTACGACCATTGTATTCAATTGCTTCTGTGTTGGCATATTCATTGATACTAGATCCTCTCCCATTGCATTATTTAGGGCTGGTGTGCCACCCTAATGCCTTTTACGTTCTTATTTCAGGGATGTATGTTATCAGTATAAGCCTTTATACACAGCCTGAGGACAGTAAACCAATAGAGATTTTGTCAAACAGAATAGACAGATATAAAGAGTCATATAGAGAGACTGGTTGTGCAAGTCATGTTAAGAGCTAGCTGACAACGGTCCACGGCGAGACGGTTAAGATCCTCTTCTTCCATTGCACAGCTTGAGGAACGCCAGTGGGCTGACAGCTGCAGACCTAGCCCATGCCCAGGGCTTCCACGAGTGCTCTCAGCTCCTCACCAACGCCCAAAACCATCTCATTCAACTCAATGGATTCCATGCGAATGGAACCCTGAATGGGAACACTAACCACCTCTGCCAGGGCCAGAGCCTCCTCGCCAACGGCGCGGCCAGCAGAAAGAGGCTGCTGAACGACATGGAGACGGTCCACGTGAAGAAAGCCAGAACCGACGGTAAGGAATTCTTCATCAGCCACTGCTTTTCAGTTCACATGATCACTAGTGTAGGTGAGCCAAATGTTTTAACCCGTTTAGAACTGAGATCAGATTCTAAAAATGTCTTCTAAATCCTGACAGTTTTCTGAAAAACCCATATTTCTATCAACTTTTTCATGTCAAGGACCCCCAGAATTATCTGTATTTGGCCGCTGACCCCCATCTCAAAATATGTTCAGGGACCTCCCCAGAAGCAAAGATTTCAGTTAACCCATTCTGACCGGGAACCCATTTTGGTGTTTTAGCATCATGTCGTGCTTTAGCTATTGAAAAATAGCAGATCTACAAGCTCATAGCGCGCCACCGAGTGGCGCGCTACGAGCTTGTAGGTCTGCTATTTTCGAAAAATCGAAGAACGACTGACATTTTTAGAATCTGATCTCAGGTCAGAATGGGTTAATCAGACCAATGTGTGTCCAGTGGAAACCTCGTATGAATCTGATCTCAGGTCAGAATGGGTTAAAAACGATCTTTTCAAAAATAGCAGACGGTGGCGTATGGTGTATCATATTATATTTATTTACTCAACTTTATTTCCTGTTGATCCAGACTAGTGGCCTATTTCATGCTCCGCTGAGCACCCCCGTCTTGTTTTTAATCGTTAGGACTGGAGTGTTCACATGATAAACTCTCGTCTTGTCAAAATGATTATGAAAGGTTTATAACACAGCTGCTGTGATTCACCTCAAATGAGGTATCCGTCCTTGAACCCATTTAGAGATGAGGCCGCATCGGTGTCGCCTTATATAGCTTTTAACCACTTTAACCATTATTTTAAACTTTAGCTGTTGAAAAATAGCAGATCTACCAAGTGCAATCGTGAAAACGTGTGCAAATCTTTGAATAGAATTATATTCTTTCGCAGCAAAGTTTATAACTCAAATCTTTGCTTCTGGGAGGTCCCTGAAAGAAACAACATATTTTGAGATTGGCGTCCGTGGGTCCTTGACAATGTTTACATCGAATGGTTTGAGAACCACTGGCAGAAAACTGTCATGATTTCGAGGACATTTGTAGAATCTGGTCTCAGTCCTAAATGGGTTAAATCCAAGTTCACCGTGCCTCCTTCCTTCCAGGCGTAGACCTGTCCATGAGGATGCTGCAGAACGGAGGCGGCGAGGACCAGGAGAGCATGCACGTGGAGTCCGCACAGGACGTGCACTCAGGTGGGACTGGTCTCGTAACATGTGGGCCTATGGGGTCGGAGGAGGACTGGGGGCCAACGGAGAGCCCCCCTCACGGCCCCAAAGGAATGGAGAACTCTGCCATGGCCTCCATACAGATCCCTTATAGCTGCACTAATTCCTACGCTTATCTGTAATGGGCTCTGTCCCACACCGAACATGCTAGAATTGTTCTTTTCTAGAAGTATGTGTATACGCTGGGTTCAATATGTTCTTGTGTTAAGGTTTATGGCAAGAAGTAAGCTTGTTTTATAATGTTGAAGACGTGTTGCTATTAGGGTTGGGCGATATTAAGGTGATACTGATAATATATTGTGACAATATCTTACATTTAAAAAATAGTTAAATAGGACATTTATAAGCTCACGGCTTATACAGCAGTATAACATTAGGCATGAGTGATTAAAAGTAAGAAAAGACAACACTTATGCCATATCACCATATTACGATATGCAACACCCAAGTCTCATATCACAATGTCAGTATATCATGAATATATTGCCCAGCCCTAATTGCTATACAATGTTATGTGTTGATCTATAAAGTTGTTTTCTAAGCAACTTTTTCTAAGCCATCCAAACTGAAAGATATGCATCTGGCATGTTCATGTTCAACGATCAGTTATCTTGACATGCATATTAATGCATGGAAGACTTAATTTCCTCATTTAACACTGAAAACAATTAGACCTTAACAGGCATCTTGGAATTTGTTTTTGCACTACGGTCTTTGTCCATTTTATTATTTACTGTCGGCTTGGGCCACAGTAGCTCAAGTGAAATGTAACACGTTGAGTGGACCACATTCCTTCTTGTTTTTTCTCTCCATTTGATTGGTTTCATAAACCACATGGCATGAAGCGTGTCTCATACGTCTTACAGCATTCCATCTTCAAATTGATTTATAGGCCTTCTTTTATATAATACCAACCTACCATTTGTAGTGTATGTAGTGAAATGTAATCTTTGCTTGAATGATTCTTTAAAAGAATATCGTACTTAGGGGCGTCTGGGTGATGATTGAAGGGGTAAGGTTCCGTCCCACCACCACCGCCGCGGTGGAGGAGACCGGGGTTTGATTTCCTCCACGGTGAACGTGCTCCTCCCCACGTGTTACTGCATGTCCTTCAGGTGACACCTCCTCGCCGCCGAATGAAAAGAGGCGCTCGCCGACTCCACGTGTATCGGAGGAGACGTGGTTGTTTTGCACCTTTCCCAAGTGGCCGTGACTGGGACTAGAGCGCATTACAGGTAGCCCTGGGTTCCAGCTTGATTCGCCGCGCTCCGTGGATTTTAAATTACAAATCCATGGAACGCAGCGAATCAGCCTGGAACCCAGGGCTACATTACAGTATAGCAGACATGTTGCGGTTTCACAGATAGAAAACCCATTACATTTTCTTATACAGATTTTGGAAAATATTTAAAACTCATTTTAAACCTGCAACAACCTGCAACATCCTATCTGTGGAACCACAAAATGGCCGCTATCGCGCAGTGGGGAATTGACGTGATGGCAAAGTGGGGGACTTACTTAAGCTGTAATGTCAAAAGGGAAGCATTTATAAGTGAGCCCATTTTGCACTGTGAAGTTGATTGTAGAAATAATTCAATGTAGCTTGGTGATTAAGTGCTTTTTCTAATGTATGGCAATACAAATTTCAATATAAAATACAGCGTTTTATATGCAACCTTTAAGCAAATCTTTGGGCTTGTGCAATGCTAAAAGAGTTATGCATTGTTAATGACTAGTTTTCAACCTCATGGTGTAATGTTGAATCAAAATTAGCAATGAAAAGGCCTACTCTGTTTAAGAAATAAAACAAATTATTATACCATATGATTCAGTTTAATTCTTAATACCAACATTCACTTATGTTCGGCCTGTAGTGGTTACCGTTTCTGTGTGTGTGTGTGTGTGTGTGTGTGTGAGTGTGCGTGCGTGTGTGGGTGCATTGCTCAAACCTGTAGCCTAGTGCCCTGCTGTGAGACACTGCAGGAATGTTCTACTTTTGCTATAAGACTGCCCTCTAGTGGTTATACAGATCAGGGACGGGTGACCAGGTATATTGACTGCTACAAGACACAATTATATGTCTCTGTTTGATCGTATCACTTGACAAATGACACCAGTGGCGTCTTGTGAAGATACAGATACCGTTCTTTAGAGACAACAAACCTACAATGGCAACTTGCCCCCAATATTTATCTGGACATGGACTATAATGTGCAAAAACAAATTTGTACCTGTATTGATAGTCTCTGTTTATGAGGAGACTTGCTTAAATGCAATCCCTGGATGGACTTTTCACTGCATCTCTTCTTCACCACTGAATCTGACCCTGTGACCCATGTCTTCTTTTGAAAATGGCAGAGGAGGACCCCAAAGCCATGTCCAACGGTCATACGGTTGGTGTCCCCAACTCTGGCTCCACCAATGGACATTATGACGCGCTGCCTCACGTCAACGGAGTCAACGGCTCGGCCTCCGGCGACAGCGTCTCTGCGCCGTGGAGATCGGCGACGGCGCCACCTCGGCCGGCGAAGATCGAGCTCTCCCTGGCGCTGACCGGTCAGGTGTCGTCGGGGCAGACGACGACCGCGGCGGCCCCCGGCGGTGGTCGCTGCCCCACCGACATGTGCGGCTCGTTGCATCTGACGGAGAGCCCGAGCAGCTGCGTGGCCTACCGGCCTGCCTGGGGCATGATGGGGTCCGACGCGGGGGACTCGCTGCACTACGGCCACTACCACGGCTTTGGGGACACGGCGGAGGACCTGACAGAGACCAGCAGCCGCCTGGAGCACAGCTTCAGTGTGTACGCCGAGCAGCATTACAACCAGGTCATGGTCAACACCATGCAGCTTTTCCACGGATCATAAAGTGGAGACACTTACTGTCCAGATTCTGGGGCCAAACGTTTGGCGAAAATAGACGATCTACAAGCTCACAAGGCGTCGCAAATAATGCAACGCCTTGTGAGTTTGTAGATGCAATGACATTTGGTGTAGGGGGAGAAAATATAGTATAGACCCCCTGGGGGCACCCCAGTCAACAGGTTTAAGTGGTTAGTCAGATCAATGGCTACAGTTGCGTCCCAGTTTCTGCTTTAAGTCTGCCTGAGTATCGTATGTTTGACTTTGATTGCACTGTTTATGGCAAGGCAATGAGGTGCGATGTGTTGTGTCAGACAAGATGAGTCCCTCCCAGAAGGTAACCTTTTCAAATGACCTCAGTCCAACTCCCATGTTTTCTGTGCCCAGGGACTGTTCGCCTTAAACTTAACAGTTTGTAATGACATTGAAAGGACCATATTGTCCCATATCTACCAAAGGAAAGAGATAAGTTAAGTATTTTCCCCCCTTCTTTGTGAAAGGTTGTTTGTTTTACAATATTTACGTTGAGTTCCAGAGATTGTGGTTGGGGTTATCCAATTCTAGTTGATTGGTTGGTGCGTAATGTAGGCCTTTGGCAAAAAATGTATGGAAGATGTGCAAGACATTCTATCAGCACTATTAGAACCGGGGAAGGGGAATGTTCCGTAGACTTACTAATGTATGTAATGGTAATGTGTGTAATTTGCTAGGGTGGAACAGTTGTGTTCAATAAAACTGTCCCATCTGGTATGCCATGCTTGTTTTGGATTGCATACCGTATGTGAGTGGGATGAGTTTTGGTTTAATTGTGGCCAGTGAATTTAATAGCAGTAGTAGCTAATCTGCCTGGCGAGATGTATGAGACCTTAAGGTTTCAATACCGTGGGGCACAGTGAGTTTTCACAGTTTGAATGTAGAGCTATAATGCTAAATGTGCACAATTCTGCCAGCAAATTTAGACATTCCATCTTTTTTTTATGTAAACTGCTACCAAAACAACAGTAGGAATTCAAAGAACTGTTCAAATTAACAAGTGTATTGTGCCGTCACTTCGGCTATGCTCAAATATTTTTTACCTTTATTTTTTTTAATTAAAGTGG
Source organism: Protomyctophum bolini (assembly GCF_963924005.1). Classification (NCBI taxonomy): domain Eukaryota; kingdom Metazoa; phylum Chordata; class Actinopteri; order Myctophiformes; family Myctophidae; genus Protomyctophum; species Protomyctophum bolini. The sequence goes on along the minus strand of NC_137885.1, from coordinate 16,228,218 downwards.
TAAATAAGCAGTGGTGTTTGTTAATCTCAGTGGGGTAATATTTTAAGCAGCATGTAAACTGCTATACTGTCATCTTCAGGAATGCCTCTCGGGTCATCCTGTTTGTTTGGCAATTATGTTATGTTCACATAGTTCACCAAGAACAACAAAAGACACACTTGCTGCTCCACAGTGGGTTTTGTTATAATAATTTTATGTTCCACCCCTATAGTTTTACAGTATTTACATATAGAAAGTGTTTTTTATACTGAACTCTAAATGACTAGTGACGTCATTGTTTTTTGTTTTGTTTTTCCACTCAAAACAAAACACTGACTGTAAACCCCATGTATTTTGACATGAAATTTTATTAAATGGTTGCAGTCTCACGGATAGTTATTTATTTGTGTGTGTGTGTGTGTGTGTGTGTGTGTGTGTGTGTGTGTGTGTGTGTGTGTGTGTGTAAAAAATGGAAGTAAAGTGCTGACAAATAATTGTGCTGACAAAATTGGTACTGGTATAATCTGTACTATTTCCTTACTCTTTTCCGCAGATTGAAGGTGAAAGAGTGTAAACTAAGGAGTCACACTTTTGAATGGCTCTTTCTTGGTAGGGAATTCCACCTTTTGGTGGCATAACAGTAGAATTAATTCACCCTACCTTTCATTCATAATATTGAGTTGTATGTTATGTTGAGTTTGTGTCCCTTCCTAGAAATGTAGTGGAGAGCACTGGTCGTCAAAAGTACTACCGTTAGGCTATTTCTATTTGTTGTTAGTTACTCTGTTTACTGTGCACTGGCAGTGACAACATATCTCTGCATCATCACCTCACCAGAGTGTACTATAGTGTAGTCTATTCTATTCCAATGGTTCTCAAACGTTTAGATTTCAAGCCAAGGTATCCCATCAACGGGTCCATTTGGTTCTATTTGTATAGTGTCAGAGTGTGAGTTACATACTTGTTGGATCAATCAGAGCTACATACTTGTAATTATAAAAGCCCATTTGGACCTAGTGCCTACTATTCAGGGTCATACCTATGTTCCCCAGGTTCTATGTTCCCCACTTACCTTAGGGTTAGCATTATAGGTTTCTGGTTTAAGCTAGGACTTCAGTGTTTTGTACTATACACTTGTATTGTATAGCCTAAGTAGTAAGTAGTACAGAACAAATAATGTTTGTTTTTGCCATATCTTTTCTTTGTTCAATTATGTTTTAGTTTATTTTATGCCAGCGTTATTTTTTAGTTGGCTAAGACTAGATAGTTTAAGTAGCCTAGGCAGGTCTAAAGTTGTATTGTTCAAATGGTTGGATTGTTCAAAGACAATCATTTGAATTTGCTACTAAAAGTAGGCTAAACACGACTATAAAAAAATACTTTTAGTCGCACTAGAATTACTAAAATTACTAGGTTAGGTTTCTGGTTTAGGTTTATTCTAAGTGGGGAACAAAGAACCTTTTTTGCATGGTGGGGAACAACCGAACATAGAACCTGAGGAACATAGGTACCCTCCCCTGAGAATAACGTCACTGTGGTGTGGACTCTGTGGAGTCTGGAAAACACATCCCCGACCCCGTCACGTTACCAGGGCTCCGCCCCGGGACTCTTCCATTACGACGCAGGGGTGGTGGCTATTGTACCTTAAATGTCAATAAGTAACTTTAGTGTTATAAAAGAACACAGGCCTCGAATGTTCCGCCTCTTCACAGCGGTAAATCATTAACATGAATTAACAAAGCATAGGGCCAACCCAACCCCATCCTGACAGGCTGACATACAAACATTATGGAGTTCTTCAATGACAATACTCCCTTCCTTTTTAGAGAATATAGTATGGCCCTTAATTCCTGTTGGTTGGGTGACGGGTCAGAGGAAGAGAGAATCTTGTTGTGGGGTAAACTCTACAACAACAACATATTAACGAAATTAGACACGTACACTTTGTACGTACCTAAAAAAACACCAGATAATTTGTAAAATAATAAATCCTATATACGATGTCCACCCCTTCGAGAAGGCGGCTTATGAGAGACTTCAAAAGGTGCAGTAGCCGTAACGTAATGTTGTTTAGCACAGCAGGGTTTGTTTTCTACATGGGGGCTTTTCCTAGTAGTAACATAGTGACTTTATCTAATTCTAATTTTAATACCACTGTGTGTGGCCACCTCCCCTGAACATTTGGTATAGGTTGCAAGAGGACCCACCAGCTGGCGTGAGCGGCGCCCCGTCTGAAAACAATATCATGGTTTGGAATGCTGTCATATTTGGGTAAGCCCCTGACACAATACAAATGAGTCTGACCCCAGGCTAAAAATATACCAATATAGCCCTCATGAAACTGTGAGAAACATGTAATAATATATAGTTGGGGTGATTATTGATTAACATGTATTTGCATTGCAGGCCAGAAGGAACGCCATTTGAAGATGGTGAGTTGACCTTTCTTTTATTATGACTCCTGAAATAGGCCCTAGAGATATTGTTGGTCTCTACTCAATTTGCATGCCTGTGTACGTGTGAGAGGGTGAGGGACACTGGATGGATGTGGTGCCTTGCAACTCAATCACAATATTCATCATGAGTGAGAGTGTGTGGCACATTCATAAGGCTGCTGTAATACTGTTGTGCATCCATTCATGGTAGGCTATAGCTATATAATGACTTAATAGGTTTGGTATCAGAGATTCAGGAAATTGTTTAGTTTTTTTTGTTACGGTAAAAGGCATGCCGAGCAGGTGTGGGCCTTTTAAACATTCTGGCTTTCTGAGACTTGTCCTCTTCTTGAGACATGAAACAAGGCTTGTTTCCATGCCAACAACATAATTCAAATTCTCTGGTAGCCTACAGCTAAAGGGGAGCCTGGGAAGGTCCAAGGTTCCGTTTATTTGTCATCCTATAAAGATACACATAGACTCAGATAAATCTTCTCATCCTCACTGTACAATATACATGCATACATTACATACATCTTATATACAAGTGAAAAGGTGTACCCATACTCATTCTTCATGCTCTATCTCCGACCGAACCACACTTTCACCACACATCTCTATATGCAAAATAAATTCGCCACCCTCCCCGAACTGACATAGCCTATTTTTTAGCCGTTCAAGTTTCTTAGTTACTCTGCAAATATTACTTTTATGAAAATCACGATCGAGCCAGCAGATAAACGGGTGCCACAACACGCCGAGAAACAAGGAATTTAACCACGCTACTTGCATACACTGCAACTCGCTTACAATTCGCAAACCTGGCAACACTGCCTGCCTCTTACGTCACCAGCTCTGTTCCTCCTGGCCTCCGTAGTCCGTCGCGCTCACAATCTGTCGCAGCCATCTTGCTTTTCTTTTGGATGGGCGAGTGGACATTTAATGCTAATAAATTAATTATAGGTCCAGCAAGCAAATCATGATGGTCTGATTGTGCTCAATAGGTCACAATAACATTCCGAAATTAGGTGTTGTGTTTTGTATGGCATTTTCCCCAGTAGTAGTTGCATATCTATCTCAGCTTTTGCCTGATAGCACACATGCTAACGTCAGCAGCCATAGCAACATACAGTGTGCGCAGACATAACATGAGTTGTTTACAACACAAACACACGGCCTTTTAACCACGCAATACACACAACAGCTCGGGAGTTATTAAACCGAACGTGGACGCTGTTTCAGTGTTACATTTGCTGCGCATATCGGAATAATTGTAACGGCATGCATGATAAATGTAACAACGCTAAAAAACACCATTAAACATATCGTTTTCAGCTTAAAGCTATTACATTTCATTGAAGCAACTCCTTAGCATTGTTTTCATACCATGGATGTGATAAGATAATGTATCAAACATAAGGGAAATATTAAATAGCATCGGGTGTACCAGTTTGGCCATTTCTTTTTTTTCAATGGGGCAATACATTGATTAAACAAACGTTTGATTGATTGAGTTGTACAACGTTATACAACCCTAAACTAATTTTAGAATACACTACACAATACAATACAATTTTAGAACATATTTTGCACGTTCCATTTTTTTACTCAGAGATCCCTTTAGCTACACATGTCATATTTCCAGGCAACGGACCTACACATGTCAGCTACCATAAACCACTTCAAGTTATTAGGACGAAATAACTGACAGGAGTGACGGTGCTGTGCTGTGAGTAAACTAATAGGGGAGAGCCGCCAAGGATGTAACATTTTGCACGTTTCATTCTTTTACTCAGAGATCCGTTTAGCTACACATGTAATATTTTCAGGCAACGGACCTACACATGTCAGCTACCATAAACCACTTCAAGTTATTTTTTTGATAAAACAGGTCGGGAGTTATTCAACCGAACGTGGACGCTGTTTCAGTGTTACATTTGCTGCGCATATCGGATCAATTGTAACGGCATGCATGATAAATGTAACAACGCTAAAAAACACCATTAAACATATCGTTCTCAGCTTAAAGCAATTACATTTCATTGAAGCAACTCCTTAGCATTGTTTTCATACCATGGATGTGATAAGAAAATGTATCAAACATAAGGGAAATATTAAATAGTATCGGGTGTACCAGTACCAGTTTGGCCATTTCTTTTTTTTCAATGGGGCAATACATTGATTAAACAAACGTTTGATTGATTGAGTTGTACAACGTTATACAACCCTAAACTAATTTCAGAATACACTACACGATACAATACCATTTCAGAACATATAATATTGGCCAATATGTCAAATATGTAAATATTACATATAATGGCATTGAATGGAAGCGGACCATTTGTAACACATGTTACAAATGACCCGCTTTTGCAAGTTTTCTTTGCAGTTGCTTACAGACCAGAATGAACGTGAATTCCGTCTAAACACGATGCAAACTAATGAAGAACATAAGCATGAACACATCCATGTGGATTTTTATTCACCAACACCAAAGACAAAAATTGTACCACACATATACTCCAGGTGTAAAATTAGACGCATTTTGAAGGTAAACACTTCAAACTTCAAACTCCTGGCCACGTAGAGTACGTTGCTGTACACATACTGACGCGATGGCGTCATGGTGGCGTTGACCAATCAAGATATAACGTCCATGTTACAACCGTGAAGCGTTACAACCTTGGCGGCTCTCCCCTACATTTGTTACTAACATTAGGTTGTGGCGAAGTAGACACGTGGCCAGCAGATACTGTGTTTTGGACAAACAGGCTAGGTATTGGTGTTGATTTGGGTCAACTGGACAAACAGCGTGGTGTTGTTTTGTGTCTGTGTTTGTGTTGGAGCGCCTCAGTGTGGCCGTACAGGTCATGTGCAACCTCTTCCACAGAGAGATGGAGACACTAAATCTCAGCTGGACAAACATGTTTGCATGCATGCATCGCTGCCTTGCATGCTGTGTGCTACTGTTGAGTCTGTCACTTACTTTGACTGATTTATGGCATTGTCTTTCTGTTAAAATCCAACTATGTTAATTTAAGAACTCTGGGCATATAGGTCATTGTTTATTCACTGTGCACACGTGTAGCCTATTGTATGTCAGACTGTATGTCTGTCCCACAGTCACAATCCTTTAGTACTTAGGCTGTGGAAATATTCAGGACAAAACAATGGTACATTTCCAATAACCCATTCGTTACTACATGTGGAGTCAACTCCCGCCATTTATTTCTTCCCATAGTGCGTGGCAAAGTCGCTCTGGGATGAGTGCGCGCGTAGCGCGCACGAAATTCTAGTAACAACACATAAGAAAACATTTAATACCAGTGTCCTATACTAATACAAATCACACTTATGTGAAGTGAGGGGCATTTTTATCATGATGACATGATGAAGTCACCCTTTTACGTCAGCTCATTTGCCATCGACTTTGATGTATGGAAGACATTTCGTCATAAAAAGTCCATAGACTTGGCCACATACATGACATCACGGTCGGAAAACACACGAAGCCAGAAATGCAATTTGTGACAGTTAAATAATTTAGAATAAAAATATGTGTATATACAGTATAGTCTAGTATAATTAAAAAATATAACAAATATAGTGATATGCAATAAGTGAAAGACTCAAAAAGGAAAATAAATGACAATGATGACAACACATGTCTACACTGTGGGCTTTATTTTTATGTCATGCACTGTTGTTTGTCCATGCCCTATCCTGGGCGGCTGTGGCTCAGGAGGTAGAGCAGGTGGTCCAATGATCCCTGGGTCAGCGGCTCGAATCCCGGCTCCTGACTGAACCCTACATTGCCTCCAATGAGTCGGTCGGTGCTAGCTTGCCACCATTGGTGTGTGAATGTGGGAAGTGAGGACGCTGACTGTTCGCCGCTTCACCTCCCAATGTATGAATGAATTAACCATTGTAAAGCGCTTTGAGCACTTGAAAAAGCGCTATAAAAATGCAATTCATTATCCTTTCTACAATGAAAACACCGCCCTCGATTCAAGCCCCTTCTGCATGTTCATGTGGGCAGATCTGGCCATCAAATGAGTCAATGAGGCAATCAAACTGAGTTGAGACACTAGTCCTTCATTTATTGTCTGTGGGTTCCTAATATCTTTGCATTTCTAAGTGATTTATTTATTTACTTTTATTCTCCATCATAGGTACATTTAAACTAACAGTGGAGTTCACAGAGGAATATCCCAATAAGCCCCCCACTGTACGATTTGCCTCAAAGATGTTTCATCCAAACGGTATGCACCTTCCCTTTGTTGCGTTTTGCCAAATGTTTACGCCTTTCTCCCACGGCAGTCTCTTACTTAACACTATAAACTTGTCCCCACACAGTATATGCAGATGGAAGCATATGCTTAGACATTTTGCAGAATCGCTGGAGTCCTACCTATGACGTGTCGTCTATTCTTACCTCTATCCAGGTACGTTTTCACTGAATCAGGCAAAGAGAGATTCATTACTCATCATGCCGAGGCCAGATATTAAAAGTGCACTACTGAACCCCGGTATACTCTGTCGTTCAGCAAATAGAGAATTGCCGACCTACAAACTCACAACGCGTCTCAACCCACCCCCACCCCCCCCATATTTTGTATCTATGATAATGTTCACAAAATAGGGACAGCAAGTATTATCACTTAAACCCTCCATTCTTAGTAAAACTGACTTGAGTTGCAACTGTACATGGTGTGCTCTTTTTCCCCCCTCTACACCAAATCTCTGCTGAAAATAGCCAATCTACAAGCCCAACGTGACACAACGCGATGCATCATGCATCGCTTGTAGATCGGCTATTTACAGCTGACGTTCCCTCCAGAATGTGGATGCTGCGTCTCAAGCGATTAAGTCTCCAGGGTTCCCACGGGTCCTTGAAAAGTCTTACATTTCACTTTCAAAATGGTGCTAGAACCCTGGTCTCGATTGTCTATTTACACATACACTCTTTGCATGATACTCTCACATGGATGATCCTGTTAACCACTTAAACCCCAGCATCCATATTGTGGGAGAATCCTTCTCAGAAAATACCATATCTACAACAAGCTCACAGTGCATCGCGTTGCGACAGAATTGTGTATCGAGCCCTGAATAGAGCTTAGAGCCCCTGAGGCACTACGGTCAACCAAGTGTCATGTTTAAGTGGTTAAGCGATGGTGGTCAGTTTTCCAGGTAGTAGTAACCGCTCACTGAGAGAGAGCATGAGTGAGTGGAATTTGATCTGAGGCCAGCATGCAAGGGAGAACGTGATCCCATAGACGAGAGGTTCTTGACCACTATGTACACTCTCCACCAGGCAGAATATAGCCTATCCATTACCTGCCCCTGTGCCTCCAGTAATGCAGAATTTACACTGAGAGTGTTGGGTCTCACACAGAGTCCAGGATCAATTTACCGTCTATTTGTAGTACTGTGTGTAGTAGTGAAGATGGGCAGAATGCAAGTTCCGGAATGGAAGGTACTGTATAACAACAAATGGGTATTCCAGATCTTAATGGGTTAAACGTATGACCATTTCTATCTCTCCAAAAAGCTGTTATTTTTTGGTGAACAAAATGGTTGTACAACAATAACAATATGCAAAACAATGGCAGGTACAGTAATTTTATAGTCGGGCAAGTTGTAAATGTTTTTTAGACTCTGAAGAGAAATGTTGCTGATGAAAAGCTCCTTAAGTTCTACGACTGTTGTCTATCCTGAGGGAGAGAGGTAACTACAATGGCGTCAGCATTACAATACAGCCCGTTAAAGGCTCATTCATAGTCTGGATGTACTAGTTTTATTATTGTATTAACATACTCTACCATACAGATGGGATCAAATAGTGTATTCATCCAAATAAATCCTGGATTGTAGCTTTAGCATTTAGCAGACACTCTTATCCAGAGTAATTTACAACAAGCAAGGCAAATACTGTACATACGGTTAGTAACAGTACATCAAATGGCTTCAGTAAACTAGGATCACAAATAAACTCATCAGTCTAAACTCTAAGCAATAGACTATCAAAATAGTAATCGGTACATTAAAAGGTAGCATCTGTCTAAATAACATGCTCATCTAAATTACATTTTGAGCTTCAGTCTGCTACATGCAAGTCTACATGGTTGTCAAAACTAGGTCATGTGTTGTAGAAGTATGCATTTTGGAGACCTTAGACTTAAGCTTTTATTATTGTTTTATTCTGTGCATTTGATTTGAGTACTGTAGTTCAAAATGGGTCTCAAACTGCTTTCAGGTTTAGGGTTAGGGTTAGCACACAGAAAGACCAATCAGAGCTCTGAACAATGACCCAACTGCCAGGTCAACTGTCTTTGACCCATTAAGATCTGAGGCCTTCTAAAAATGTCTTCTGAATCCTAACAGTTTCAGTGGCGGTCAAGGAACCCACAGAGGCAAAGATTTGAGTTAAAATGTTGAAATGAAATGAAAAATATTATATTCAAAGATTTGCACAATTTGTCACAATAAAAAAATATCTATTGCATCCCTTCATAAATTGCGTCATTTAGAAGTTTTTCTTCTTATCATGACTTACTTTGCATTTAGACATAACTTGTAATGATTGTGTCTGCCACACCAACATTTCACTGCTCATAAGCTTAATGTGTCAATACAAAAGTCTTTCAATCCTGAGTCATGGCGTTAGCCCGTTGAACCTCGCTCCTCCTCTTCCACAGTCTCTGCTGGACGAGCCCAATCCCAACAGCCCGGCGAACAGCCAGGCAGCACAGCTGTACCAGGAGAATAAACGAGAGTACGAGAAAAGAGTTTCGGCCATCGTGGAGCAAAGCTGGAGGGACAGCTGATCGCCCGACCATGCGACAAAATGAACGACCGCCACAGAGACCTCGGAACAGTGGTTCTCAACCTGTGGGTCGGGTCCGCAGATGACAGTGAAGTGACAATTTAAGGACTTTTAAGTCCTTAAATTGTAATACTTTTTTTTTTTTTTTTTAAGAAAGAAAATAATCTACCAGTTCACGTTGTGAGCTTGTAGATGAGCTATCTTCCACAATATTAATCTGTGGAAAGGACCGAGTCAAAACAAAATTGAATGCCTCAAGTGCGTATCAAGTTGGGCGGGGAGGGGGGGGGGTCATTGGTGCTCACTGCTCAAGCAGTCTTGAATGTCAGGAATGGTGTGACTTGTCTTCTACTGGGGATTATGTCTCTGTGGTGCCGCCTGTCCACAAGAACACAGAATGTCATTTAGACCTCTTAGCTGCGTGTCTGATAATGAATGTTTTTTTGTTTTTAGTTTGTTTTTATGACACTTGTATGCACTTTAATGGTATGCCTGACAGGACTATGAAGGGTATTTTGTGCTTTCTTTTATTATCTTTTTTTTTTACCGCATTCTTGACTTGTTAACCAAATTATAAACACAATCAATGCCCAAATAATTTCTGAGTATGATTTGAGAACACAGAGGTCCATGGGCTTGAGTTCTAAAATTCATCTTCTTATAGTTCTTTATTTTTTGCGGTGTAATAACTAAGTAATAATGACAAAACATGTTAAAATGTATCATGAAATTTATACATTTAATTGATAATTAATAATTGGTTTAGCTTTTGGCCTGTGAAAGTCTGCTGTTCGTTTTTTCTTCTCTTTTTTTTTCTCCTATCGCATGGAACAGACTGGATGCTAGAAGTCTCTTGAGACAGACTGTTGACTCATGGCAAGAGGGTGCTGTTTTTTCCTTTGTATGGCCAATGGGTTCCCACATTGTAAAGACCAAGCCACACCAGTTGCAACTCCTTGCAACAAAACCTTTTTAAGGTCAACCAGTGAACCACACCAATGCAAATCATTGAGTTGCATTGGTGTGGTTAACCTTAAAACGGTTTTGTTGCAAGGAGTTGCAACTGGTGTGGTTTGTGAAACTCATCCAAACTATTGACTCTAGTCTAGAAGCATGGCTGTATGAAACATCTCCCTCTGTGTGTCTCTGTATCACATTTGTATATAGAAGAAGCCATGTTATTCATGCATATTCTGCACAGGTTTCTCCAAAGGTGTCATTTATTCCACACTTGTAATTAAAAGCCTACATTTGTTACAAAATCATTGATTTTTTAATCAGTCTTTTGCTTTTAATTTAAAAGATTTGCATGCAATTAGACTTGCATGCTGACCAACCCAATGTATTAATATTTCAGAAACAGCCATTTTTGATTGATTGATTGATTTGATTGATTTCAGTTTGCAAAAAAGCTATAGTGGTAGGGAGTTTATATAAAAGGTGCTAAAATGATAACATAAAAAGCCCTATTAAAGGGGTTATTGTGGTTCTGTAAAATTCAAGACATTAAAAGACAAACAATAGTATAATACTAATCTCTACCGGTGTGCGTTGGGCCAAAGCACACCGGTAACGGTTACTGTACAATACTAATGGTGATAGTTGTAACTTATAGTTGATAATTTCAAATATGATTTTGGGTGTCACGGCCTGAAATGGTTGAGAAGCCCTCCACATGCTACTTCAGTCTTGGTGGCACATCGGCAGTGAAATGTGGAACAGCGCCACAGCGCATTGACACCCACGTTGTGGCCAGACATGTCATTACATCCGTAGTGGTTCAGCACACTGCCGTAGAAGCCAACGTTGTATGGACGTCACATGGACGTCTTTTTTGTAACGGGATGGATTGCATGTATCCTGAGCTTGACTGTCAGGTCGTCTCGAAGACGTCGTATGGACGTCTGGTTGGGACGGCGACCTGGACGTACGTTTTGGGGTTGGGTTTAAGGAGGTCTGTTTGACGTCGTATGGACGTCCCGTCCCGTTGGTTATGCGCTCAGGTTGGCGTTTACAGAGAGGTCTGTTTGACGTCGTATGGACGTTGTATGGACGACTCGTTGGTTATGTGCTCATTGAGGCAGAAAATATGTCATGTCAGTATTGTATATTTTTGTTTTTATTGAAAATTTAAGTTTGTGATTCCAAAAATCAGGCACAGCTAGGCGGTGACATAACCTAGGCCTGGAAAGTTAAATCAATGATTATTTATGATACACTGACTGAAAGTGGGATTTGAACATGGAACCTTTAATACAAATTATTAACTGGGCCGAAACGTGAGTTTCTGTCACTGAGTTATTTATTTACTTTACAGTTAAGTTCCTCACAGACGAGAGAATGAATGGATAATATTTTATCCATGGATATTTTGGATATGGATATTTTATCCATGTAGCCTACTTAAGACCCACCTTTTTAAGAAAGCTTTTCCATAAACTTGTTTTACTGCTTTTGATGTTGCTTATGCTTCTTTTATTGTATTGTATTTTTTTGCCATGCTTTTAATCTCTGTGGCACTTTGCGATTCGTAAAACGGTAAGAATGTAAAGCGCTTTATAAATAAAATGCATTATGATTATTATGATTATTTTATTTTGAAGGACGAAAGACGCACCACAGGAAGCTCTGCACAAGCGTGGTTGGTCTCCAATCCAGGAAGTAACGAACGAGTGAGAAAGAATGGAAGTAAGGTTGCTACAGGAGGAGTGAAGTGTCTTGTTTAGATGTCGACGTCAAAAACAGTAGAATTGTCGCGTTGATAATACACACGAACGATGTGGCCCAGTAGAAGCAGGTCATCGTTGTGCACGTTGCAGACAGTCTGCCGGTTGTCACGTCTCAGACTGGTCAGCTGCTACAGATCGGGATGCACAGCAGGTGTTGGAGGAGGTCAACGGTGGAGTCCACCCACCGATGGCTTCGACACGGGTCTGAAGACCTACAACAGCCTCACCAAGCAGAAAGAGCCACTCATACTGGCACGGGAACGAGTGGCTACCTGGTAGGACAAGTTATGATGAATTGAATAAGGTGGACCCTAATTGTAAACAAGTGTAGTAGTGCTTTATTGGGTCGTCCTGGCGTCCACTCACAGTTTTGTATGTGCTTGAAATGTACTGTAATTCTGCAAACTGTTAATACATAGGCCTACTTCAATCAATCAATTACATTACACTGAGACTGTATGATTAATATTAGTTTTTTAACTAAATAAAAATAAAATAACATGGTTACACAACATTGTTCTTTCATAAGACTGTCAGATTTATTTTAAGAATCGATATAAGACATGTAACAGTCCAAGGCTCTCATTATAGTAACGACACACACACACACACACACACACACACACACACACACACACACACACACACACACAACTTTAATTTACTTATAAGTTAAGGTTACACACATCACATGACATAAGGTTTCACACATTGCATGGTTTGTTTACCCTTTATAATAGTAATAATACACACACACACACACACACACACACACACACACTGCATTACAATCATGTAGGTTACACGTTGCATTAATAATACAGTTTACAGTTTTTGTATTGAGTTGCACTTGAAATGCACTGTAATTCTGCAAACTGTTAATAAATCAACCAATCAAGGTTTCCCATTGCATTGCACTTTTTGAGTGGTGCAACCACTCCAAGGAACAGCAATGTCCATGTTCACCTACCTATGTGTTGGTTCATACACCTATGTTGGATCATGAGCACCATTATAACTATTAGTACCAGTAGGGGCGCTGTTTTGCCAGAAACGGAGAGAGAGAGAGAGAGAGTGCTGCACTGTTGCCTGCTAATGAGAGAGAGAGAGGGGGGGGGGTTGCACCACTCAGTTCACACAGGTGTGATTTTTTTCATAATCTCAAGGTAAGGTTACACAGTCACAATTCATCGTCATAGTCAGCTGACCGAATGTACTTGTTTGTTTTCAGGTACAGCTGTGGACCCACGGTTTACGACCACGCACATCTTGGTCATGCATGGTAACCCCTCATTACATTTAGTAGCAGTGGTGGAAAGTAACTAAGTACTATCTATCTATCTGATCTAAGTACAATTTTGAGGTATTTGTACTTTACTTGAGTATTTCCAATTTCCAGTAGGCTACTTTTACTTCTACTCCACTACATCTCAGAGCCAAAATGTATACTTTTACTCCACTACAATCATTTGTAAACTTTTGTTATACTAGTTACTTTGGTGATTTTAAGTTTGATTGGAAAACCACTTCAACCCTATACATTTAGGCCATTTGAAAATAGCAGATCTACAATCTCACAATGCATCGCGTTGCTTGTAGATCTTCTATTTTCAATAGATTTTGTCCACATTTTGAACTTATAATAATTATGGGACATTCTGCAATATGAGTACTTTTACTTTTAGTACTTTAAGTACATTTTGATGCCGATACCTTTGTACTTTTACTCAAGTACGTTTTCAATTCCGTACTTGTAACGAAGTAGTTGTAAATAGCAGTATTGGTACTTTTACTTAAGTAAAACAACTGAGTACTTTTTCCACCACTGTTTAGTAGTATGGCGTCGGTAATAATAACGATACGTTTCCCCGGTCCCAACTTCGTCAGCACATCTGTTTGTCTTGTCGTCATCATAGCTCCTACGTCCGATTTGACATCCTGCAGAGGATACTATCCAGGCTGTTTGGCATCACTGTGATCCACGCCATGGTCATCACGGATATAGACGATAAAATCATCATCAGAAGTTCTGAGGTAAGATCCTAATGTGGTTTATAATCATGGCTGTCTGATATCATGATCATGCATGATGATTGGCCGGCGGTGGCTCAGGGGTAGAGTGGCTGGTTGTTAACCGCAAGGTTGCCAGTTCGAACCTGGGCTCCCCTAGAGTTAGTGTCGAAGTGTCCCTGAGCAAGACACTGAACCCCTAACTGCTCCTAATGGGCTGGTTGGTTCCTTGCATGGTTTCCGCTGCCATCGGTGTATGAATGTGTGTGTGAATGGCTGAATGTAATGCACAATCTACAGTATGTAAAGCGCCTTGGATAAAGGCGCTATATAAATGCACCATTTACCATGAAGCTGCATGTTCCACAGCGTTGGTGTATTTTCCATGACAGTTCTCTGGTCCCTTTTCTTATTTAACTACTAGAAAGATATATCCCCAACAACCCTGGCACGGATGTATGAGGAGGACTTCAAAAAAGATATGTTGTCATTAAAGGTAAGTAGATAACGAAGTGTTATTAGTGTTGTTTTTGGCAGCAAATTTTGATTTTAGTTTTAGTCATAGTCTTCATTTAGTTTTCATTTAGTTTTAGTCACCTGGAATGTCTTAGTGTTAGTCTAGTTTAATCGACTGAATGTCATTCGTTTTTTGTCGACTAAATCTGCAGTTGAGTGTAAAATGACTTTGTCTTAGTTTTAGTCATCATAGCTTAGTTTTCATTTAGTTTCTGTTTAGTTTTCGTCAGTGGAAAAAGATAGTCGACAAACATTTTTCGTCTTAGTTTTAGTCGACGAAATCAACACTGGTCAAGGCCAGACACTTAGTTATAGACTGGACTGACGTTTACTGGAATAGTATTGTGGATAGAGTAGGTGCAACACATGTCTAGGGTACATGGTGCACATTATATAGTTTCTAGTGCATTGATTGATTGATTGATTGATTAACAGTTTGCAGAATTACAGTACATTTCAAGCACAACTCAATACAAAAACTGTTAACTGTGAGTGGACGACACCATAAAGCATTACACTTACACACCACTACAAGAGGGTCTACCGTTTTCAATTCATCATAACATTTAGAGACAAATATACACTACTATATAGCCAAAAACAGGAAATCACCATAAAGGAGGTAAAAAAGGGGAAAAAACATACAGTGAGGGGGGGGGATTCAGATTTTACGGGGGCCAGTTTAGAATTGCAGCCGTCCGTATGTTCCCTTTGAGAGCGGTTTGGAAGGAGTCAAGGGATACACATGACGTCTTGATTCACATGTTTTAATGACAGATGGTAGGGCGTTCCACATTTTTGTGGCATAGGAGCGAAATTAATTTAGTCCCTTGCACATGGTTTGTTGAACTCCCACTGGTGTTGTGGGTGTGGACTTAATTGACATTAGGAATATATCACTACAGATAATTCATAAAACAATCTATCTGTATAGGTGCATTGACTCAGACCTGATTTACGGGTGAGTTAACCACTTAAACCATATTTACTTTGTTGACTTTGTCTTCCATGGGTCTATACTTGATTCCCTCTTTTTTGCCCTCTAAATCACTCTTCCAAAAATAGCTGATCTTGATCTACGAGCTTGCAATGCGTCATGTTGTGAGTGTTTTATGCTATTTATGGCCAAAATAATGTATTTTCAACAAATTGGCTGTAGTGTATGCTCAACAGTTCACAAAAACTAGAATTGAAATAAATGCAGACCTATTGATCTCTGCACAGTCTGAAGTGTTCACAAAGGTGTGTGTGGGGTCAGGGGTGTGCATACAGTACATACAACATAATTTGTAATGATACCTTGATGTTTTTCAGGTGCATCCTCCTGCAGTGTACCTCAGAGTCACGGACAACGTGCCTCAGATTGTGGCGTTTATTGAGCGCATCATCAACAATGGACATGCCTATGCCGTTACAAATGGTATGATCACCATCATCACTCTCTTTGGATGCAAATAAAATAAATCTAGATATAACTTTGGTGGCAACTTAGTATCAAAATCAGGTGTCCGTGTCGGCTTTATTAATGACTAGTGGATAAGATAAGATTTACACTAAATTAGCCTGTCTGTCTCAACTGTGAAATGGAATGTTTCTCATCAAATAATACAGACGCAGACAATACAGAGATCATACTGATTCATTTGTCATTATTATTATTCATTTTTTTTTATAGGGGATGTTTATTTTGACATCCAGTCCATTGGAGATCGTTATGGTAAATTAGTGACTGCTGTTGAACCGCAGGGAGAGCCAGGTAGGACTTCTGAATTTGTCTTGTGGTTGGTGATAAATATGGACAGAATCTTCTGTAGGCTCAACCCTTATTCATGGTGTTACACAGTCAAATCCTAAGGGTTCATTTATCAATTTGTAACTCTGAGATTGCACAAAAGTAACGGGCTGGTAAAAAATATTTGTACAATCTCAGCCTTACAGTATTTTATGCTTTAAGGGCCTTGCAAACAGGGAGCGATAAAATGTGCCTATAGTTCATTTTCAATGAGACGTGCGTTTTTGCTCGGAACAGTCGCGGTGTGACAATGCAAGCGTATTTATGTGAGCGCAGTCCCGTGCGCCCGCGACTCACCAGACCTGGATTCTGTTTTGCTTTTTTTTTTAAGCTTGCGTTGTCGCGCCCCTCTTCAACAGACCTGGAGGAGACCTGTGTTGATCCAGGCGACATCGCCTGCGTTCCTCGCTTCACGTTTGCAAGGCCCTTAATAGCCTCATATTTTGGCTGGCCTACTGTTCAAATGACTAATTCCAAAACCATACTGAAAACAACCAGGGGACACGGATAAACGTGACGTGCGGGACTTTGCTCTGTGGAAGAGCTCCAAGCCACAGGAACCCTCCTGGGAGTCTCCCTGGGGCAAAGGACGACCCGGGTGGCACATTGAATGCTCCACCATTGCCAGGTTTGACCACTTCCTATACTGTCATTTAGAACACAAAACTTTCAAGGCGCACGTGCTTTGGCGGCTGCAGAGCCCCCAGGCTGTGGAACCCTGCCTTTCCATATTGGATCTGCTCAAGTCCATCAATGTTTGTTTCATTTCATGCACATTACGTGTGTTTTTGTGGTCATGTTTGTACTCTGATTGTTTCTGTTCTTGTTCTTCCTCTGTATGGCACTTTGGTCAATCTCGGGTTGTTTAAAAAAATGTGCTCTAAAATATAAAGATTGATTTGATTTGATAGCTCTGTGTTCGGGAGCCAGCTGGACATCCATTCAGGAGGCATCGACCTGGCCTTCCCCCACCACGAGAATGAGATCGCCCAGAGCGAGGCCTACCATGGGTGTGGGCAGTGGGGGAATTACTTCCTGCACTCAGGTAAAAAGAGACAAGGGGCTATATCGTTATCATTGTTATACTATTGAAAAATAGCACATCTACAAGCTCATAGCACAGCACCGAGTGCTGCACTATGAACTTGTAAGTCTGCTATTTTTGAAAGAACATTTTAACTCAAATCTTTAGTTCAGCAGATCGTGATAACCCTGTCAACCTATTTGCTTCAGTTGATCCTGGCTAATGTTGGTTAACTTGGTTATGATCTCAGATTTCCATATTTGTACAGATATAAACCGGCAATTCAATCGTTTGTGATCAACGAGGGAATATAATTCAGTGTATCATCTTTGTTTGTTGTTGCAACAGGACACCTGCATCTTAAAGGCAGTGCCGAGAAAATGTCGAAATCCTTAAAGAACTACATCACCATAAAGGTAAAAAGATTATGATGCATTTATATGCATTTATATATTTTTTGCATTGAACGTGAAGTGCATTTCATGCTGAATTCATCATTGATTAGCACATGTTTTGATTTGATCTCTCCGTTTCTTGTTCACTTTCTCTCACGTCAGGATTTCCTTGAGTCCTATTCTGCCAATGAGTTCAGGATGTTTTGCCTCATGACAAAATACAGAGCAGGTACACATAAATGTCACGTGTTTTCATTAACATCTGATTATATACATTATAATTCAGTTTCACGGTTGTTAATGCTTTCCTTTCATGTGAATAGTCGTGAAAGAGCAGCATATGCCCTATAACTATGGTAACTGATGGCTTAATTGGCTTTGGGCACAGAATGTATAAAAGCAAAGTTGAAGCTGTCTTTGTACTGAATGCCTCGTATGCCATTTTATTTAACCGCTAAAACTCTCTACGGGACTATACTAGGCTCCCTCCTTTTTTCGCTTTACACCTTTGCAGTAGAGTGATGCCACAACCACAAATATGTTGACAGGAAAAGGGTAGACCTATACCATGAGTAAGAAAAAAACCTTTTGTGATCTCCTCTGGTGTTTCCACAGCCATAGATTACAGCGATGCCAGTATGAATGAGGCTCAATGCTCCTTGGAGACGGTGGTCAATTTCATTCACAGTGCTCAGGCCTACATGAGGGCCGAGCTTCAGTGTTTGCCAATACAAGAGGGACTTCTGTGGGAGAGGTAGGTCTGTGTGAATAAGTGAGTGAACATCTGGTTTCGCCCGTGCACAATCCCCTCATTTTGTAGTATTCATGAGAAGAGAGAGGACAGAGCAGAGGTAGTGAGAGCAAAGGGAAATGTTTGAATTAATAATTAACCCATATTTAGCCCCATGCTCGAATGCCCCCCTGTCAAAAACTGCTAAAATCCCTAAAATGAAAGAATGCAGCAAATAAAATAAAACGAACACTCATCTTTTACAACCTAAAACATGAAAAGGATAACAAAAGTTGTCCTTTAATGTGTAATGGAATTTTACAAACTTCCCATGTTAGTAGTCTATACGTCTAGGAAAATACTCTAGGAAAATTCCTTTACACCCAAAATATGGGTGTAAAGAGCTTAGTGAATTAGGCCTCAGGTGTGCATAATCATGTGCTGCCATGAGACTGGGTTAAAAAAAGTAACAGCAGGTGCAGTGGTACGATTAAAAAAAAAAAGCGAGAAAATAAACTATCTCACATGGTTAAAAACCACCTCAGTTGACTCTCCATAAGGAAGCATGGACATAATCTACGTGAGGGGAGGTAAAACAACATGGTGGGATTAGACCGACATGAGGGAAACTGTCCAGCCTATTTGACAACCACCGTCGAATTGTGTTAACGATTAGCGAAAATAGCCCATCCAACGCTTTGCGCCCAATGAGATTAAATAGGAGCACCAAATGCTTTTATTGGCATCAGCTGAGATATAAAATGGATTCTGTCTCTCTCTAGGTTGGCTGAAACCAAAACGGGCGTCCTAGCAGCCTTGGCCGATGACTTCGACACACCGAGAGCCATTAATGCCGTCATGGACCTGGTCTACCATGGCAACTGCCAACTTCAACCCGTCACAACGGTAACCTGTTCAGGAATGATAGCCAGCACTCACGTTCTCATTTATTGTTAGTAACCCATTTTGGGGGCGGGAACCCCTTTTGGTGTTTTAAGCATTATGTTGTAGGTCTGCTATTTTTTTTTAATCGTGAAAATGTGGCACAAATCTTTGAATATATATATATTCTTTCAGAGCGAACGTTTTTACTCATTGTTGTTTCTGCTGGTGTCCCTGGAATAACATATTTTCAGATGGGGGTTGGACTGGAGTTGTTCTCTCACGAATATATAGTTGTGTATATTCGTACGTCTCTAAATGTTTTGATGAATTGAAAATGGTGGGCCCTGTTGTAAACAAGTGTAATGCTTTATGGTGTCGTTCACTCACAGTTAACAGTTTTTGTATTGAGTTGTACTTTAAATGTACTGTAATTCTGCAAACTGTTAGTGTTAATCAACCAATCAATCACTGAGGCCGAGGCTCCATGCCTTATTGTTATGGATACAATAACTAACAAACATGTTTGGCTTATATTCATACAGATTAATCCTGCAGTTAATCTCTGTGTGTTGTTACTTGCGCAAGCAGAGCGCGCAAGTAATCGTTTCGCTTGGTCTCTTCGAAGTGAAGACAAGTTTTCTTCAACGGTAAATCTGTGCCTGGTTTGCTGGGACTAGTTACAACATTACGTCATCCTTGAGAGAGTACATGGTGTGTATATGACGTAATGTTGTAACTTGTAACTTGTAACTTGTAACAACTTTTTGGAACCAAGTAACCACAGTATACTGCTAATCAAATTACAACTACATACTCTGTATGTAGTTGTAACTAGAACAACTACATACAGTCTGTGCCTGGTTTGCTGGGACTAGTTACAAGTTACAAGTTACAACATTACGTCATATACACACCATGTACTCTCTCAAGGATGACGTAATGTTGTAACTAGTCCCAGCAAACCAGGCACAGATTTACCGTTGAAGAAAACTTGTCTTCACTTTTTGGAACCAAGTAACCACAGTATACTGCTAATCAAATTACAACTACATACTCTGTATGTAGTTGTAACTAGAACAACTACATACAGTCTGTGCCTGGTTTGCTGGGACTAGTTACAAGTTACAAGTTACAACATTACGTCATATACACACCATGTACTCTCTCAAGGATGACGTAATGTTGTAACTAGTCCCAGCAAACCAGGCACAGATTTACCGTTGAAGAAAACTTGTCTTCACTTTTTGGAACCAAGTAACCACAGTATACTGCTAATCAAATTACAACTACATACTCTGTATGTAAGCAGCAGAGCGCGCAAGTAATCATTTCGCTTGGTCTCTTCGAAGTGAAGCCAAGTTTTCTTCAACCGTAAGTCTGTGCCTGGTTTGCTGGGACCAGTTACAACATTACGTCATCCTTGAGAGAGTACATGGTGTGTATATGACGTAATGTTACAAGTTACAAGTTACAACATTACGTCATATACACACCATGTACTCTCTCAAGGATGACGTAATGTTGTAACTGGTCCCAGCAAACCAGGCACAGACTTACGGTTGAAAAAAACTTGGCTTCACTTTTTGGAACCAAGTAACCACAGTATACTGCTAATCAAATTACATACTCTGTATGTAGTTGTAATGTGATTTGTAATTTGTAAATCTGTGCCTGGTCTGCTGGGAACAGACTACACAGATGACCATATCTCTTACGTCATCACTGAGAGCTAGTCATACATATACACACACCATGTACTCTGGTCCCAGTTCTCAACGATGACGTAATGTTGTAACTGGTCCCAGCAAACCAGGCACAGACTTACGGTTGAAAAAAACTTGGCTTCACTTTTTGGAACCAAGTAACCACGGTATACTGCTAATCAAATTACAACTACATACTCTGTATGTAGTTGTAATGTGATTTGTAATTTGTAAATCTGTGCCTGGTCTGCTGGGATGTATATTTCAACAAATTTGAAAGTATTATTACAGAAATTGAAGTTAGAGACACATATTACTCTGATCATGATTTAGTATTAATATCACTATAGTACAAAATGAAATACATTTAAAACAATTGACAATTTACAATAAGTAATAAAATAATTATACTGTATAATATATTTTAATTCAGTTTATATACCTTTTTTTTCATCACATATCAATGATTCATTTTTCTGTAAAAAAGTAGTTAGGTAGCAAATAGTTACACGTAATGATTATACATTTCAAACGTTCCTTCACAGAGATACTGAGATGTGATACTTTCCAGCGGTCGAAAGTACTTGCGCGCTCTGCTTGCGCACTAGTAAGGCCATTTATGGCCTACTAGTGTGCAACAAGCAAGTATGCACTCGGCAGAGTGCAGTTCTAGTTTACTCTTATTTGATTGTTATTGTTTTTTTACTGTCCTTTTTGGCAACTGTATACTGCGATGAGAACTGATTGTCCCCGCGGACATGTCAATCTACCTGCATCCATCTTTGTTTTCATGGAACAAATGCACCACTGGGTCCTCCATAGATTCATTACTGTCCCGGAGGAAAGGAGTTACTAATATCAAAGTACTAGTTCCATAATGCTGTCTCTATGGTCGTGACTCAACAGGGGAAGGCAGATGATTCTAGATTTTTGTTGACTGTGAAGACGTTCAATGACTTCCTTGGTAGATTTATTTGCATATTTATAATTGTATGACTCAATTTGAACGATCAAAACTCTATTTTTGACAGGATATCTATAACATTGCATAATGTATTAAAGGAGAATTCCATACTAGAAAGTGTTCTTACCTTTATGTGTAGTTGTTACGTCCCCACCAAAGAGTTCCAGGTGTTATTTTGTGCAAAAGTGCATTATTGCCTATTTCCACTACAATAAGCAATAATGGGGTTGGGTTTTTGTGCTAATTCACTTATTTCCATTGAAATAAGTAGTAAAGTGTGCCGCTTGAGATACTATTTACATTATGAAGAGAGGATATACTCTATACAAAAAAAAATGTTTTTGAGCGATGGAAATAAGCAAATTAGCATAACACCCCATAGCCCCATTCAATTCAATGCAATTCATTGAGGGCTTATGGTAGGGGAAATAGCCAATAGTGCGCTTTTGCACAAAATAACACCTGGACCTCTTTGGTGGGGACGTAACAACTACAAATAAAGGTAAGAAAGCCTTCTAGTTTGGAATTCTCCTTTAATATAAAACGTATACTATTAATTAAATATATGTCCAGTGTTGTACCGTTCTAATGTTGTTCTGTGTTCAGCCAGAGGGACAGGCTCGCAGCCCGGCGGTGTTCGGAGCCATCACCTCCTACATCCAAGAGCTCTTTGAGCAGCTTGGCCTTGATCTGCTGGACAGAAAGGTCAGAGGAATTGCATGATAATATTGCCAAAATAATGTACGCACAGTATGGATTCAAACTGTATCCACTTTGACCCATTTACACCTGAGACCAGATTCTAAAAAATGTCATGACGGCTTTCTGAAAAACCCCTATGTTTCTATGTCAGTGGTGCTCAAACTATTTCATGTCAAGGACCCCCAGAAGTATCTGTATTTGGCTGCAGACCCCATCTAAAAATATGATGTTCCAGGGACCCCCCCAGAAGCAAAGATTTGAAAAAAATGAACGCTCTGAAAGAATATATATTCAAACATTTGGGCCACATTTTCACGATCTTTAAAAATAGCAGACCTACAAGCTCGTAGCGTGGCACTCGGTGCTGCGCTATGAGCTTGTAGATCTGCTATTTTTCAATAGCTAAAGCATAACATAATGCTTTAAAACACCAAAAGGGGTTCCCGCCCCATAATGGTTTCAAGCCTGACATCCTCATTTTGGTAATGCCTCTTCTCCACTACCTTCGAATGTCTGTGACTGCGACATGCAAATGGGACACTGTCATCTGCCACACAATTATATCTAAAAAATATCCTTTAACGCATATTTTTGAATTTCCATTTAAAAAAGATTGCTGGATCTACAGTAGGCCTACATTTGACGTATTGTGAGATTTGTAGATATTGTAGCTATCTTTGCGGTGTAACACGTACATTCCCAGCAGAAAGGCTCCTTAACCCATTCAGACGGGAAGGCATCTGTGTCATTTTAGATTTGAAGCACTTTAACCATTATTTTATACTTTGGCTATTCAAATACAGCAGATATAGAAGCTCATATTGTGTCACTTTGTGCCGCAGCATGAGCTTGTAGATCTGCAAAAAATAATAATCGTGAAAATGTGTCCAAATCTTTGAATATACTTATATATATATATTTTAAAGTTTAAAATGTTTAACTCAAATCTTTGCTTCTGGGGGGTTACTGGAACAAAATATTTTCATTTTGGGGGTCCTTGACATGGAAAAGTTTGAGCCCCACTGATATAGCAACATGTGTTTTTCAGAAAACTGTTTGGATTTAGAAGAATGTTTTTTTTTTTAGAATCTGCCTATACCCATCTCACTGCTAGCCTGGCCCAGCCTCATAGCGTGGATTCACTAAGATTCCTCCCAGGAATCTTCAGTGAATCCAAATTCCAAGCCAGGCTATCTCACTGCAGCTGCCTGTGCTCTACCTGTCATCCCTCCCCTCGTCCACAGGAGGGCAGCGCCGTGGACGCCTCCGGAACCCTGAATAACGTGGTGGAGCAGCTCACCCATTTCCGGAGCCACGTGCGAGCCTTCGCCCTGGCCTCGGCCCCCCAGGAGAGCAGCTCCGCCGGAGGCACCAAACCCAGACCCTACCCTGACAGGATTCCACTGCTGAAAGCCTGTGATACGCTGAGGAAGGACCTGGCACCTCTTGGCATCATTATACAGGTGACTGTTGATCTGATCGATAGAGAGTATGCGCATGCATAAAATGAATGGCAGATCAAGTGGCAAATCGAGTGGCAAAGTGAGTGACAAAGTGAATTTAATGTTGTTTAAAGTCATTTAATGCAAACAAACAGGACTTTTCTGTGTGGATGTATGGGCTGTCAAGGCCAGGAAGTAGGCGTCCCCCATAACTTCCGGGTATGATTATGATGTCACGTGCATACCCTCTATTGGCCGATCTTCTAAATCCTAAAGGTTTTCTGAAACTATGTTTCTATGTCAGGTCCTCAACCATTTTCATGTCAAAGACCCCCAGAATTATCTGTATTTGACCGCGAACCCCCCATCTGAAAATATGTAGTTCCAGGGATACCCCCAGTAGCAAAGAGTTAAAAACTAAACTAAAACTAAAAACGCCGGGACAACGCTCCACACGTCCCAAACTCTTCTCCCTTCTGGCTCCAAAACTGTGGAATGCACTTCCCATTGCAGTCAGAACTGCAGCATCACTCCCAATCTTCCGCCGTAGTCTGAAAACCCACCTTTTCAGACTCCATCATGGCCCATAGCACTTACCCCACCCCCTTAGATAGCAATTCTAGTAGTCATAGCACGTCATAGTACATATGTGTAGCATAGTAGTATAGATGTATAGCTTATATGTATAGTTTCATTATAGATATTCCACTGTTACTTTCTTAGCTACGCATGTTTCATGATAAATGTCTTTATGTGATGTATTCCCATGCTTTTGTTCTTGCTTAATGTAAGTCGCTCTGGATTAAGAGCGTCTGCTAAATGCCTAAATTGTAAATTGTAAATTGTAAAAACGTTCGCTCTGAAAGAGCGAATATTTTCACGATTTTTCAAAAATAGCTAAAGGTGTTCCCGTCCTGAATGGGTTAAACAATTACACAATTAATAAATTAGGATATGAATTTGTTTGAGGAAGTGAGTGAAGGGTGGTTTTAATGAGCAGCATTCTCGTGTTTGTGAGGAAATAATGATCAAAATATTTTACTAGGTAGGGAGAATTT
The DNA here is from genome assembly GCF_963924005.1 of Protomyctophum bolini. Lineage (NCBI taxonomy): Eukaryota > Metazoa > Chordata > Actinopteri > Myctophiformes > Myctophidae > Protomyctophum > Protomyctophum bolini. The sequence continues at coordinate 16,203,022 of NC_137885.1, read as the reverse complement.
TTGAGAATTTTTGAAATTAAGTGCTGACATTTAGTGTGTTATAAAGAAATAATCCTTCTGATTATGGCTTTGTTGGTTGTGTTTTGCAGGACCGAGGACCCAAGTCTACTTGGGAAATATCCCAGACGAGACAGAGCACCCTAGACAAAAAAGTAGAATCCTAGATGGAACAAACTTCTACCTCTCAGACTGATGTTTCAGGCTTCAAGTGTTTGACCAAACACTTGTTTGATTGCCCCCCTCCCCCCAATCAAACACAAGTGTGTGGTCAAACCACGTGACTTCCATTGGAAAAGCATTGGGAAACAGGCAGAGCACAAAACATTTGTTCTTTGTGTGTACGAACCCCCAGAGTCGGAGACACTGTTGGACTTGTGACTACAGGAACTAGTCCATTCAGTATGAACATTGTTTTCCCAATGAGTCGCCTGCCAGTGAGGAGCCCCCACCAGGAGGACGTATCACGTGGAGCCTTCGTCCTACTCCTCCCATCCAACACTCCCTGATGACCGGTGAAACATATTGTGTTTGTTGTCATGATTTGTCACGACTTGAGTTGGCTTCGTGCGACGCTTAAAAGGTCTTTAACACTCCCAGACCGTTGGAGTACATGCAATGACCAATATCCCCCTCCCCTGAACACGGGAGGATGGATACGAACCCACAACCTCTGTGGTGGTGGGCAGCGATCACTATTTGACATTCACTAGTTGGAATAAACACACCATTGTGGAAAGGTTTAAAGGTTTTATTGAATGAGAGAATGAAGTGATGAGGAGAAGAGTGATGATGAGGAGGAGAGCGAGGCGTGGGTTCCGGGGGGGGTCGCCGACCCTGAAGTCTTTGGGGAGGGGGTCGTGTGGCGGTCATCCCGCGGTACACGTGGGGGCGTGACCGCGTGTCGGTCAGCCCGCGGTACGCTTGGAGGCGTGATCCCCCGTGGGAACTGTGAGGGGGTGAGGAGAGATGGAGGAGATGGAGCAGTGGAGATGCTGCTGGTCTTGAGGTGGTGATGGGGATGGTGGCGGGATACGAAAAGCATAGAGGATGCTGGGTTGTATTGGGCGGGTATAAGTAGGCTCAGGTAGATTGTCATGGAGGGCGGAGGATGGCGTGAAGGTATGGTCATGGTGTGTTTCTCCGCCTCCTGAACATCAGTTGTTCCAACTCCATTTACTGTAAGCTTATTTGCATTGGTGTTTTAGGGGTTGGTTATGATAAAACAATATCCAGGTGACATTAACCTTTACACAAACCTTTGCAAATATAACCGGTCTATTCAGACGGACAATATTGGGTGCCAAATATAGAAGATTACATTCTGTATCTTTGTTTTGTTTTCAATTTAATTTATTCATTCACTACTATCTCAGTGAACTTGGCTAAGGTTAAGATTTCCATTGCCTGATGTAAAAGTGGCTCAAAGTCCAATATCTACAGTTTGCTCTGAAATTGGTAATTCCTAGAAACACAATGTCACAAAACTATTCAAACTGAACTTTATTACATTTAAAATACAAACATACAGTATTCGTAATTCTTATGTCACAAGAACGTGGTTACATATACTGTAACTACAACGACAAATTGTCCTGAACAAGTGTCACATTGTAACTTTTTGCCAGCTTTAATTTTGGATAGTTATCATCTTTCTTTCAAGATCCACTAAAATTGAATGACTCAAATTACATTTCAGAAATCTGCAAGGTGCCATCCATGTAGGACTTGAGAGAGCTGGGACAAAGTCCCGCTCTCTAAAGACACGAAAAATCAAAGTGTAAGTCATTCCAGCATTTAAATAAAGATTAGGCTCGTTGAAAACGGGTTTTCATATAAAACATGTCGGTGAATATTGAAACGTCAAAAAGTAAACGGCTGAGTGTCCGGGTGTCTCAGTCCTTCAGGCTGCGTTGCGGTTCACGGGTGTGAGGTTGATGAGAGAGTTGCTGGCCTGGGCCAGCTCCGTTATGGACACCCTCCCTCTCTGTTTGATGAACTGGGCGACTGCGTTGAGCTCGTCCGGAGTGATGGAGATGAATTTCCCTCTGTCGTCAATCACTCCTGCAGAGACAGGTTAGTTGGTTAACTATTAACACCTGAGGACGAGGACATTATTTTGTAGAATCGGGTTCTACAAAATAATGTCCTCCAAATCCAAAACTTTTGTGGATAGAAGAAAACAAAGTTGCTATGTCGAGTGGTTCCCAAAGCTTTTCATGTCAAGGTCACCCCTAGCCTGAGCTAACTGAGCTAACTCAATGTTTGTGCCGAGGCTATGGTCCCCCAAGATTATATGCATTTGACCGCAGAGCTTCTGGGGACCCCCAGAAGCAAAGATTTGAGTTAGGCTTTAAAAATATATATCAATCAAAGATTTGCACATTTCAAGATTTTACAAATGTATTATTTTTAAATAGCCAAAGTATAAAATAATGGTTAAAGGCCTGGGACTGCTGAGGCTCCTCGTCATCGTCCTCGTCCTCCACTGCTGCTGCTGCTGGAGCCAATACCTCCACAGCATCGTCCTCTGCAAGAACCACACAAACCACACACTGAATCACCGTCTTTAAAGGAGAATTCCATACTAGAAGGCTTTCTTACCTTTATTTGTAGTCCCCATCAAAGAGGTCCAGGTGTTATTTTGTGCAAGAGTGCATTATTGGCTATTTCCCAATTTTGATTTTTGATCGAAAAAAGCGAATTAGCACTACACCCCATAGCCCTATTCAATTCAATGCAATGTCATGGTAGGGGAAATAGCCAATAATGCACTTTTGCACAAAATAACACCTGGACCTCTTTGGTGGGGAGCACTGGGGACGTAACAACTACAAATAAAGGTAAGAAAGCCTTCTAGTATGGAATTATCCTTTAACTCTACAGCAGAGGAGTACTGATACAAAAATAAATCAGATACCCATAACTTGCGTATTGGTCGATACCGGGTACCTATCTGAAACCAGTGTGCAATAATACAAAAATGAAATTCCCTGGGGGGGGGGGGGGGGGGGGACAGTTAAGGTTGTGCTTGAAATTACAACATTTGAGAACCAATGATGAATGACAAAATACGTTAAGTTAAATTGCAGATACAAGTTGGCATGACAATGTAAACAGTACAGTAAGAGTGCAAATGTCTGAAACAAAATTTTACTGTGTGTGTGTGTGTGTGTGTTTTCTCCAAGCAGTACCATTGTCAGGAGCGTCTCGGGCTCGTCTGACCCTGGTGTTCAGGTTCCTCCGGTGGGGCATGCCCGCCCCTCGCTCCTGCACCGCCTGCTGCGGGCACGGTGCCACCGCCCGCGCCACATCCTGCCCCTGTTCCCCGTCGGCTGAAAATGGACACCGAAAAGACCAGGTACGTACGGTTGTTGTCAGTTTGTCACACAGTCACAATAATACATTTTATCCCATTAACCGGGCAGGAAGCCCCTTTTGGTGTTTTAAGCATTATGTTATGCTTTAGCTGTTGAAAAATAGCAGATCTACAAGCTCATAGTGCGGCACCGAGTGCCGTGCTACGAGCTTGTAGGTCTGCTATTATAAACCGAATGTTGAAAATGAGTCAATATAAAAACTGAAACAACAAATCTCTCAGGTCTGCCTCCTCCCTCACCCTGAAAGTCCTCCCAGCCCGTCTGTCCACCATGGGGTCAAGAGCCTTCAGCCGCTCTGCCCCTCACCTCTGTAACTCCCTCCCCCCTGACATCAGAAACATGGACTATCAGCATTTTCCAAACTCACCTCAAAACTCACCTCAAAACCCAGGCCTATGACTCTGCATGACCTGTGTCTTCTGCTGCAAGCTGTGTTTTGTTCTGCTTTTAACTGTGTTTTTGTACTGTTTTTAACCTGTACGGCGACCTTGAGTGCCCTGAAAGGCGCCTTATAAATAAAATGTATTATTATTATTATTATTATTATTAAATAAACATGTTGAATAACAAAACAAAAGACCAACCAAAACAATCCAAATGCCTAACCAAAAAACCTAAATGCTTTTCAAAGCAAACTTATATCATATAACCTCTAATCATTAGGGTTCATTATGACAACAAATGAGATTTAGCTTGGAACTACTTTATTCTGTACTCACATTTAATATTTCAATGAGCAGTGTTTAGTACAGTGTCGAAGTGTCCTTGAGCAAGACACTGAGGTTTAAACCCAACATGAGCATTTTTCTCTTTGCATCTTCATCCAATCTATCACTGCAGAGCATGCAATAGCATCAATTCCACATGAGCTATGATGGTGCAATGGTTACAATTCAGGCCTTGCAAACAGAAGGTTCTGGGTTCAAGTCCAGCATGGGCATTTTCCTCTTTGCCTCTTTATCCAATCTTTCACTGTAGAGTGTGCAATAGCATCAACTGCATGAGTCATGGTGGTGAACTGGTTAAGACACTGGCCCTTCAACCAGAAGGTTCCTGGTTCAAATTTTCACTGTCCATCTAATTTCTGAAAGGTGGGTTAAGTAAGACGTTCGCCGATACATCAGACATGTCAGTGTGGCGCAGAAGATAAACCTGGAACTTAGAAACCAGAGGGACAGGGTTCAAACCTAACATTTTCACTGTCCATCTAATTTCTGAAAGGTGGGTTAAGTAAGACGTTCGCCGATACATCAGACATGTCAGTGTGGCGCAGAAGATAAACCTGGAACTTAGAAACCAGAGGGACAGGGTTCAAACCTAACATTTTCACTGTCCATCTAATTTCTGAAAGGTGGGTTAAGTAAGACGTTCGCCGATACATCAGACATGTCAGTGTGGCGCAGAAGATAAACCTGGAACTTAGAAACCAGAGGGACAGGGTTCAAACCAGGGTTCAAACCTAACATTTTCACTGTCCATCTAAATTCTCGAAAGTGGGTTAAGTATTACATTCCCGGTTATAGCTTACATGCCAGTGTGGCTCAATAGATAAAAACTAGGCTTCATAAACCAAACGCCATAGGTTCAAACCTCAAACCAAACTAAAATACCAACTAAAAACAAAAACCCTCAAACAAAACAAAAAAAAACAAAAACAAGAACACTCAACCCTTAAAAAAAAACTGTCGGTAGGGAGCTATAAAAACCTAAAACGAATCACAACAACTCAACCTAATTAAGAGATAAAAAATAAAAAATACTTCTTTGCATAATATGTAAATTCATTAAGCTCCTCCCCAAGGAGGCAGGCTCCCAAAAAAAGATCTTCCCTCTAGAGGCGGGCTCCTAAAAAGATCCTCCCCTTTCAACCGGAGCTAAAAGAGAGCGGGAGGAGGGAGGCCGGATTTCGGCGCTCTTTGCCTTAAAAAGCCCAAAAATGAAGGTTTACCCTGAGCAAGATTCAAACCCACCACCTTCAGCTTGTGAGACCTATGCTTTCCTCTTGCGCCACTAGGCATTTCACACTAATAAGAATTTGGAGGTTGTATTTAAGGTTGAAGGCAGAGGTGACAGGTCAAGGGATGAAAATCCACTTCAGACACCTCTACCCCTGCCAGAATGATTGAATCTAAAGGTGATGATCAGGGTTCATGACGACTCAACTGAGATTTAGGTTATTGTTTAAAACCATCTGTGGGAACATTTTTACCCAGTTTCCCACATTTACTCTTTCATTGAGCAAACAAGATGTTTAGTTTGCCATAATGTAATTACATTGCATACCAGTTATTGTCATCTCTTAGTCTTAGTTTTAGATGACCAAAACTTTTGCACTTTTAATCAACCAGAAATATAATTGTTTTGTTTAATACATTTATTATTATTTAAACAATTAAGTTGGATATAAAGTTTTCAACTAGTTTCTCAAACAGTGCTGTGACCACAGCACTTCTTTGATAAGCTGAATTTTAAAAAAAGGAAAAAAACTACTTTAAAGTGAGAACAAATGCACTATAGCCTGTTTATCAAAACCTAAAGTGTTTTGTGATTAGTATATATTTTTTATATGTTCTCACTTTAGACTGTTAAACATCTTTAAAGTTTTCAACTCAAACAGTGCTGTTATGACCACAGCTCATCTTAGAGTAGCTTATTTCATTTAAAAAGAAATACCACTTTATACACTCATGGCATGCAGCATGTCAATCAAATAAATTATAGGCTGAGCTCCATACTTGTGAACTGCATTCTGTTTTGAGCTAGTGACTCAAGGATACGTTTTTTAAATTGAATCCAACAAATTCCATTTCATGTATTTATTGCAACAAACACCAAACAATTAAATACAAAAACAAACAACAATTTGGGGTAAGAACAGCACTATGGAAATTGTATACATGTGACCATGGCAGAGTAAGAACAGCTCAGTGAATTCAACTTGATGGTATTCCATCTTGGGAATCCATTAAAAGTGCTAAGGTAACCACACTGTTGATGTGTTCCACAATGGCAAGAGTAGACAAGCCTATAAGTAGAACTCTGTTAGAACCAAAATATGAAGGTACAGATCACAAAGGCAACCTTTCTGCACATTTGGTCATCAACACTGATGTGTAGAGAAGGGATGCCTGCGAAACATTAGGCTAAAACAATTACAAGCAGTCAAGCAGTTTCCTACTTTGCTCAGTCAGTGCAAACAAAGAAAGACCAAACAGGAAAGCCCAGCATGGCCACCAGGCTTTATAGGGGAGGGGCTAATCAGTGACTACTTACACCTGGGTAATTGGGGGCATGGAGACAGAACTCTGCACCATGCATCTCACATGCCTTTGTGGCATAAACATAAAGACAAGGATTTATAAACCGAAAGTTGTAGGTTAAAAAATTTGTCACATGACAACTCAAACCAGCTCAAACCCGGGCTTCCCCAGAGTTGGTGTCGAAGTGTCCTTGAGCAAGACACTGAGGTTTAAACCCAACATGAGCATTTTTCTCTTTGCATCTTCATCCAATCTATCACTGCAGAGCATGCAATAGCATCAATTCCACATGAGCTATGATGGTGCAATGGTTACAATTCAGGCCTTGCAAACAGAAGGTTCTGGGTTCAAGTCCAGCATGGGCATTTTCCTCTTTGCATCTTTATCCAATCTTTCACTGTAGACTGTGCAATAGCATAAATTCTGCATGAGTCATGGTGGTGAACTGGTTAGGACACTGGCCCTGCAACCAGAAGGTTCCTGGTTCAAATACAGTGATGACCTTTTTCCAAGTTTGTACTCTTGTAGAAGAACATTTTCAGTCCATCTAATTTCTGAAAGGTGGGTTAAGTAAGACGTTCGCCGATAGATCTGATATGTCAGTGTGGCGCAGAAGATAAACCTGGAACTTAGAAACCAGAGGGACAGGGTTCAAACCTAACATTTTCACTGTCCATCTAAATTCTCGAAAGTGGGTTAAGTATTACATTCCCGATTATAGCTTACAGCCCAGCGTGGCTCAAAAGATACACCTGAGGTTTACAATCCAAAGGTTACTGGTTCAAGACTCAAACAAAACTAATAATCAACCAAAAACTCAAACAAAACTAAAAGAAACTCAAACAAAACTAAAAATCAACAAGAAACTCAAACAAAACTAATAATCAACAAAAAACTCAAAAATGAGTCAATATAAAAACTGAAACAACAAAACATGTCAAATAACAAAACAAAAGCAATAAACAAAAATCATCAACCACAATAATACAAGGTTGCCAGTTCAAACCAATTCAGGCCTTGCAAACAGAAGGCTCTGTGTTCAAGTCCAGAACAGGCATTTTCCTCTTTTCCTCTTTGCCTCTTTATCCAATCTTTCACTGTAGAGTGTGCAATAGCATCAACTGCATGAGTCATGGTGGTGAACTGGTTAAGACACTGGCCCTTCAACCAGAAGGTTCCTGGTTCAAATTTTCAGTCCATCTAATTTCTGAAAGGTGGGTTAAGTAAGACGTTCGCCGATACATCAGACATGTCAGTGTGGCGCAGAAGATAAACCTGGAACTTAGAAACCAGAGGGACAGGGTTCAAACCAGGGTTCAAACCTAACATTTTCACTGTCCATCTAATTTCTGAAAGGTGGGTTAAGTAAGACGTTCGCCGATACATCAGACATGTCAGTGTGGCGCAGAAGATAAACCTGGAACTTAGAAACCAGAGGGACAGGGTTCAAACCAGGGTTCAAACCTAACATTTTCACTGTCCATCTAAATTCTCGAAAGTGGGTTAAGTATTACATTCCCGATTATAGCTTACATGCCAGTGTGGCTCAATAGATAAAAACTAGGCTTCATAAACCAAACGCCATAGGTTCAAACCTCAAACCAAACTAAAATACCAACTAAAAACAAAAACCCTCAAACAAAACAAAAAAAAACAAAAACAAGAACACACAACCCTAAAAAAAAACTGTCAAAAAAAACTGCTGGTAGGGAGCTATAAAAACCTAAAATGAATCACAACAACTCAACCTAATTAAGAGATAAAAAATAAAAAATACTTCTTTGCATAATATGTAAATTCATTAAGCTCCTCCCCAAGGAGGCAGGCTCCCAAAAAAAGATCTTCCCTCTAGAGGCGGGCTCCTAAAAAGATCCTCCCCTTTCAACCGGAGCTAAAAGAGAGCGGGAGGAGGGAGGCCGGATTTCGGCGCTCTTTGCCTTAAAAAGCCCAAAAATGAAGGTTTACCCTGAGCAAGATTCAAACCCACCACCTTCAGCTTGTGAGACCTATGCTTTCCTCTTGCGCCACTAGGCATTTCACACTAATAAGAATTTGGAGGTTGTATTTAAGGTTGAAGGCAGAGGTGACAGGTCAAGGGATGAAAATCCACTTCAGACACCTCTACCCCTGCCAGAATGATTGAATCTAAAGGTGATGATCAGGGTTCATGACGACTCAACTGAGATTTAGGTTATTGTTTAAAACCATCTGTGGGAACATTTTTACCCAGTTTCCCACATTTACTCTTTCATTGAGCAAACAAGATGTTTAGTTTGCCATAATGTAATTACATTGCATACCAGTTATTGTCATCTCTTAGTCTTAGTTTTAGATGACCAAAACTTTTGCACTTTTAATCAACCAGAAATATAATTGTTTTGTTTAATACATTTATTATTATTTAAACAATTAAGTTGGATATAAAGTTTTCAACTAGTTTCTCAAACAGTGCTGTGACCACAGCACTTCTTTGATAAGCTGAATTTTAAAAAAAGGAAAAAAACTACTTTAAAGTGAGAACAAATGCACTATAGCCTGTTTATCAAAACCTAAAGTGTTTTGTGATTAGTATATATTTTTTATATGTTCTCACTTTAGACTGTTAAACATCTTTAAAGTTTTCAACTCAAACAGTGCTGTTATGACCACAGCTCATCTTAGAGTAGCTTATTTCATTTAAAAAGAAATACCACTTTATACACTCATGGCATGCAGCATGTCAATCAAATCAATTATAGGCTGAGCTCCATACTTGTGAACTGCATTCTGTTTTGAGCTAGTGACTCAAGGATACGTTTTTTAAATTGAATCCAACAAATTCCATTTCATGTATTTATTGCAACAAACACCAAACAATTAAATACAAAAACAAACAACAATTTGGGGTAAGAACAGCACTATGGAAATTGTATACATGTGACCATGGCAGAGTAAGAACAGCTCAGTGAATTCAACTTGATGGTATTCCATCTTGGGAATCCATTAAAAGTGCTAAGGTAACCACACTGTTGATGTGTTCCACAATGGCAAGAGTAGACAAGCCTATAAGTAGAACTCTGTTAGAACCAAAATATGAAGGTACAGATCACAAAGGCAACCTTTCTGCACATTTGGTCATCAACACTGATGTGTAGAGAAGGGATGCCTGCGAAACATTAGGCTAAAACAATTACAAGCAGTCAAGCAGTTTCCTACTTTGCTCAGTCAGTGCAAACAAAGAAAGACCAAACAGGAAAGCCCAGCATGGCCACCAGGCTTTATAGGGGAGGGGCTAATCAGTGACTACTTACACCTGGGTAATTGGGGGCATGGAGACAGAACTCTGCACCATGCATCTCACATGCCTTTGTGGCATAAACATAAAGACAAGGATTTATAAACCGAAAGTTGTAGGTTAAAAAATGTGTCACATGACTACTCAAACCAGCTCAAACCCGGGCTTCCCCAGAGTTGGTGTCGAAGTGTCCTTGAGCAAGACACTGAGGTTTAAACCCAACATGAGCATTTTTCTCTTTGCATCTTCATCCAATCTATCACTGCAGAGCATGCAATAGCATCAATTCCACATGAGCTATGATGGTGCAATGGTTACAATTCAGGCCTTGCAAACAGAAGGTTCTGGGTTCAAGTCCAGCATGGGCATTTTCCTCTTTGCATCTTTATCCAATCTTTCACTGTAGACTGTGCAATAGCATAAATTCTGCATGAGTCATGGTGGTGAACTGGTTAGGACACTGGCCCTGCAACCAGAAGGTTCCTGGTTCAAATACAGTGATGACCTTTTTCCAAGTTTGTACTCTTGTAGAAGAACATTTTCAGTCCATCTAATTTCTGAAAGGTGGGTTAAGTAAGACGTTCGCCGATAGATCTGATATGTCAGTGTGGCGCAGAAGATAAACCTGGAACTTAGAAACCAGAGGGACAGGGTTCAAACCTAACATTTTCACTGTCCATCTAAATTCTCGAAAGTGGGTTAAGTATTACATTCCCGATTATAGCTTACAGCCCAGCGTGGCTCAAAAGATACACCTGAGGTTTACAATCCAAAGGTTACTGGTTCAAGACTCAAACAAAACTAATAATCAACCAAAAACTCAAACAAAACTAAAAGAAACTCAAACAAAACTAAAAATCAACAAGAAACTCAAACAAAACTAATAATCAACAAAAAACTCAAAAATGAGTCAATATAAAAACTGAAACAACAAAACATGTCAAATAACAAAACAAAAGCAATAAACAAAAATCATCAACCACAATAATACAAGGTTGCCAGTTCAAACCAATTCAGGCCTTGCAAACAGAAGGCTCTGTGTTCAAGTCCAGAACAGGCATTTTCCTCTTTTCCTCTTTGCCTCTTTATCCAATCTTTCACTGTAGAGTGTGCAATAGCATCAACTGCATGAGTCATGGTGGTGAACTGGTTAAGACACTGGCCCTTCAACCAGAAGGTTCCTGGTTCAAATTTTCAGTCCATCTAATTTCTGAAAGGTGGGTTAAGTAAGACGTTCGCCGATACATCAGACATGTCAGTGTGGCGCAGAAGATAAACCTGGAACTTAGAAACCAGAGGGACAGGGTTCAAACCAGGGTTCAAACCTAACATTTTCACTGTCCATCTAATTTCTGAAAGGTGGGTTAAGTAAGACGTTCGCCGATACATCAGACATGTCAGTGTGGCGCAGAAGATAAACCTGGAACTTAGAAACCAGAGGGACAGGGTTCAAACCAGGGTTCAAACCTAACATTTTCACTGTCCATCTAAATTCTCGAAAGTGGGTTAAGTATTACATTCCCGATTATAGCTTACATGCCAGTGTGGCTCAATAGATAAAAACTAGGCTTCATAAACCAAACGCCATAGGTTCAAACCTCAAACCAAACTAAAATACCAACTAAAAACAAAAACCCTCAAACAAAACAAAAAAAACAAAAACAAGAACACTCAACCCTAAAAAAAAACTGTCAAAAAAAACTGCTGGTAGGGAGCTATAAAAACCTAAAACGAATCACAACAACTCAACCTAATTAAGAGATAAAAAATAAAAAATACTTCTTTGCATAATATGTAAATTCATTAAGCTCCTCCCCAAGGAGGCAGGCTCCCAAAAAAAGATCTTCCCTCTAGAGGCGGGCTCCTAAAAAGATCCTCCCCTTTCAACCGGAGCTAAAAGAGAGCGGGAGGAGGGAGGCCGGATTTCGGCGCTCTTTGCCTTAAAAAGCCCAAAAATGAAGGTTTACCCTGAGCAAGATTCAAACCCACCACCTTCAGCTTGTGAGACCTATGCTTTCCTCTTGCGCCACTAGGCATTTCACACTAATAAGAATTTGGAGGTTGTATTTAAGGTTGAAGGCAGAGGTGACAGGTCAAGGGATGAAAATCCACTTCAGACACCTCTACCCCTGCCAGAATGATTGAATCTAAAGGTGATGATCAGGGTTCATGACGACTCAACTGAGATTTAGGTTATTGTTTAAAACCATCTGTGGGAACATTTTTACCCAGTTTCCCACATTTACTCTTTCATTGAGCAAACAAGATGTTTAGTTTGCCATAATGTAATTACATTGCATACCAGTTATTGTCATCTCTTAGTCTTAGTTTTAGATGACCAAAACTTTTGCACTTTTAATCAACCAGAAATATAATTGTTTTGTTTAATACATTTATTATTATTTAAACAATTAAGTTGGATATAAAGTTTTCAACTAGTTTCTCAAACAGTGCTGTGACCACAGCACTTCTTTGATAAGCTGAATTTAAAAAAAAGGAAAAAAACTACTTTAAAGTGAGAACAAATGCACTATAGCCTGTTTATCAAAACCTAAAGTGTTTTGTGATTAGTATATATTTTTTATATGTTCTCACTTTAGACTGTTAAACATCTTTAAAGTTTTCAACTCAAACAGTGCTGTTATGACCACAGCTCATCTTAGAGTAGCTTATTTCATTTAAAAAGAAATACCACTTTATACACTCATGGCATGCAGCATGTCAATCAAATCAATTATAGGCTGAGCTCCATACTTGTGAACTGCATTCTGTTTTGAGCTAGTGACTCAAGGATACGTTTTTTAAATTGAATCCAACAAATTCCATTTCATGTATTTATTGCAACAAACACCAAACAATTAAATACAAAAACAAACAACAATTTGGGGTAAGAACAGCACTATGGAAATTGTATACATGTGACCATGGCAGAGTAAGAACAGCTCAGTGAATTCAACTTGATGGTATTCCATCTTGGGAATCCATTAAAAGTGCTAAGGTAACCACACTGTTGATGTGTTCCACAATGGCAAGAGTAGACAAGCCTATAAGTAGAACTCTGTTAGAACCAAAATATGAAGGTACAGATCACAAAGGCAACCTTTCTGCACATTTGGTCATCAACACTGATGTGTAGAGAAGGGATGCCTGCGAAACATTAGGCTAAAACAATTACAAGCAGTCAAGCAGTTTCCTACTTTGCTCAGTCAGTGCAAACAAAGAAAGACCAAACAGGAAAGCCCAGCATGGCCACCAGGCTTTATAGGGGAGGGGCTAATCAGTGACTACTTACACCTGGGTAATTGGGGGCATGGAGACAGAACTCTGCACCATGCATCTCACATGCCTTTGTGGCATAAACATAAAGACAAGGATTTATAAACCGAAAGTTGTAGGTTAAAAAATGTGTCACATGACAACTCAAACCAGCTCAAACCCGGGCTTCCCCAGAGTTGGTGTCGAAGTGTCCTTGAGCAAGACACTGAGGTTTAAACCCAACATGAGCATTTTTCTCTTTGCATCTTCATCCAATCTATCACTGCAGAGCATGCAATAGCATCAATTCCACATGAGCTATGATGGTGCAATGGTTACAATTCAGGCCTTGCAAACAGAAGGTTCTGGGTTCAAGTCCAGCATGGGCATTTTCCTCTTTGCATCTTTATCCAATCTTTCACTGTAGACTGTGCAATAGCATAAATTCTGCATGAGTCATGGTGGTGAACTGGTTAGGACACTGGCCCTGCAACCAGAAGGTTCCTGGTTCAAATACAGTGATGACCTTTTTCCAAGTTTGTACTCTTGTAGAAGAACATTTTCAGTCCATCTAATTTCTGAAAGGTGGGTTAAGTAAGACGTTCGCCGATAGATCTGATATGTCAGTGTGGCGCAGAAGATAAACCTGGAACTTAGAAACCAGAGGGACAGGGTTCAAACCTAACATTTTCACTGTCCATCTAAATTCTCGAAAGTGGGTTAAGTATTACATTCCCGATTATAGCTTACAGCCCAGCGTGGCTCAAAAGATACACCTGAGGTTTACAATCCAAAGGTTACTGGTTCAAGACTCAAACAAAACTAATAATCAACCAAAAACTCAAACAAAACTAAAAGAAACTCAAACAAAACTAAAAATCAACAAAAAACTCAAACAAAACTAAAAGAAACTCAAACAAAACTAATAATCAACAAAAAACTCAAAAATGAGTCAATATAAAAACTGAAACAACAAAACATGTCAAATAACTAAACAAAAATCATCAACCACAATAATACAAGGTTGCCAGTTCAAACCAATTCAGGCCTTGCAAACAGAAGGCTCTGTGTTCAAGTCCAGAACAGGCATTTTCCTCTTTTCCTCTTTGCCTCTTTATCCAATCTTTCACTGTAGAGTGTGCAATAGCATCAACTGCATGAGTCATGGTGGTGAACTGGTTAAGACACTGGCCCTTCAACCAGAAGGTTCCTGGTTCAAATTTTCAGTCCATCTAATTTCTGAAAGGTGGGTTAAGTAAGACGTTCGCCGATACATCAGACATGTCAGTGTGGCGCAGAAGATAAACCTGGAACTTAGAAACCAGAGGGACAGGGTTCAAACCAGGGTTCAAACCTAACATTTTCACTGTCCATCTAAATTCTCGAAAGTGGGTTAAGTATTACATTCCCGATTATAGCTTACATGCCAGTGTGGCTCAATAGATAAAAACTAGGCTTCATAAACCAAACGCCATAGGTTCAAACCTCAAACCAAACTAAAATACCAACTAAAAACAAAAACCCTCAAACAAAACAAAAAAAACAAGAACACTCAACCCTAAAAAAAAACTGTCAAAAAAAACTGCTGGTAGGGAGCTATAAAAACCTAAAACGAATCACAACAACTCAACCTAATTAAGAGATAAAAAATAAAAAATACTTCTTTGCATAATATGTAAATTCATTAAGCTCCTCCCCAAGGAGGCAGGCTCCCAAAAAAAGATCTTCCCTCTAGAGGCGGGCTCCTAAAAAGATCCTCCCCTTTCAACCGGAGCTAAAAGAGAGCGGGAGGAGGGAGGCCGGATTTCGGCGCTCTTTGCCTTAAAAAGCCCAAAAATGAAGGTTTACCCTGAGCAAGATTCAAACCCACCACCTTCAGCTTGTGAGACCTATGCTTTCCTCTTGCGCCACTAGGCATTTCACACTAATAAGAATTTGGAGGTTGTATTTAAGGTTGAAGGCAGAGGTGACAGGTCAAGGGATGAAAATCCACTTCAGACACCTCTACCCCTGCCAGAATGATTGAATCTAAAGGTGATGATCAGGGTTCATGACGACTCAACTGAGATTTAGGTTATTGTTTAAAACCATCTGTGGGAACATTTTTACCCAGTTTCCCACATTTACTCTTTCATTGAGCAAACAAGATGTTTAGTTTGCCATAATGTAATTACATTGCATACCAGTTATTGTCATCTCTTAGTCTTAGTTTTAGATGACCAAAACTTTTGCACTTTTAATCAACCAGAAATATAATTGTTTTGTTTAATACATTTATTATTATTTAAACAATTAAGTTGGATATAAAGTTTTCAACTAGTTTCTCAAACAGTGCTGTGACCACAGCACTTCTTTGATAAGCTGAATTTTAAAAAAAGGAAAAAAACTACTTTAAAGTGAGAACAAATGCACTATAGCCTGTTTATCAAAACCTAAAGTGTTTTGTGATTAGTATATATTTTTTATATGTTCTCACTTTAGACTGTTAAACATCTTTAAAGTTTTCAACTCAAACAGTGCTGTTATGACCACAGCTCATCTTAGAGTAGCTTATTTCATTTAAAAAGAAATACCACTTTATACACTCATGGCATGCAGCATGTCAATCAAATCAATTATAGGCTGAGCTCCATACTTGTGAACTGCATTCTGTTTTGAGCTAGTGACTCAAGGATACGTTTTTTAAATTGAATCCAACAAATTCCATTTCATGTATTTATTGCAACAAACACCAAACAATTAAATACAAAAACAAACAACAATTTGGGGTAAGAACAGCACTATGGAAATTGTATACATGTGACCATGGCAGAGTAAGAACAGCTCAGTGAATTCAACTTGATGGTATTCCATCTTGGGAATCCATTAAAAGTGCTAAGGTAACCACACTGTTGATGTGTTCCACAATGGCAAGAGTAGACAAGCCTATAAGTAGAACTCTGTTAGAACCAAAATATGAAGGTACAGATCACAAAGGCAACCTTTCTGCACATTTGGTCATCAACACTGATGTGTAGAGAAGGGATGCCTGCGAAACATTAGGCTAAAACAATTACAAGCAGTCAAGCAGTTTCCTACTTTGCTCAGTCAGTGCAAACAAAGAAAGACCAAACAGGAAAGCCCAGCATGGCCACCAGGCTTTATAGGGGAGGGGCTAATCAGTGACTACTTACACCTGGGTAATTGGGGGCATGGAGACAGAACTCTGCACCATGCATCTCACATGCCTTTGTGGCATAAACATAAAGACAAGGATTTATAAACCGAATGTTGAACATGAGTCAATATAAAAACTGAAACAACAAATCTCTCAGGTCTGCCTCCTCCCTCACCCTGAAAGTCCTCCCAGCCCATCTGTCCACCATGGGGTCAAGAGCCTTCAGCCGCTCTGCCCCTCACCTCTGTAACTCCCTCCCCCCTGACATCAGAAACATGGACTATCAGCATTTTCCAAAGTCACCTCAAAACCCACCTGTTTAGGCAGGCCTATGACTCTGCATGACCTGTGTCTTCTGCTGCAAGCTGTGTTTTGTTCTGCTTTTAACTGTTTTTAACCTGTACTGCGACCTTGAGTTCCCTGAAAGGCGCCTTATAAATAAAATGTATTATTATTATTAAATCAAACTAAACATGTTGAATAACAAAACAAAAGACCAACCAAAACAATCCAAATGCCTAACCAAAAAACCTAAATGCTTTTCAAAGCAAACTTATATCATATAACCTCTAATCATTAGGGTTCATTATGACAACAAATGAGATTTAGCTTGGAACTACTTTATTCTGTACTCACATTTAATATTTCAATGAGCAGTGTTTAGTACAGTGTCGAAGTGTCCTTGAGCAAGACACTGAGGTTTAAACCCAACATGAGCATTTTTCTCTTTGCATCTTCATCCAATCTATCACTGCAGAGCATGCAATAGCATCAATTCCGCATGAGCTATGATGGTGCAATGGTTACAATTCAGGCCTTGCAAACAGAAGGTTCTGGGTTCAAGTCCAGCATGGGCATTTTCCTCTTTGCCTCTTTATCCAATCTTTCACTGTAGAGTGTGCAATAGCATCAATTCTGCATGAGTCATGGTGGTGAACTGGTTAAAAGGTCTTTAACACTCCCAGACCGTTGGAGTACATGCAATGACCAATATCCCCCTCCCCTGAACACGGGAGGATGGATTCGAACCCACAACCTCTGTGGTGGTGGGCAGCGATCACTATTTGACATTACTGTAAGCTTATTTGCATTGGTGTTTTAGGGGTTGGTTATGATAAAACAATATCCAGGTGACATTAACCTTTACACAAACCTTTGCAAATATAACCGGTCTATTCAGACGGACAATATTGGGTGCCAAATATAGAAGATTACATTCTGTATCTTTGTTTTGTTTTCAATTTAATTTATTCATTCACCACTATCTCAGTGAACTTGGCTAAGGTTAAGATTTCCATTGCCTGATGTAAAAGTGGCTCAAAGTCCAATATCTACAGTTTGCTCTGAAATTGGTAATTCCTAGTAACACAATGTCACAAAACTATTCAAACTGAACTTTATTACATTTAAAATACAAACATACAGTATTCGTAATTCTTATGTCACAAGAACGTGGTTACATATACTGTAACTACAACGACAAATTGTCCTGAACAAGTGTCACATTGTAACTTTTTGCCAGCTTTAATTTTGGATAGTTATCATCTTTCTTTCAAGATCCACTAAAATTGAATGACTCAAATTACATTTCAGAAATCTGCAAGGTGCCATCCATGTAGGACTTGAGAGAGCTGGGACAAAGTCCCGCTCTCTAAAGACACGAGAAATCAAAGTGTAAGTCATTCCAGCATTTAAATAAAGATTAGGCTCGTTGAAAACGGGTTTTCATATAAAACATGTCGGTGAATATTGAAACGTCAAAAAGTAAACGGCTGAGTGTCCGGGTGTCTCAGTCCTTCAGGCTGCGTTGCGGTTCACGGGTGTGAGGTTGATGAGAGAGTTGCTGGCCTGGGCCAGCTCCGTTATGGACACCCTCCCTCTCTGTTTGATGAACTGGGCGACTGCGTTGAGCTCGTCCGGAGTGATGGAGATGAATTTTCCTCTGTCGTCAATCACGCCTGCAGAGACAGGTTAGTTGGTTAACTATTAACACCTGAGGACGAGGACCCCGATTCTACAAAATAATGTCCTCCAAATCCAAAACTTTTGTGGATAGAAGAAAACAAAGTTGCTATATCGAGTGGTTCCCAAAGCCAAGGTCCCCCCTAGCCTGAGCTAACTCAATGTTTGCGCCGACGAAAATTAAAGCCTGGATACCGAGGCGAGGCTATGGTCCCCCAAGATTATATGCATTGGACTGCAGAGCTTCTGGGGACCCCCAGAAGCAAAGATTTGACTTAGGCTTTAAAAAATATATATCAAAGATTTGCACATTTCAAGATTTTATTATTTTTAAATAGCCAAAGTATAAAATAATGGTTAAAGTGGTTAAAATCTGAAATGGCAGATACTTTCCCAGTCTTCATGGGTTAAGTTAAAGCTTTGACGAGGTACAGACATGGTATTGGGCCTAAAGTAGGTATAGCATCGGTAGACAGATCTATCCAACATGGATGCACTTGTTATTGTGAGTGGAAACCCTGTACCGGTTTCACACATGGAATCAACCTGTCTTAAAAGTCTCTGTTCCACAAGTGTCATGTATACCATACTGTGAGTGCAACTAGTTTACGGTTAAAAGCATCCAAACAGACAGAATAATTACAATCCGTGTGCTGTTCCGTTTCAAATTGAAAGCCAAAACAGTTAATCTATTTAGATTATAGCAAACGGGGAGAGAGAGAAAGATGAGCAACCAGTTCTCCAACCAGGAATGTTAATCATTTTGAGTAGTATTTTGAGCGTTTGCACTGCAGTGTCCAAGTTGTAAGATAAGACGTGAGACCACAAAACACATTGCAATACATTCGCTGTTGGTCTTTCATTTCTTCACTACATTTTTAAATCCATTAATCTATAAATCAAGAGTGCAGTGGTTCAACATTTACTTTGCAGAGACCAGTCAATTAGAATATGCTTCGATCGAGTCAGGCATAATTATGTGGAAGATTCACTATCTGGTTCAGCTGCTGGCACACGGTATGAACGGTATTTAAGTACTGTACAAACCTGTGATGGAGCCGTCGGCTAACAGGTCCTGCAGTCTAGAGATGGCGTCTTGCGTCCGCATCCCAAAGTGTGAGGCCAGGTCTTCCAGCAGTACCACCTTGGAGTCCTGTGGGGGAGGGGGCCAAACATGGATTTATTAGATATAGAGCATATACAGTGCATCCGGAAAGTATTCACACCCCTTCACTTTTACCACATTTTGTTTTGTACATGGGTATTCACACTGACTCTTGACTTTGGCAGCAATTACAGCCTTAAGACTTTTTGGGAATGATCCTACAAGCTTGGCACACTTGAATGTTGGGTATTTTCCCCCTTTTTCTCTGAAGATCCAGGTCCTTCCAGAGATGCTCAATGGGGTTCAAGTCTGGGCTCTGGCTGTGCCACTCAAGGACTTTTTTCACTTCATCATTATGGGGTATTGTGTGTAGATTGATGAGGGAAAAAACGAATTTAATCAATTTTGAAATGAGGCTGTAACAAAACAAAATGTGGTAAAAGTGAATACTTTCCGGATGCACTGTATATAGAGATATAGTCCCGCCCCCTCGAGAGACCCAGAAAATAAATCCCTGTTAATTTTCCTCAGACTTTTCAGAAAGTATTTACTGTATTTAAAGATTTAAAGAGTTTACGCCGCGGACAAAGCAAACTCTTGTCGTGACAAATCATGACAATAAACACAATGTTTTGGGCCAAACAAAGAATTTGAAAGTAGAAAAACAACAAGGTTACAACACTTTTTTTGTTGTTTTTCTTCTTTGTAATTATTTGTTTGGTCCAAAATCTTGTGTTTGTTGTCATGATTTGTCACGACTTGAGTTGGCTTCGTACGACGCTTAAAAGTTCTTTAAATAAATAAGTTTCGAAATGTCTATGGGGAAAAATGCATTGGGAATTATTTCCTGGGCCTGGCGTCGTCATGAAAGGGGGCGGGACTGCGACGCTCTATACAGACATATTGCAGTACGAGTGTGGTGTCTGCCAATGCTCACCTCAATATACTGGATGAATTCCTGCAGGAGGTTGCGTGACTGAAAGCAAAGAACACAAACGTGACATCATTACCACCGTTCATGGTTGGCATGGAGTTCTACTGTCCATTCTGTCAAGTTTGATTGGACATCAAGTCTCACAATATACTGTTGAAATTAGATATGTGAATATTGCGTTTATCAGATCTACAATGGGGACCGGGTGCTGGGCGGTTTTCATCAGACAATGGCCTGATTTTGTTACAATCTGTGCTATTGTTACACAATTACACATTAAGGTACTGGGAAAGCGGTATGAAACTGTATTTTATAGGTGTTTTTCCAACACCTATAGACAATGAGCTGTCGAGTCCAAAATGTATTTGTACATTCTGTGATCATCCCATCCACTTTGTGGCACTACAGCCACACGATCGTACAGCAGTAGACCTGAGCTGACCTCATCCTCGTCCAGAATCTCCGCCTCGCCTTGGTCCTCGATGACAAACGCCGCTTTCAGCTTCAGGTATTCCTCTTCCTCCCTCTTCTCCAGCTCCTCCTTAGCGCGACGCTCCTCCTCCTCCTGCAGAGGAAGAAAAGGACGTGAGGGAGTTTGTTTTGGTCGCGACTCCACCTCGTCTTCAGAAGAGAGTTCAGAGTGTTTTGTTTTACCTGTTTCTGCTCCAGGAGCTTCTCCTTCTCGTCTTCCTTACGTTGCTCTTGGTCTCTCAACTCCTGCATCTTCTTCCTCTCCTCTCTTCCCTCCAGCTCGGCCTATTGGAAGGACAAAGCAGACAAACATGATGGGACATTTTACCAAATTAAATGCACCACAATTGGATCAAACCTCCATTACGAATCTCCAGCTGAGCAAATTTAAAATGGATCGCAAGCCAAAAATACGAATCGGGCCGCATCCAGTGTGTGATGCTTGGAATTGGAATTCCAAGCATTAGACTTTCACAAACTGACAAAAAATAGACACATTGATTAGACAGAATGGGATTCTTTTTCCAGTATGTATGATTGTCTGCTTGTCAATCTATCTTCAGCGTCACAGAAACACAAGCCTTACTTTATGCATTTGCAGGGCTGCCATGTGGCTAGATTATAAGTAGATCAGTGCTGTGGTTAACAGCTATAAGGGTGGCATGTGGAGTGGACATAGGTTAGTGTGTGGTCAACAGGCGGCAACACTCGTATGTGGACATGTGTCAAAATGGGAGAAACCTCTCTCTGGGCCTTTTTGGCTTGTTTCTCTTCGATCTTCCTCTGCTTCTTGGCTCCGATTTTCCCTGACGTGGCCTGGGACTGCTGAGGCTCCTCGTCATCGTCCTCGTCCTCCACTGCTGCTGCTGCTGGAGCCAATACCTCCACAGCATCGTCCTCTGCAAGAACCACACAAACCACACACTGAATCACCGTCTTTAACTCTACAGTAGAGACGTACTGATACAAAAATAAATCCCATACCCATAACTTGCGTATTGGTCGATACCAAGTACCTATCTGAAACCAGTGTGTAATATTACAAAAAATTAATTCCCTGAGGGGGCGGTACAGTTAAGGTTGTGCTTGAAATTACAACATTTGAGAACCAATGATGAAATACATTAAGTTAAATTGCAGATACAAGTTGGTATGACAATGTAAACAGTACAGTGCAAATGTCTGAAACATTCAAAATGTTACTGTAAATGAAATATCCTGTGATAAACGACTGGCAGACTGGCATTCCAGCATTTTTGGCGGTATCGGAAACAACGCTATTCAAGTATAAAGTTATATATATATAACTATATGGCATCCATTTCTTTGTCATATCTGCCCTGTGCAGCCTTTGTTTATGAAGTGTTAAAAAAGGAAATGCTAGTTTAGGTGTTCCGATGTTCATGGGCAAAAACACGATAATTATTGCAGTTTGTTATGTGACAAACGTAAAAAATATCACAAGCGTGACAGCCCTACACTTGTTATTTAAAAGTTCGTTGTTCCTGTGACATTTGCTGACCACCCAAAATGTTCAAATTAAAAACATCGACATTGACTTGTGACTTTGCATTTTATTACTCCATAATTCCAGAAGCCATGGTTCTGACATGGAAAAGACAGAAAAAGTGTAGATCAGACAATAGACCATTTGCAATCAATTAGCTCAAAACAAATGCATTCAATTAGCTCAAAACATTAAAGCATATATCAACTCATGATTCAGAGCCTAGTATAGTAACAAATAATACTGTAGACAAGAGCTTACATTTTGTCATGGACGCATGGGTCTGGAGTGGAGAGCTGTGTGAGTGAACTGTGTGTGGAGTGAGTGTGAGTGTTTGTAGGGGAGCACACCTGAGCTGACACCTGTGGGTGATTGGTGCAGTGGTGTTGTGGAAGGGGAGTTGTGAAGGGTTGTGTCTAGGCTGCCATTTGGATTGTCTGGGGAAATTCTCAACATTGTATTGTGTGTGTGTGTGTTTTCTCCAAGCAGTACCATTGTCAGGAGTGTCTCGGGCTCGTCTGACCCTGGTGTTCAGGTTCCTCCGGCGGGGCATGCCCGCCCCTCGCTCCTGCACCGCCTGCTGCGGGCGCGGTGCCACCGCCCGCGCCACATCCTGCCCCTGTTCCCCGTCGGCTGAAAATGGACACCGAAAAGACCAGGTACGTACGGTTGTTGTCAGTTTGTCACAATAATACATTTTATCCCATTAACCGGGCGGGAAGCCCCTTTTGGTGTTTTAAGCATTATGTTATGCTTTAGCTGTTGAAAAATAGCAGATCTACAAGCTCATAGCGCGGCTACGAGCTTGTAGGGCTGCTATTTTTGGGGGAAAAAACTAAACGTTTTTTAACTCATCTTTGCTTCTGGGGGTCCCTGGAACAACATATTTTCAGATGGGGGTCGGCGGCCAAATACATATAGTTTTTGGGGTCCTTGACATGAAGTAGTTTGAGAACCACTCGTATAGAAAAAGGGATTTCAGAAAAGTGTCAGGATTTTGAAGACTTTTTTCCAGGCCTAAATGGGTTTAAGACCTGAGGTCGATTCTACGAATGCCTTCCAAAACAGTACTTCTCTTCTCACAATTGTTTTCAAAAATAGCAGATGTACAAGCTCTCAGTGTGGCACCAATGGACCTGGTCCAGTCGAGAGACTCGCTGACACACTGGACCAGGGATATTGCACCACAAGTGACGTGCTGTGAGCCAGTGAGCTTGTGAAAAATAATACCTAGGCTGTGTTACAATTTCGCTTTCTCATAAACAAATATAAATTATGTTATATTGTGAATCAGTGTTTTAACAGCTAAACCCCATACTCAAGGCTGTGGTGTCAGGAGTTGAAGAAGTCCAACCGGGTAAACTCACCCAAGCTCCCTATAAACAAGTACAAGGATACTTATCAACATACTGTACGTACTGTACGTTTAGTTTGACGTTTAACAGTGGAAAGGCTTCCAGAACATTGCAAATAGAGATAGTTTTGAATGCTAGACAATATCACACAGAAATACAGTCAATGCACTTGAATGCAGTATAAAGAGCTACTTCCAGCACTCATGATGTCATGTCACCACCTTGCACTTCCATTCTTCTAAAACCTGCAAAGATGGTGTAAACTTACCTGCATTATAGTATATAATATAAACGGTAACCTTGGATCAAGACTAGCCTAAGATTTAGACACAAGACAGATCGTAGATGTATTTAATCGATTCTGACATTTTCAAGTTTGAAATAGTCGGAATCGATCAAATAGCTAGGCTACATCTACGAGAATATCTATAATATTATTGTAGATCAAAACCATCATAGTCTTAGATGTATTTTATAGATTTGTATATTTTCATTATCGTTAATGATATGCAAATATCGGAGCAGCTGTCAGATCATCTCACCATCTTCAGTGTGACCGCGCAGCTTCACAGCGAACACGATCAGCACGAGGAGGACCGCAGCGGCGATCAGATACAGCGCGATGTCCATGATGATCCAAGCAACAATGTGCCCTTTTAAAGCGATTTAATTTACATTTGAGACGCGCATGCAATGCATATGGGACCGACACGTCTGTGTTTACTGTTCAACTTCTTCTTCTTCCTTTGGCACGGAACTGATGAGATGCAACACCTTCCGTGTCAGGCTGTCAGCTGCAGTGTCTTGAAAAATCCAGCACTACCACCTTGTGGATAGATGTGACATTACACCGTTATGGCTAAAAGAGACTCATTCATGCCAAAACATGAAGCTGCTGGGCATTCCATAAAAAAATATTATAATAATAATTATTATTATTATAATAACTTGAGTGAGACTGGAAGTAATTTCAAAGGGGAAAAAAGAGAAGATATCTGTTTCTGGGTAAGCTGGGCTGACAGGCGAATGTAAAACGTCCAAATAGATTTACAGTAGTGCATTTATTTATTTATTTTTAATTTTAGTAGTTTATTTATTTATTTTATTTTTGCAGTGGTGGCGGGGGGGGGGGGGGGGGGGGGGGCGGCATCTTTCATGTAGCTGTTCTGTAAACTATTTAAACCACTTTGAGGTGCGATAAGGATACCATAGAATCTAGAGTGACGAGATGGTTGTCATCAAAAAGTTTATTTTTTAATAGATTTTTCTATAACAAACTTCACATGAAAAAGAAAAAAAAAAAACTACACCACTCTACATTCTATTGTTAACAATAGCATGTATAATATCACCTGTAATGTATTACAAATGGTTAATGCACCAATCCTTTAATACAGTGGTTCCCAAACGTTGTCATGTCAAGGACCTTCAAATGGGGAAGAGAAGATTTCAAGGACCATCAGTTTGACATGAATTAGTCTACAGACCCCCATTTAATGGCATTTCTATCTCTTGGACCTCCAATTTATATTGTAAAATCAATGTTAATTTAACTCTGAGAGTATGTACATTTGGTTCCAAACTATCATTTAGCTGGGGACCCCCTGGAACTCCATCAAGGACCCCTGGGGGTCCCCGGACCCCACTTTGGGAACCACTGCTTTAAAGTAGTCCCATACTAAATGGAACTTTCCTTTGACATTATTGTTCTTTCTGGCAATTGAATACTGCAATTTCAGTCATAAATTGGGTCCAATCTGTGAGCCCTGGTGTACACCAACTCTTCCAGTTTCAGTCATAAGTTCATAGGTCCAGTCTGTGAGCCCTGGTGTACACCAACTCTTCCAGTTTCAGTCATAAGTTCATAGGTCCAGTCTGTGAGCCCTGGTGTACACCAACTCTTCCAGTTTCAGTCATAAGTTCATAGGTCCAGTCTGTGAGCCCTGGTGTACACCAACTCTTCCAGTTTCAGTCATAAGTTCATAGGCCCAGTCTGTGAGCCCTGGTAGCTGGTATACACCAACTCTTCCAGGTTCTCAATATCAGCCTGCAGTCACTAATGCATGTTGTGCCTTGGTGACCCCTTGTGGCAAAAGTGTGCTATCTCCCAAGAGACAGAACGTTGGGCATTTTGGTAATCTTTAGTCCCAACCATTCTCCAAGAGTTTCCTCAGCAGTACCTCTTTCCAGAAGGGTAAAACACTTCGGACACTCCCAAAAAGCATGTACAAATGTTATCTCCTTTACATTTCCAACACGTTTTGTCTTCTGAGTGACAAGATGGTTAATACATTCTAATCTATATGGACCCCCTATCATGTATGGATCTTTATATTAAAGGCCCATATGGGTATTGTATACTCTTGCTGCCTCTCATCAAAGGACTTTTCTCTCCTCCTTCTTGAACAGGAAAATGGATGATCACATTCCTCTAGGAATGTGTGATCATCATCATCATCATCATCATCATCATCTCTCTCTCTCTCTCTCTCTCTCTCTCTCTCTCTCCCCTTCATCTTTCCAATAGCGGCACTATTTTTACACCACACATTAAGCGCAGAGAGCACGGCCGTTACATAAATATGTAAATGTATCAATGTGTGGAAATATGCTTCATGTCAAGCACAGGGTTCACCGTGTACCACTTGCCATGGAGGGAGAGAGAGATGGATCCAAGGAGAAAAGAGAATAAATACAGACACATTAATATGGTTAGAAATATAAAATGCTGTTTTAAAAAGTAATAACACGTGAGACACAACAGTAATCTATCAGAATTATTTTCACTTTAAACGGCTTTCCTCTAATTAAATCTCTCTCTGGGTAAATGATGTAACTTGTGCTGCTTTACGTGGGTGGAAGACAAAATGTACCCATGCTTTCTGACCCTAAAGCATCAGTTATCTCTCCCTGCACTGTGAGGAGAGAGAGAGAGAGAGAGAGAGAGAACGCAACCTGTTTGTCTGCAGCTCACTTGTCAAGTAAAGTTAACCTACTTAATTAAAGTTCTATCTATAGCATTGCAAATTGATTTGACATCCAGTGGTGGAAGAAGTAGACGTATTAGACGTCTACTATACCACAATATAAAAAAGATGTATACTCTGTTTAGTCTTTTACAAGTAAATAGGCTGTGTTCAAAATGTTACTTGAGTAAATGTACAAAGGTATTGGCCTAAAAATATACTTAACGTAACAAAACTACTAGGCCTACTAGAGAATAGCAGATCTACAACGGGTTGTGAGCTTGTAGATAAAGTAGCCTATGTATAAAATAGGGCTAACGTGGTTACTGGGTAATGTGTTAACTTATATCTGCAAAGTAAGGTTTTCAAATATTTGAAGTGAAGTAAAAGTACAATAATATGTGCCTCTGAGATGCAGTGGAGTTGAACATTGGAAATACTAAAGTAAAAAAGGAAAATTCCTCAAATTTGTACTTAGTAAATGCACTTATAGTTACTTTAGTTTACACCATTGTTGACATTGCTGTCTGTTGCACACATTGTCTGTCTGTCCGTCTGTCTGAGTGTGTGTCAATTCAATTCAATTTGTTTGTTGTCCCTGAGCCAATGATTTGATGGACACTGGCGTGTTAAAACAAAATATCCATGAATTCAATGCTTCATGGGGTGTGTATGGAAATAAATAAGTCATTGCTTGGGTGAACTACTCAGTGGTTAAGACTCGGTAGGTTCCATTTGTTCAGCAGTGACCTGACGTTCCACCTTTGAATGACGAGACATTTCCTGTCTGTAAGGGCAAAAGGAACGAGGCGTGTTGTGAGCATATCCTACTAAGTTTGTATTTGTATCTGAAAGGGAGAAGAGAGGGGCTGTGGGCTTTGTCTCCATCTCTCTCTCTGAAAATCATTGAAGCATCTCAAATGGAGCATCCAGGCTTTTTGCGCTCAGCTCTCCCACCTCTCTCTCTCTCTTTGTATTCTCTACCCCTGTAGGCGAGAAGACAGATGTGACATGTACTCTTTTTGTTTGTGTGTGTGTGTGTGTGTGTGTGTGTGTGTGTGTGTGTGTGTGTGTGTGTGTGTGTGTGTGTGTGTGCGTGTGTGTGTCAGCGCCTAGCTCACCAGGCTATGACTTTCTATTGCACAAAATGCAGCACACTGTCTGTCTGTCTGTCTGAGTGTGTCTGTCTCTCTCGTTGTCTGTCTGTCTGTCTCATTGTCTGTCTCACTCTTTCTCTTTCTCCTCGATCTCCTTTTTTATTTTACAGTCAGGAGAATCTTGGACTGCTTGCTTCCTAACGTCTTCTGTTTCGACTCACAATCCAGTCATGTGTTGTCACTGTGTTCCACGTATGCGTCAATGCATTTCCAGTGCAGCTGATTTATTGGTGTGAGAGTTAAACAACAGTTCCAAAGCCTATAGTCGACACTGATGGTAGAACCGTTACGTCTTTGGCTCATATAAAGTTAGGGTCACTGTGTGTCTGCCTGCCTGCCTGACTGACTGACTGCCTAACTGCCTGCCTGCCTGCGAGTTTGATTCTCCCTGGTGACTGGTGCGTCTGACAGCCCGTCAACACCTTGACAACCGTTACCGTGGCGATGCCTAGTGCTCATACCTCCAGGGAAAACAGGAAGCTGCCCAGCTGTTGTCAGGAAGTATGTTTCCCTCTCTTTTCCTTGCCTTCTGTTTTGTCTGCTCGCTCTCTCTCTCTCTCTCTCTCTCTCTCTCTCTCTCTCTCTCTCTCTCTCTCTCTCTCTCTCTCTCTCTCTGTGTCTGTCTGTCTATCTCTCACTCTCTCTCTCTCTGTCTCTGTGTCTGTCTATCTCTCTCTCTCTCTGTGTGTCTGTCCCTCTCTCTTTCTCCATCTGTGTCCCCTTTTCAATCTTTCCCTCTTTTGTTATGGCTTCCCTTTCCCCCTCTTTTCGGTTTGACAGAATTAGATTACCTTGGATCGAGTTTGTGTGCGTACGTGCATGCGTGCGTGTGTGAGACAGCATATGGTGCTTTTCCCTCGGATGATTCTCGACTTTACCATCCAGATATGAACTTGACTGAGAACTTAAGGGAACTTCCTGTACTGCACACAATGAGGCAGACAGTGCAAAAACTAAAGTCACAAAGAATAAAAGGTCTCAATTAATATGCTGTAAAGTGCAGTGAGTGTGTGACTAAACTTGCTTTGGCATAGACTCAACAAGCCTCCGGAGAATGTTGGTGGATGCATAATCAGATGACAGAAATGTATTGCCAGGCAGTTGGTAGAACCTAGAGTACAAGCAATTTCCTTGGCACAGCCAAGACAGAGTTACGACAACTCCGTTCACTTCATAGGGCAAGTCCAAATGGCGGCTCTTCTACATAGACTTCTATTGGCGAATACTAATAGGGACACATGGAGTCCATGGGCTCACGCGAGTACATGAACCACGTGACCTGGTCTGTTTTCTGCCCCCTCAATGTCGCAACTCTGCCTATAACTCTGCCAACTCTGGGCACAGCCACACATAATTACCACTATGTGGGAGTTACAAGCAATGTTACTAGAGTTACACAAATATTGCATTTCGTAAGGATTAAAATGGTCTACCTTCCTCGGCAGCATTCATTCCTGTCACTGCAGCGATTATTATAGTAGCTGTTCTTAGTAGTTTGTTCATATTGTCTATACTTTCAGATAGCGCCAGAAGGTTTGTGTCAACACAATCACCTCATCCAGAACGCTGTGCATCCCAACCAGTCAGTGTGACAGCTGGCCTGCAGGGGGAAACAGAATTACAGTGTGCTGTCACTGCAGTTACTTAACAGTCAGTCAGGTTTATGACATATCATTATGTGTGTGTGTGTGTGTGTGTGTGTGGGGATAATATTGAAATCACACAACAGTTTTATACTATATGGAAGTAGGCCTAATAAGTAAGTCGAGTACTATAATAGTGATAGTGATATAATATACTATAATAGTGATATTAAACTAACACATTAGGCTAGTTGAATGGCACTTGAATAGTGAAAATATAGACCTCAGGCCTATAAACCTTTGGAACTATTCGGCTCCACGCCATTGGACTGGCCCGGATGGAGTAAATCAGAGTAAGATAGTAAGTGGCGACACTAACAATGGAACAATGGAATGCGGAAGTGCTCATTCTATCTCAATGGGATAGTTCCAGCCATAGGAGCAATTTTGGAACTATAGCCCATAGGCACCCGCTTTGCGGCGAGATCAAAGCGTGTCGTCCTACTCTACACTCTGGAGTAAATGAGCTGGCTGCAGTGCAGGTTCAACACATCTGGTCAGTGCTCTGAAGGTCACCTGTGAACAATGTATTCCTTCTTGTGTGTAGGCAACAAACTCTCTCTCTCTACACATCTCTGCAGCAGCACACAGGGACAAATTAGCCATTGGGCCAGTGGGGCCGTGGCCCAGGGGCCCTTGGCTCTCAGGGGCCCTTCGCGGGAAACTGGACCGCGTCGCGCAGTATTGGGTTTGAGGCCCTGACAAGGGCCCCTGGAGCCCGGCCTCTATACCACCCCCCAGGCTGGAGGTCCCCTACTGGGGACCCCTTAAAGTGGGCCCTTTGAGGACCAATTTCAAATGTGTGTGGGCCCCTCCTCTGCTCTGTATTCTCCCTCGGTCTGAGCCTGAAACGCAGCGCAGGCTCCTGGGGGCTGGGGCCCTACAGGCTGGGCATCAAAGTGGGCCCTTTGCAGACCACTGCTCCACCATACTGTGAAGCAGTGGTCCAAAGTGGGGCCCACTTTGGAGGTCCCATTGAGGAGGGGCCTCAGGCCGCCGGGGGCCTTGAAGGCTGTAAGTTAATGGGAGTTACTCCCACCCCGTCCCTGACCACCAGGAATTATTCTGAATAGCCACCTAACCTAACAATAATAGCACAGTTCAAGCTAACTCCTTCCTGAAGCTAAGGACTAGAAATATAATGGATTATTATGTTGATTACTTGTTTCAGGCAGATTTGCAAATATTAATAATAATGTTGTTGCCTCAAAATGCTCAAATATATTATGAATAATTAAATATTGTGTTTTTTTTTGTGCAGCACCAAAAACGTTATAGGCTATCATCACTTATTACTTTAAATAAATGTTGTCATAATTGTTGAGATTTGTATTTGTATTTTGTTACCCTTATTGGCCTTGGGCCTTAGTGAAATGAAATTAAAGTTATTTGTTATCATTAATGCAGTAGAAGCTCAAAATCAAGCTGTTAAGCTTGACATAGCCTACTAATGTGGTGATATTTATATTATAAATAAATTGTGGACAGTTAACTTTAACCACATTTTATTTTGATATACATGCCTGCTACCTATAGTACTACCGTCTACACTACCTCATGTGACCCCTGCATCCGGCATCCGGCTGTGTTTTGTCCAATCAGATTTGTGACTGCATTGAGGCAGGCGTTTTTCAATTTGGTTTACGTTTGTTTTGTGAGATTTTAGTTGTTGTGGAAAATGTTAGCGGCCAAAAGCAAAACTCCTCAGATCCCTCAGAGTCTGAGCAGGAAGAAGACGAGCCTGGCCCTGAAGAAGAAGAGGATATCGCCATTTTAACATCCGAAAATGAGGAAGAATTACAACTGTCAGTGGAGGGGCTCCAGGCGGCGGAACCGGCCAGCACAATAGCACATATTGCACCATTTCTCTGCCGTGTGAACTTTGTGAAGGTGTTGCGCGCAGAGAAGCAACAGCACACCGTCACCTCACCTCCACGAGTCGACGCCATGTGAAGTTTTATGTCGGCTGACGGCTGTTCTCGGCGGGGGTGAAGAAGTATACCGGTATTCACTATAGGTGCGTGACACGGCGTCGGCGATTGAGAAACCTGCGGCACCTGCCGCGGTTTCTTCAAACCTAGCTCCAATGCTTACAGCGAGTGTCTCTCGCTGTAAGCATTGGACCAGGGCTACTTCAAACCCAGACCCCAAAGAAAAATAATGGCGGGTAAACTAATAAGTCTTTCTGAGTGAGGAATACAGCAAAAAATTGTGGACCTGCATAACAGCCTTAACAGGTATCAATTTAAGATTCAACTAATGAAAGCAAACGCTGGATTTATGTCGTGGTCACTGCATGGTCACAATAACGACTACAAACCCAGCAAACTGACTTGACAGATAAACATTAGGCATACATGTTGTCTAGCCAGAGCAGTCTCTTTGTTCTCTCGCTATCTCTTTTTCATTCCATGTTCAGTTCTCCTCTACCATCTTCCGGGGACCCCCAGGGGGGACCCAGCTAGATGAGTTTGGAACCAAACTCTGGTCTGTCTAACTCAGAGAGTGTACAGTAGGCCTACGCTCTCAGAGTTGGCATTACATTAACATTAGCATTGAGTTTACAATATAAATTGGGGTCTCAGAGATATAAATGTTAAAATTAAATGGGGGGTCCATAGAGTAATGCATGTCAAACTGGGGGTCCTTGAAATTAAACTGGTTGAAAATCACTGCTGGAGACATAAAAATCTTCTTATGGGGGTCCCTGGCATATCTTTTCAAATGGGGGTCCGACTCCACGGGCTAATTTGACTTGAGAGCCACTTTCAATTATCCCATTGCTTAAAATGTGTTTACAAATGTACCAGCAGGCCTTGGGGGCTTTGGCATAGCGACACAAAGGCACAAACACTTGGAATGGGAAATGGAGGGAATATATAAATAAATTAAATATATTTTTAGGATCATGCCATGATGTACCATACTGTACCTGCCTTTCACCCCTGCTATACATTGTCTGTGTGAATAATAGATTTTTGTGTCCCTTAAGTAAGTTTTACCTTTCTTGGGGTCATTATATTAATTTTGTCTCAAACATGATTACTTCTCTGCATGGCCAGCAGAGTGCACTAACGCAGTGGCCCTAAGATCTGTTCTGGGACCCCCTAGCCTAGAAAAACACTTGTCTGTTAATTATACCAGGTAGATGAAATGTATTTTAGGATTTGGACCCTGGGTTCCCAGGACTGAAGTTTCCGTTGTCTTAAAGCAATTATTTTTTATTCCAAAGCACCCAAAAGTTATAGTTAAAAGGCCTTAATTAGAAATTAGAATACCGGTAGGTATTTACAACAGTAAAACAACATAGGCTACAGGTCTCCAGCATTTGATCGTTGTCTTGGGGACCCCTTACCTATCCCCCCCCCCCCTCTTCCAAATAGCAATGCAGGATACATTTTTTATGGCATTTCTGCTTTGTTTTGATAAAGAACATGAACAGAGAGACAGAGGGAGGATGACATGCAGCAAAGAGTCGGATTCAAACCCTGGCCAGCTGTGGGAAGGACTTCGCCGCAATTTGCAATAGATGTTTTTTATAATGGGATGAATCTAGAGTTGCAATACCCTCCTTTGACTATTTGCTTTTGTGATCTGCTTGTTTTAAACAACGTTAAACTCGCCAACATTGCAGCTGTAGGGCAAGCTTCAATTATCCTCTTTCATTCTGCCAACACAAAAATAATCACCTGCAGAGAACAAAAGCTTGGCAGATTGAAAGAGGATAATTCAAGCTTGGCCTAGAGCTGCAATGTTGGTGAGTTTAACGTCGTTTAATACAAGCAGATCACAAAAGCAAATTGGTTGAATGGGGAGTCAATGGAGGGTATTGCAACTCTGGATTCATCCCATTATAAAGAAAATCTAGATTTGCAAATTGCAGCTAGGAAGGACTAGTCTTGTTATTTATGTGGTATATGGCAATGCCACATACAGTAATGTGTTCTCACCAGGCGAGAGCATGTACTGGCCCCGCAACAGCAAGTGCAGAATTCCTGAATAATGTCATGAATAAAGTTTTATTCATTTTTACAGGGGCGGCTGAACAGAGAAGCAACACTGCAGCATGGCAACTCATTGACCAGTCCTCTTGTTTGACCACGTGGATTGGTGGAAGGTGAGGACACATCTGTCTCTGTCTTTGTACACCACACGGACTCATTTATCCTGGCTCCCCCTGCTCATGACTTCTCTTTTTAATGTATCTCTCTCTGTCGTGGCCCATCTCTTTATCTGTGTCTGTCTGTCTCCCCGTGTAATTAACTTAGAAGGTGCCCGTAGCCGGGGATTGCAACATCTGCTAGGGAGGAGAGGAGAGACGACAAGAGTGGGGAGGTAGGACTGTGTGTGTGTGTGTGTGTGTGTGTGTGTGAGTCCGCGTCCGCGGCACACTACGGTATATCCAGTATATTATAAGAATCAGTCCCAGAATGAATTAATGTGTGTGTCAGTTGGCAATTGCTGTACATTTTGGTTTACCAAAATATATTAACGTTTTATGAAGATTGAAAGGCTCCCCGTGTTTCTGACTGGCTGCAATCCGGTCGGTAAACTGCTTGTATTTACTGGGATGTAGTAAATGTTGTGCGCAATTTGTCTCGTTGCAAGCGATGATTTGGTGTTCCGGAACGGGTATTAAATTCGCTGCACACTTTCACCGGATACATTATTCTGCCCGGTCGTAGGCTACAGTTGATAAGGCCTTCTCCATCTCTGCTCCAGGGTTTGGGTTAATGGTCACA
Organism: Protomyctophum bolini; assembly: GCF_963924005.1. Classification (NCBI taxonomy): domain Eukaryota; kingdom Metazoa; phylum Chordata; class Actinopteri; order Myctophiformes; family Myctophidae; genus Protomyctophum; species Protomyctophum bolini. The sequence continues at coordinate 16,168,857 of NC_137885.1, read as the reverse complement.
CAGTGGCATTTGTCCCACGCCACCTTTTGCAAGAGCAAACACAATATGTGAAGGTGACGAGATATTCTAGCCTGGCTCATACCTGAGGCGACATGACGGGAATGTGGACGCTCCCTAACCTGTATGCATTTGCCTCACTTAGAAAGCTTTTGGAAATTGGTTATTTTATACTGTGCATGGAGTCTGGCCTTTTTCAAAGGTTATGTTTTTACTGTAACAAAACACCATATAATACACAAACACAAACAGACACACCGCAATGTCTTGCCAGCCAAGGTGTTTCCGAAAGAGTTAGTTGATGTGCTATCAGAGGATATCGACTATACTGCGAGGATAGAGAGGCTATGAAGGAGACTAGAGAGTATACTACTCTGTCTGCGGATAGGCTAGAATTCTGAGAGCAGGAGCTGTTTTTTTATTAAGCTGTACTTTTCATGCCATGATTTAGGTCATCAGAATGTGAAGACTCCACTTCAGAGCACTTAACCAAGATATGACAACCATGCAGGCATATACCGTGGTCATTTGTTATCATGTTTTTGTTATTTATAGGCTTGTATTTCTGTTTATTCTTAATCTTGACAATAATGTTAACAATGTAATGCATGTTGTTGTCAGATAGATGCTAGGATCACTCTGTCTACCTGCAGGTATCTACCTGGCCGTGCTTCGGCCAAATTCCAGCACTTCCGAGTCCAGTCCTATTTTTCATTTACTTTTAAAGCCCACCCCACACACGAACCACACTGACTAACACATAGGAAATGGAAGTGCAATACACACACACACACACACACACACACACACACACACACACACACACACACACAGCACTTTGTCGACTGTGTGGGTGGTAGCTCAACAAGAGGGCATGAGTGGGTTGGTCAAGTATGTGCACTTGTTTGAGAGAGAGAGAGTGTGTGCGACCTGTGTTCATATTCAGCCATGCATGTTTGTGTACTTATCCATCTAAAACTAAACTACACTCCATTTCTGTCTCCTTATCTTCCTGCTATGGACCCTTCCTGTTTTTAGCTATCTTTATTTTGTATGCTTTATTGAGAAAGTAGTGAAGAGAGACACGAAACCAAGGGCATAGCCATAGAGAGAGGGGAGACATGATTATCCACAATTACAAAAGTGTATGAACACGTTTCGGTTGCAAATTAATCTGGCTAAAGACCTTACTGGCCATATGGTCCTAAGACATTGGTTCCCAAAGTGGGGTCTGGGGACCCCAGGGGTCCTTTAGTGTGTTCCAGTGGGTCCCCAGCTAAACTATTCACTTTTTTCCTAGGCTGTGTGTGCTCCACTTTCTGTCGATTTGATCCAATGAAACTGGTCAGATGACCAATGAAATCGACAGGAAGTGGAGCACACACAGCCTAGGAAAAAGGTGAATAGTTTGGAACTAAATGGACCCATCTGGGTCTGTAACTCTGAGAGTGTACAAATCTGCGGCCTGGATAAGGGTCCATTTGGTTCCATTTTGTACACTCTCAGGAGTTAAATTAACATTGATTTTGCAATATTAATTGGGGGTCCCAGAGATAGAAATGCCATTAAATGGGGGTCCGTATAGACTAATGCACGTCAAACTGGGGGTCCTTGGCATTAAACGAGTTGAGAATCACTGCTAGAGCCGTAAAGAAATATTCTCTTATGGGGGTCCCTGGCACATCTTTTCAATTGGGGGTCTGTGGGCTAATTGGTGTCAATTTGGGAGTCCTTGACATGATAACGTCTGGGAACCACTGTCCTAAGCGACGTTGGGGAAGCGCGGAGGGAGAGTTTGAAAATGTTACGAGAGAGAGAGAGAGAGAGAGAGAGAGAGGGGGGGGGGGGGGGGACTTGAGAAGCAGGCTGTCATGTCTTATCTTCCTAATGATGTAATACCGTATTTTGCCTGCTGAATACCCTTTTTTTTTCAATTTGCTGGATCAATTTAAATCTCTGGCACCCAGCCCAGACGAGAGGAAGAAAAGGAGCACATTCTCTACAGAAACACAAGCGAGCGCCGCCGCAGCCCGGCTGCACGCATGAGGCTCGTTCCACTTCGGTCAGCAGTGAGGTGGAGGAATAAGTTATTACGCGTGTGATCAGATTACAGTAATCTAATCTGTGGAGAAAATGTTTCAGCAATCCATTATAGGTTTCTATAAAATATAAGCAAATTGTTCGAATCATTTTGAAGAAAATGACTATTGGATTGGATTATAGTGATTTAATTGTATCAAGGGGGGAAAAAACATATTTGAGATGTTGTTATAGATACATGTTGAAATAATGGTGTATGGTGGTAGATGATGACGACGATGAAAGCACTATTCAGAATGACACAAACCTAGAAATGGTTTGATTACTTTCACATCCCCCCCATGTCCCCCCGTTCCTCAGCCCTTGTATAGTGCCACTGATAAGGCTCCAGCTGTGACCTGGCAGCTGGCGGGAATGATGTTCAAAGTCAATCTTTCCGGGCATTTCATCATTGTTGGAAGTTTAGTGCAACGGCGGGCCTAATATGTGGTTAGATTCTGAGGGGCTGGGTTGCACTGCCAAAGAAAAGAAAGAAAAATAAAAGTATATATCCTCTCTTCATAATGTAAATAGCATCCCAAGCGGCACACTTTACTATACTTATTTTGAAAACTTGCACAAAAACCCAACCCCCATTGAGGGCTTATGGGGAATAGCCAGTAATGCACAAAATAACACCTGGATCTCTTTGTTGGGGACGTAACAACTACAAATAAAGATAAAAAAGCCTTCTAGCATGGCATTCTCCTTAACTGATAGTGCTGTCAAATGCGTCTATGAAGTCCAATTTGCAACACAGCGTTATACAATATGTTAGTGGGGGGTCCCCTGCCTCATCTCTCTTCTCAACATAGGGGTTCTTGGCCTGAAAAACGTGGATGAGTCATGCCTTACTGTGTTTGAAAGCTGTACATGGGCCAAACGCAGCAGGCTGAGTCTCCTCAACCAGTGTTTTTTGATTAGACGTAAAAATTGCTTTGAGAGGAATTTGCTGCCTCCATGGCAGATAATACTGGTTATCGGCTTATCGCCATAGCAACCAAACCAGCGCAGGCCCCCGCCCGCATGCAGCCACATCATTTTAATACTTTCACCTCATATGTTTCCAGTAGGGTTTTTTTGCATTTAGAGGCGTAGAGGTACAGTAATCTGTCACTGTAACCATTTTTCTTTTCTTTTGAAGATTTATCCCATGATTTTGTAACCCATTTTCACCCCTGTGTTATCGAGAACAACGGACTTGAACTCATGCTTCCTTCATGCCTGAGTGTCCAAGTTGCTCCTTTACACCTGACAGGGGAGAGTTTCCCTGGTTGGACGTAGCGCGTGGAAGGAACACGTTATTCCAACCAGTTCCTTTTTTTTTTGTGGTGCAACCCTGGGTCTGTCTGTCCAAGCACGAAAAAAGCATTATAGTGTTTGTTCACTGTGTCACTGTTGCACAGCCTAACACACAGACACACACAGGCCAGGGAGGAGGGCTTGTACTGTACTGTACTGTACTGTACTGTACTGTACTGTACTGTACTGTACTGTACTGTACTGTACTGCACCAACACTTGGTAGCCTACTTCATCGTACAGTGGTGTTGCCCAGTGAAAGTCGCTGACGCACAGTTTCACAACATGCCAACATGGCCATCTTTACCTGCAATGACAGGTGTTTGTTCCATTAGTACATGAGATGAGAAACGGGGAAGGAGAGAAGTGAAAGGAGCAGGACAGGGTCATGCGTTTAAGCTCTGACGCGATGACGGTGACTCCGTTTTATGAAGAGTTTTTGGCATCAGTGGCCTGTGGTCGTGTATTAAAACCACTTATCCAAGACACAGGCACTCCTCCAACGATACTCTAAAAACTAATATGATGGAACGGTCAAATAAGTCCCAAATGGTATCCGCCATGCATTGGGTATGAAACCGTCACATCTCCAGTGTTTTGTTTTATGGCCATTCCAATATGATTTGTAACAGCAATTCATTCCACTGTCCAATGTTCTGTTGCAGTTACTTCACAGGGGGAGAGAGCCTACAGTACGCATACATGTAGGGCAGATGGGGCGTTGTGTTGGATTCATGTTAATGTGTCTTAAAACTGCTATAAGCAATAATATGTCGACATTTAATGACCTTTTATTTAAAAAAAATGGTATTCAGACAGCCAGCAATTGATAGAATGCTCCCACAAATAATTTAGTCTCTGTGACACATCTAGGGGCCGCAATCTGCATTCAAAGAGTTCCCTAGAAGCTTTATCATTGCAGATTGCGGCCCCTAGATGTGTCACAGAGACTACCTTTTTTGGGAGCGTTTTACCCATTGCTGGCTGTCTGAATTAACCTGACTTTGCCAGATGGGGGCGGTATTGGGTAACCATGTCGCTGTGAAACAAACTTGTGTAGCAAGCTTCTTGGATCTGGCAGCGTCAGGTTATGTCTGAATACCACTTGGCAAATGTCGTGGTAGTGTGAATGTGCTGCCCAACCATTCCCCGGGACCGGAACGCATGGAAGTAGTCTCGGGGACCCATTGAAGTGTACTCTAAAACAGACCGCTGTGAAATGTGAAAGCATTGAATACAGTTGAATGAAGTGTACTTGCTTTGTGGAAGAATCAAGGCCAATGTGAACCATGGCCAGCGGGGACCAGGCAATCATATTCGGGAACAGTTTGAATCAAACAGACTCTGTGTGAATCTGCCCATAGATACAAACAGATGGATGTCCAGTTGATATTGCCGTTTTAGTACAAATTGCAATTTACAAGATAATATATAAGATAATATATAAAATGCATAGAAACAGTCATCTAGGATCATAAGAGCAAGGACCTATCATCAGTCTAACAGTAGAATATCCAAGAAAAATCTAAAATCTGTACTTTTATCCTTTCCTGAAAAGTTAATATTTTAGACATACCGGTTAGCTGGTTTCTGCCAGACAGTTATACTTTAGCTATTGAAAAATAGCAGATCTACAAGTTCACCGAGTGCCGCGCTACGAGCTTGTCGATCTGCTATTTCTTTTAAATCGTGAAAATGTGTTGCAAATCTTTGATATTTTCAGATGGTGGTCGGTGACCAATTACATATAGTTTCTGGGGGTCCTTGACATAAAATATTGAGCACCACTGATACAGAAACGTAGGTATTTCAGAAAACTGTCAGGATTTAGAATAGATTTTCTAAATTTTGAAGGCAGGTCCAAATGGGTTAAATACACACAGAATTGTTGCGCAGTAATGCAAATGAATACAAAAACGGATGACTCAACGTCATGGTGCCCCTATTTATACTTCCAGAGGCAGGAAGGTCAACAAGCACTTGGTGTGTGTGTGAGTGGTTTTGTCCCCTCTTTGTAGATTGGAAACTTCCGTCAAATAATCGCCTCAGAATTAGGGACGGTGAGGTCCAAGTGGTTCATGGAAGGAAGGCAGGAGGAAAGGAAAGCAAGGGTGGATAATGAAGAGTCGGACAGACGGAAAACACAGAGAAAGATGGACAAATGTGAAGATGTGTGTGTGTGTGTGTGTGTTTAAGGTCACAGTCAGGAGTTCAACTCTGAGGAGAACAGGAGATGGAGAGGATAATGAGACGTGATGCCTTTGCCTCGTGGTTTTGACATTTTCTGAGGCAGTGTGACAAGATCCCGACGATGTCTTGGCTCATTAAAACCTGCCGTTCCATTAATGATTTGTAACTGCTGCCTATCACAGACTTTGAAATAATGTTGAAATAATATTATGACAATCTATCTATGTAGTATAGTACAGTGGTTCCCAAAGTGGGGTCCGGGGACCCCCAAGGGGTCCTTGGCGGAGTTCCAGGGGGTCCCCAGCTAAATGATAGTTTAGAACCAAATGGACCCTTATGGGTCGATAACTCTGAGAGTGTACAAATGGACCCAGATGCCATTAAATGGGGGTCCATGGACTAATTATGCACGTCAAACTGGGGGTCCTCGAAATTAAACGGGTTGAGAATCACTGCTACTAGAGACGTAAAAATGGGGGTCCCTGGCATTATGTCTTCACTGGTATACAGTAGTATATGAATGGGTGTCAATAACCTTTATTTGGGTTCAGTCAGACAACTCTTAGAATGGATTTAGTATTATATATATATTGATTTCTATTCTGGGCGGGAACCACCTTTGGTGTTTTAAGCATATTATGTTATGCTTTAGCTATTGGAAAATAGCAGCTCTACAAGCTCATAGCGAGCTTGTAGGTCTGCTATTTAGTCGTGAAAATCCACAAGTTGCCTGCCTGCATCATTTATACGCCTCATACTGTTGACGGTTTTGAGATAGATTTCCTTTTGAACCAGGCTTGGTGGACTGATGCAACGGAACAATATTGATTGATCACACTGTACACTATATGATTCACGTAATATACTGTGACAATATGGGGCACTATCGCCATTAAAATAAAGCATGAACAATCTAAACTCGATGCATAGATGAGGACAATGCAATACACCATTGATGTATGACTAAACACACTTTGTCTTGTTAAAACAAGTCCATTAGCTGTATGTTCCAATTATGTAGATAGACTAGTTTAGTAATACAAAAAAAATCACACCCGTGTGAAGTGAGGGGCGCTCTTATCATTATACATCATCATACATCATCTCATGAACAACTGAATTTATGTGATTGGTTGGTTAAATTCACGTCATATTTGGTGGACATTTGACCGAATTTCTCCTTTCATAATCGGCCACATGTCGTCTTACGTTGTCATTTAGTGCCCAAAACAAACATTAAAGTCCATAGACTAGGCTGCCATATGACGTAATCTTCAAAAGCATTGCATTGGAGGGGCTATAGCGCCCCCCCCCAATTTCTTTTCTCTATTTTTAACAAATTGAACTCTGCACTTTAAGCTGCCCTTTTCCCAGTCCCATCATTTACAGCCATATTGTCAGTCCTTCAGTGCTTTCATTCTTCTTTGTTTTTCCCTGTCCAATAAAGTGTCCTTTAGCGGGTAGCGTTTTCAGCACCTGGGGTCCATTTCCCTCCAAATGAGGGCGTTTATCTGTGACAGGCAGGTTCTCCCCCACTGCCCACCGGTGGACCCCGCGCCGCTCATTTGTTTCAAGAAGAGACAAACAAAGGAAATGAGACATGGACAGTGGTGGAAAGTAACAAAGTACTTTTACTTAGGTACTGTACTTAAGTACAATTTTGAGGAATTTGTACTCTAATTGAGTATTTCCAGTACTTTTACATCTACTCCACTACATCTCAGAGCCAACATTTGTACTTTTACTCCACTGCAATTATTTGAAAACTTTAGTTACTAGTTACTTTGGAGATTTTAATTTAGATTAGAAAACATACATTAACGGTTAATGTATGTTTTCTAATCTAAATTAAAATCTCCAAAGTAGAGGAGTAAAGGTGCAACTCCATGTGGGGTCCCCACAGGGTCTGGAACAATGCGTTGCGATGCATTGTGAGCTTGTAGATTGGCTATTTTCAAATGGCCAAAATGTATACAGTTGAAGTGGTTAATGATTAACCACTTCAACTGTAGTTCAAGTTCAAGTTCTCCCTTTTGGTGTTTTAAGCATTATACTTTAGCTATTGAAAAATAGCAGATCTACAAGCTTGTAGGTCTGCTATTTTTGAAAGATCGTGAAAATGTGGCACAAATCTTTGAATATATATTCTTTCAGAGTGACATTGGTGTTCCAGTATCGAAGCATCATGCTTGGTTGTTTGTTTGTGTTACAGTGCTGAAGCAGAGACGAGAGGCAGATGCTGCTCTGTTCTCAGAACTCCACAGAAAGCTTCAGACTCAGGTTAGTAGTTAAGGTGTGTGTGTGTGTGCGCGTGTGTGTGTGTGTGTGTGTGTGTGTGTGTGTGTAACCGTAAGCATGGGACGCACAGGAGCAGCGCATGTCCGACCGACCGTTGTTTCCGCATGTCGTGTGTGTGTGTGTGTGTGTGTGTGTGTGTGTGTGGAGAGACACTCAAGAATGTTTGATACCCCCGTTACGTGGTTTCCCACTCCATGTGACGTAAGAGTGAATTGGTCGCCCGAGCATGAGAACATGCATGTTTGCTGTATTCAGGGTCTGCGTGTTCTTTTAACTGAATGTGTGGTGTTGTATTGTGTGTGTTGCGTGAGCAGGGCGTCCTGAAACATCGCTGGTCTGTCCTCTACTTGCTGCTCTGTCTGTGTGAAGATCCTCGCAAGCCGTCCACCAGGGTGAGTCCAGCACGGACACGGTGTTAATGCATCATACATAAATGTGTTGCGTCGGGGAAATGGATCCATATGATTTATTTCATGAAAAAGCATGGTTCTCAGTTTCATCCACTGCTTATACCCTTTATACGTGGTTCACCAGGGTCCCCAGGGCTCTATACTAGGTCCTCTTTCCCCTTCTACAACTATGTCTTTGCAGAAAATGGCCAACCTGCTACAAGAGAAGGAGAGAATGTTCGCACACTGTTGAGTAGCTAAATTCCAGTGGGAGCTACTCAACAGTAAAGTTCCAGTGGCAGCTACTCAACAGTAAAATTCCAGTAGGAGCTACTCAACAGTAAAATTCCAGTGGGAGCTACTCAACAGTAAAATTCCAGTGGGAGCTACTCAACAGTAAAATTCCAGTGGGAGCTACTCAACAGTAACATTCCAGTGGGAGCTACTCAACAGTGTGCGGACATTGTCTCCTTCTCCTGTACGTATCTTGTTGTTCAGCACCTGAACGTTTTCTAGAGATGTGCGTACTTTCCTTTGGATTCCGTTTCCAACCTGCTACAAGCACACAACGCTTTGCAATGCCAGTTTGTAGACGGGGATATTCTCGCCAGATGTTTTCCCCCCAGAATAGGGACACCAGGGCTCATGTGGCTATGCATTTTGCAGTGTGTTTGTTGAGCTCATACTTTGGACTGCAACGTTTTTAACTCAAATCTTTGTTTCTGGGAGGTCACTGGAACAACATATTTTCAGATGGGGGTCGGCGGCCAAATACTTTTATATTTTTGGGGGTTCTTGACATGAAACTGTGTGAGAACCACTGACACAACATAGCATGGGCACATCTGTGCAATTGATAAAAAAAAGGATAAGGAAATAAAAGAGTAGCCAACCAAGTACAGTACAAAGTGGAGCATCATAAAGTGACGTTATCATAAAGTGCCATCATCATAAAGTGCCAAGAGCAAAGTGAGCAAAGTGCTACGTCGTCAGCATCGGCAACACCTTCCTTTGAATTCCTTTGGCAGCACTACCTGCTGGGATCGAGGCAGGGACAAAGGAGTATTTGTACCAGTTTTTTTGTTGTCCTATAGGGACACACAAGCCAAGGCCAGATGGCAGCAGCATATACTCCGAACTGAGCGGGTGCAGGGCACTATTTGAGCGGATGGGCAGGCAGAGGCGTATCTACAATAAAATCCATTTCTGGCCTGGCCAAAATCCATACAATGAGGACAAAAACAAGACCTGAGAACTATTAGTGGACAGCTGATTGGCCGTTGCGGTAGAGCGCAACCCTCAATCACCCATTGGAATGTAAATGCGTGCCTTTCAGCCTTTGTATCCCACTCGTCTGGCAGGTATATCTCTTTGAAAACCTTTAGTGCTAAGATTGTGTGCGGGGAGACGACAATTAACACATCTTGCCTGCCCAAAAGGTAATTCCTGGATATGCCACTGTGGGCAGGGCTTTTTTGAGCAGCTGTCTAATGTCTATTAAAGAAGAAATCAAGGCTCTACAATTGGATGCCAGTAATTTTAGAAGCTAGAAGTTTTCACAATTCTCCCAAGGGGATTTCTATCTTTTGATAACGAGGTTACCGTACCGATTTCAGATACAGGAGAAAGAAATAACAGAATGTATGTATAGGCACTATAGAACAGTTTAGGTCACAAGGCATTGTCCTATACAGGAAGACTCATAGCCACGATGCAACATTTTATTTAAAAAGAAGAAACCAAGAAGGTCTTCTTCGGGGGAACGAATTGTGTCTTATAAAGGAATGCATTAATTTATTCTCCATACTTTATCTCTTCTTTTCCGCATGATTTGTCATTTTCACGGAACATTGACGGCTGGTGGTGCTTGAAGTGGGGTCAGGGACCCTCGGGGGGGGGGGGGGGGGGGGGTTCTTTGACGAGGTTCTAAATGGACCCTTACAGGACTGTAACTCTGAGAGTGTACAATGGAACCAAAGGGACCCTCAACGGGTCAATTTTGGTTCCATTTATTCCCTCTGAGTTATGGGAGTCCTCGAAATACAATAAGAAGTTTGAGAACCACTGGTATATGCAGTACGTTTGTTTATCCATCCTATTGACTGCAGGGTTGAAGGGATCTATGCTAGGCCCTCTCCCGGTTTGCTCTACACTATAACCCATTCTGAACGGGAACCCATTTTGGTGTTAGCATCATGTTATGCTTTAGCTATTGAAAAATAGCAGATCTACAAGCTCATAGCGCGCCACCGAGTGGCGCGCTACGAGCTTGTAGGTCTGCTATTTTTGAAAAATCGAAGAACGACTGACATTTTGAGAATCTGATCTCAGGTCAGAATGGGTTAATCAGACCATAGTGTGTGTCCAGTGGAAACCTCGTATGAATCTGATCTCAGGTCAGAATGGGATAATATCTTCGCTGAAAATAGCAGATCGATAGTGCGAAACTGCGAGCAAAGCACGTCACATTGAGCTTGTGTATTCACAGAATGTTTTCCCCCAGCAGAGAGATCCTTTTCAGGACATTGGTGGTCCCCCAACCCTTTTATACTGAAGCACCACCTCAGAACAGAATGTTTTCCCCCAGCAGAGAGATCCTTTTCAGGACATTGGTGGTCCCCCAACCCTTTTATACTGAAGCACCACCTCAGAAAATAAGAAAGTACCACCGCAATAACTGATACAGGAGCGTAATACCTGCCCTGTTTGTTCCATTCCTATAAGCCAATAATGCTTCTTCTCTGACAAAACTCTGTCTAATTTCTAATGTGATTTCATCCGTTCTCAAATGCACCGGCTAGGTGTGCCTGTCATGCTCATTTCAGCATGGTCAGATGAACTACCTGTAGTAATATTTCATTCCACTTTCTGTCTTTTCCTCTGTGTACCACCATAGGGGGGGGCTCAAGTACCACCAGTGGTACACGTACCAGTGGTTGGGAACCTCTGCTTTAGGGTTCATGATTAAATGAGATATCTCCTGAAATATAAACAATATATTGCGGACTGACCTCATGCTTCCTTCTATGCATGAGGAGTCCAAGCTGCTTCTTTTCACCTGACGGTAAAAAGAAAGGGTTTCCCCCGGCCGGATGTAGCGCGTGGAAGGAACTCGCTATTCCGACCAGTTCCTTTACCCTCCACCAGGCGAACATTTCAAATTTTTCCTTCTGGAAAGGTGAGAAAAAGTCTGGGAACCACTGATATAGCAACATAGGTTTTCTATTAGGATTTAGAACGAAGACTATCGTCCATGGGTCTTAATGGGTTAACCAACATGGAAGTAGTTTAATGGACATGGGGCAATCTAACGTGAGCAGGCATTAAGCCTCGCCGCTGCTGTGTTGTTCTGCTCCTCACGGGATTTGCTGACATGTAGACGAGTTATTTAAGGAGGGCAGGCTGATGGTGTCCATCCATTAGTGCAGGGGCACATCAGGTCCATGTGCCCACGTGTATATCAGTGCTGTCGGGAGGAAACCTCATAACTCCATCTTTGAGGTTTTAGATTTTTTCTCTTTCAATGAATCAGTGCTATTGAACACTCTTTACGTCTGTGTGTTTCGAAAATATTGAACCAATGGAAAGTAGTAAAAAAACAAATTGGACAAAACCTCTTAACTCCATTGGACCCTCAAACTGTCTGCTAAATCAGCTAGCTCCACCACCTCTCTCCTTCTCAGGCAAGCAATCCACAATATCTAAAGTCACAACACCAACTTTGATCAATGATGAGGCAGTATTGCATCGTTTAAAAAATATATAAGGTTTTCTTCATTTCCTGAAAATAATCTATTGTTATGAACATTTTGGAGTTTGGTGGTTTCTTCCCGACAGCAACGATATGCTCTCCTTACAGGCTTACACTGTGAAATCTGTCATGTTTTCATTTCTAACCAGTGAGGAAAACTAATTTAGAAAGACTTTCGTTGTGATGCAAAACGTTGTGAGCTTCTATAGATCAGCTATTTTCACATTTATTTTTGTATAGAGGGTATGCGCATACTTGAAGTGAGTGGCAAATCGAGTGTCAAAGTGAGTGACAATGTGAGATTAACTTTAACGTTTAATGCAATCACATAGGACTTTCTGTTTCTATGTATGGGCTGTTTTTGTTTTTGCCACTTAGTAGGCGTTCCCGCATAACATCTGGTAATGATGATGATGTCACACACATACACTTTTCTATGCATATCATTTTGTAGTCTTTTTGGTGGTATTTATCTGACTGCTGCTATATGTTGAAAGAACTGCGATTCCCAGAAGTTCATTGCAAATTAAACCAAAACAAACGCAGCATGCGTGAACTCCTGGGCTCTGTCCTCCCGGCGGAGACGCCGCGCACACACACACACACACACACACACACACACACACACACACACACACACACACACACACACAGTGGATTAGCTCTCCCTATATGACCCTCGATACTGGAATACGGCAGTGCGAGTTTGGCTTGGACATGGTTAATTAACAAGAATAACATAATTAATAAAACATATGAACACATTTACAAAATGGCCCACCTTTTGAGTTACTGTGAACAGCAGCATATACAACAAAATTACACATTGCATGCAAACACCAGCACATTAGGAAATCCTGAATTACGATGTCTGTCGCTTTACAAATGCATGAATAAAGCTCTGCATATATTGTATAGTATAGTCGATGAAACTTGGATAACCCGATGGAGCTTGTTGGTTTGTGGTTTGATGCCTTCAGGTCGTAGAGTCTTGCATAGTTGATCTCGACAACATTGGCCCCAGAGAGCTTTATAGAGTGCAACCTTGGCTCCAGCACCGAAAAGCTGGCAAGGAATATGATAGGATATCAATGTCTTCTAGGTTGACTGCAGATCAGGACATCTTCAGTGTAAATGTGGTTCCCTCGGGCATTAGTGTTGCATGGGCCTTGTCTTATTTAATAAGAATTCAATAGTAGTATACCCTTTCAGTCGATTTAATACACCAGTGGTGTATGCGGTCTGTATAGGTCTAACCCACAGTGTACAAATGGGTTCATTTGACGTGTTTTGGCGATTTTGAAAGGAGACAGTTGGCTACAAGTGAAGTGGTGTTATTGGCCCGGTCATATTGTAAGCTTGCATCACATAAGTGTTGGGGCCAAGTTTGGTGCAGATTGCAGCAGCGGTGCGCGACCGACCGTGCGCCTCGCGCGTCCACATGTTAACTTTGGTGACGTTCACCGTCGACCCACCGTCTGTTAAACTCGACCCTCTATAGGCAATATAGAAATGATTGAATGTGAGAGAAAAGCCCCTTTTTTCCTTTTCTCCTCTTCATTCTGAAGTAACGTTGCCCCTGTTGACGTGTTGTCTTGATGCCATAATGATGTAGTCCATCTGAAGAATATATGAACAGCAAATGATGTTCAGTGTGGACTGTGGGTAATGCAATGTAATAGATCACATTACTGATGGGGGGGGGGGGGGGGATTGTGCAACAGTTACAATCCTGTGCACTTTTATCTGTTGGATCATAACGTATGAATACTTGTGATGGTGATGTTCAGTGTGTCACGCTGGGTGCGTGAAGGGCTGTAACCTGTCGTGGACACTGTGCATGTAGCCTATATGGCACGGTGGTTGAGGAGGGAGCGGACAGTGTGGTGTCGAAACAGCGCGTGTGTTCATGTTAACATGCCCCGTCCAACTGTCAGAGCTGGCTTTCAGGTGCCTAGGCTGTGCCAAGCAACCCCCGTGTTGGCCGCGATGCTTCCCCAAAGAAGAAGTTATGTCGACTGACGCAAGAGTAGCTATAGTATCAGGGTCCAAGTTGACCCTGTGTGGGTCTGTTGCGCGGAAAAGTGTGTCCCAGTATTAATCTGTGTCCGTCCCAACATGCATTTCACTGGTGACACTGGTGACACGTGACTTGCGGGGAGATGAGTTTTTTTTTACGCAAAATAATTTAATTGAGATGAATGTTAGAATGTTTGGCGTGTGTAATGCAGGGCAGATTGAGGTTGGAGGACAGGGCTGTGCGGCGCTAGGTTCCGTGAGGCGGCCCGTGCATCGTGGCGTTGTGAGGAGGCGCTGGAAGTGAGCAGCTGTCTTGCCTATGCTAAGGAAGTATTCTGACTGAAGGACAGCGAACGAGCGAAATAGACAGCGAGCGAGCGACCGCTAAATTATTAGATAGATGTTAAGGGCTGTGTTTGTTTTCCAATTATTTTTAATTAAAAAAAATGAAAAAAGTAATTTAAATGCAGAAAGAAAACATGGCCCCCTCGTGCATTAGAAGGACAATATCAGTCACCAGATGCCAATACAGCTCCCAGCAATCAATCCATGCTTGCCCAGAGAAGCTGCTTTGGGTTGAGTCCAATCTGATGCTGTTTAGAAATGAGATCTGTGATGTAAGATACAATCGATGCCTGCTATTTCACTAAAGCTCCAGGTTTGTCTCACTGGTTCTATTGTGGGCTCACAAAATGATGTTTTTAAATGAGAAATGTCAAGAATTGAAAAAAAAAGTCAAGTTGCCACCACAGGTGTTTTACAAAGTGGCCCATTTAACGACCACGTATATCTTGCGATCAATTCTCATTAAATTAAATGTATATACTCTGTCGTGTGGCTGCGTAAGACGACTCCATTCTCGCGGTTAAACCTCTCCACTGAGTGCACCCACGTACATGCACGACTCACACAGACTACAGAACATGCTAGGGTGGTAAAATGTGCATTTATATAGTGCTTTTATCAATTTACAGTTTGTAATGTAGACTCTAAATCCAAAGCGACATTAAGCAAGAACAAAAAACATGGCAATACATCATATAGATAATAGTTATCATGAAACATTTGTAAGCTAAGAACGTACATAAAAGTAAAAAATCTAAGTTACATAAGTTGAGCCTTTGCATACACCTGTAAGGTCGTCGGGGCTAGGGCAAGTGCTACGCACCAAGATGGAGTCTGAAGACATGGGTTTTCAGACTACGCCAGAAGATTGGGTGTGAGTCCGCAGTTCTTATTGTAATTGCATTCCATAGTTTTGGAGCCAGAAGGGAGAAGAGTTTGGGACGTGGCATGGAGCGTTGTCCCGGGGTTTTTAGTGAGGTACTTCCAGCTTCCCTGCGTTTGCGGGAGGGTTTGTATCCAAAGCGCTTTACATAGATGGTGCATTACATTCACCAATTCACACACAGATTAATACACCGATGGTGGAGGAAACCATGCAAGGCAGCAACCTGCACATCGTGAGCAATCAGGAGTTTAGAGACTTGCTCAAGGACACTTCGACACTAACTCTGGGGGAGCCCGGGATCGAACTGGGAACCTCACGGTTCCCATCTGGCTGTTCTACCAGCCACTCTACCCCTACAAACGTATTAAAACTTCAGTTCAGACTCGGACCTCGCAGATGTGCAGGTGGTAGAAAAAAAGTGACTAATGTGTGCCTCAGATTATAGGCGAGTATAGGCCTATACATACAGTGATGTAGATAGGTTTTCAATGTAATGAGTCCCGGGATGCAGGGATGGTCTTTTAGATGAGTCCCAAGGATATCTTTTTGAGTCCCACTTCAACAACGTTTGGAGTCATATTTTGCCATTATTTACAAATTGCAGCATTCAACTCCCATTTCATTTTATATGGTTATTATAATATGTTCATGTAGAAAACAGAAAGAGAAATGGTTATTATAACTAAAGCTAGCAAAATATACTAGAATAAAAAACAGTACAGTAGTACAGTAGTGCATCCCGTGGATGCAGAGGTCGTTGTTTTATTGCGTCCCTTAACTATAAACTGCGTTTTGAGATGCAAAATGCACCCTATTTTAATCTCTGCCTATACATTATACTGTACAGTACAGTGCTGCCACCCTTTTACTCGGCATGCGGAGTCATGGTTTGACGTCGTCTAACTTACTGTACTTTCTTTGAAGCACATACTTATCTCTTATCTCTTAGCACTTATCTCTTAGCACTTGTGTTGTCTTGTTACCCGAGTATTGCTGGCTGTGGGTTTCTTTGATTGTATCCTGTTATGCAGCATAGGTTTGAAAAGTGCTATACAAATTGATTGTAACATCTTTCATAGTGGGAATTAACCCATTTTAGGCGGGAAGCCCTTTTGGTGTTTTAAACATTATGTTATAATTTAGCTATTGAAAAACAGCAGATCTACAAGCTCATAGCTTGTAGGTCTGCTATTTTTGAAAAATCGTGAAAATGTGGCGCAAATCTTTGAATATATATATTTCAGAGAGAATATTTTTAACTAAGATATTTGCTTCTGGGGGGTCCCTGGAACAACATATTTTGAGATGGTGGTCTGTGGCCCAATAGAGATAATTCTGGGGGTCCTTATGATTTAGAAGGCTTTTTTTTAATCGACCTCAGTCCAAAATGGGTTAAATCCCAAGTGTGTGGGCGTTTCAAATAAGGAAATTGCACGCCGCAGCAAATCATGCAAGATAGTCATATAAAAATCAACACAAATGAATATGGTGTTGCAACAAGTATCAATCACATTACATGTACAGTACACACATCTTCAGCAGTCAGCATCTTCTGATATTGGTTGAGTGCCTTCACGGCAAGAGCAGGTGTGTGTGCGTATAATAGTAATACATTTTTATTTATAACGCACTTTACATTTGAAGCAAATCTCAAAGTGCTACAACAAGAGAAGAATAAAATAAAATAAAATAATGCATGAGTATATAAAAGTATACCAAAATTAGCACAATCCATGCAAAGACCATCTAATGGTCCACCTGGCAAAATGCCTTGTTAAAAAGAAAGGTCTTAAGTCCCCTTTTAAAAGCGTCCACGGATTGTGGTGCTCTCAGGTGGTCGGGGAGGGCGTACTCTGATATTGGGTGTGTGTGTGTTGCATGCTTTGATATTGGTTGAGTGCCTTTACGGCACGTGTGTGTGTGTGTGTGTGTGTGTGTGTGTGTGTGTGTGTGTGTGTGTGTGTGTGTGTGTGTGTGTGAGAGAGATAGAGTGCAGTCATTAAAGCCACTGTATGGCGGTGTTTACTACCTTACAGCTCTCCTAATGCATACAGTGACTGCAAGGGTAACAGAATGTTATCTCTATCTACCCCGTCTCTGTCTGTCTGTCTGTCTCTCCCTTTAATTAGTCGCGTGTGTCTTTCTCTCAACCCACTTTGACATTCCGTTTCTCTCCAAAGTTGAATGTTGTCTCTACTGTTGGAGCAGCCATACACTACACAGGTTCATCCCGATGTTCTGGGCATCTTTGTAAAGTTAGTGTTGGTAAAAAGCAGGTAAAAGAGTAACGTTTGAGCACTCTATTGGTCACTCTATCCATTCAATGATTATGTAGTAGAAGAGCTGACTGTTTACACCGCAGATATGTCGTCTCTGCCTACAGGAAATATGTTTGCTGCGACCATGAGACCCGGCGTTTCTGAATTCGCTCTTTCTATCGGGCAGGCAATACTTATTACTGCAGCATCAAAATGCCAAAGGAACGAACTTGGGGACAGTTTCCAGCAGACTGCTGAACAGCCACTGAACAGCCCTGTTTACTGCCATCCCATGCACACCCATTCCCATAACTTTTATGCATATCTGCTGCAATGTGTCCTTTAACCCATTCTGGGCGGGAATCCCTTTTGGTGTTTATAGCATCATGTTATACTTTAGCTACTGAAAAGTAGCAGATATCCAAGCTCATAGCGCGGTCTGCTATTTTTGAAAAATCGTGGAAAATGTGGCCCTTTGGTTCTGTATGAGATGGGGGTCGACGGCCGTTTACATATATTTTTGGGGGTCCTTGACACGAAAATGTTCTAGAACGACTGATGTAGAAGGTTTTTCAGAAAACTGTCGTGATTTCGAAGACATTCGTAGAATCGTTCCCAGGTCTAAATGGGTTAAGAGAAAGATGAACTCTTGTCTATCTACACACTCATTTGATATTTGTTTTGACATTTCAAAAGCTAATTCCACCCACTCTGTCACACCTGTGAACTTGTGATGTGACAAGTTGAAGTTCTGCAGTTCAGCAGCATGCAGACGAATACAAGCTCTGCGCGGAACCTTTCATTAATTGGTCTGCGTTTGACGAGTCTCTGAGAGCTGACAAGCAACTCGGCTTCCTGTCAAGCAATGAGGGTATAATGTTGCAGCTGTGCCTCTTGCAACTTACTTGACAACTTAACTTATTTTTTTATTTATTTTTAATATGATCTGGGGTTCGTGATAAGAGGTTTGTGTAAAATGGAATACGTCCTTAGCCACTGGTGTTGTCCCTCAGAGGCGAGCCATGTAGAAGTGGGTCCCCAAATATTATATTATTATGAATATAATATTAATATTTTGACAGGTGGGTCCCTATCACTATAGAGCGTCGCAGTCCCGCCCCCTATGAAGACCCAGGAAATAATTTCCCGTTCATTTTCCTCATAGAAATTTCAAAAAGTATTTATTTAAAGTACAAAGCCAACTCGAGTTGTGACAAATCATGACAACAAACCTTTTTCTTTTTTGGAATGAACAAATAATTAGAAAAACAGCAGGTTACAACACTTTTTTTGTTTGTTTTCCTGGTTCCTCCGAAGTGAACCCAGAAATACAAATTGTGAATACCCCAGGGTTCAGTTCACAGCCAGCAAAGCGGCCGTGGAAGCACACTTGGAGAAATTATGGTGGTGTGCACTAATTGCATGCTTCATTTGTGCGTTTAGCTCAACAAGCTAATGAGGCACATTGGTCGTATAGTTTTATTGATTTGGGCACGTTGGTGCACATACTGTGTGTGTGTGTGTGTGTGTGTGTGTGTGCAATGTTTGTACAGTTATGTTTGCTTTCTGTGTCTGTTTCTGTGCCTCTTAGCATCATCGACAGTCCCAGTTGGAGGGAGAAATTAGGCGGAATATGGATGGGATTTAATTAAAACTTGAGCTATAAAACATTTCAATCACACACAAATGGAGGAGAGGAGGAGAGGTGAGAGCTGTAAAATGTCTTCCGTCCTCTGCAGATGGATTTTCAAATAGATTAGCCGGGGAGCCGCTACTAGTTTTAATTTGTGTTTTTTCTATTCATTTGGTCATTAAGGTCCACAGAATGAGAGGCCTGCTCTGCCGGAAACATCGCGAAAAAAGGTTATGGCCATTTTTGTATACCACACCATAGACAACCAATATAAGGCAAAGTTTTCCAAATTTCATCATGCTTGAAGTAGCATGGGACATGTCAAACTAGGGGGTTTTCATGATTCTTAATCCATGCCAAGCGTTAGTTTTGCACATTTGGGCACATTTGGGCAAGTGGCTATGGCCGAATTTCGGCCAAGGAGTGTTTTTCGTGCAAAACGAATGCTTGGAATGGATTAAAAAAAACAAAAAAAAAAAACCTTAGTTTGACATGTCACAATCTCACATGCTACTTAAAGTGTGATGAAATGTATATTGGTTGTCTATGCCTGGTGTGGTATACAAAAATGGCCATTACCTTTTTCTCGCAATGTTTGTCGGCAGAGCAGACCTCTCATTCTGTGGACCTTAATGACAAAGTGAATAGAAAAAACACAAATAAAAGGTTTGTCATGACATCGCAGGTTCATCTCTATTCCTTGAGCTTTTTGGCCCTGGCTAGATGTAGTACACAGTTTTCTTTGTTGTCTTTTTGTCCTTGGTGGTGAAACAAAAAATGTATTTCTCTCTTCGAGATGCATTTTGCACACAGGCACACATTTGTGATATCGTTGTGTTCTTTATATGAACAGTGTGTTATGCATGGCTACTGTAGCCTACAGTGTACACTATACAGTATATAAGTATATTCTTGCGTTTTAATGTAAATTCAGAGGATAATACTATAACTTACTATGGCCAGTAAATCCAGCCACTGAGAACTGATACCTTAAATGATGAAATCTTAAATAAGGCCAGTTAGGGCCTATGGGCTCTGCTATTTCAAAATAGTGTTTTTTATGTAGCGTAATTCTGACTAAAGTCAATACCATTACCATGGTATTCCAGTATGCCAGTCCATCTTATATCAGTTTTTACGGCCCCTTTCAATTTCCTTCTCGTTAGCAGGAATTATGACTAATTAGGAACTAATGTACCACTGTCATAACTTGCATCAATAGTTTAACGACAATCTGTACTTTGGTGAGGTCGCCTGTAAACCACATGGTTACATTTACGAGGTTTACAGCATGCATATTGCATACTCCTGTTTATAATCAAATTGTAATGGGTGTAAATAGTGCCCCTAAATAAATTTTAGTTAGTTACATGACATTGCTTGAGATCAGATTTCCCTGTTAATGTTTTGACTTGCACAAGTTTTCCTCTGATGCAATGATGCAGTAATGCAGTTTATCAATATTTCATGTCCACGGGGAGGAATTAGCTTGACCAATAAGGATGAGGCCGGATTAATGTCGTCATAAAACCAGAAGTGATTTGCTGCGTGAGAGAGAGTCGTTCAATCTATAAAGACAGCTGGGTGTCTTAAAAGTGTCAAGCTTGCAGGAATTAACTCTGCACTTTCTGTCTTTTCTCTGTCTGTACCACTGTATGACTCCTTTATCGCTTTCACACGTCTGTGCCTCTATCTACAATCACTGCTGGTTTCAAGAACATTAAACTAATGTCACAGTGAGATTTCAAAAGGTCTCTAGACACAAGAAGCCTGTCTTTATGACGACTATTTTTCAACTCGCTTTATTATGAAAACAAGTAAAATATTTCTGGAACCAGCTACTTGTATGTTTTCACTTAAATATCCCAAGGAAATGAACAATATTATTTTGTTCAGTTTTTTTCAGTCTTTGTAACTCATTAAAGCATAATTCCTGGTATTGTTTGGCGGTTTGAAACTGGCAACCTCCAGAGTACGTACACTGCAGTCTTTAATCTTTAGGCTAGCGGTGACCCACATCTCTGTCTCCAACGTCGTGGTGTATCCAAGGCTGTTCACATTTCTCTCATCTTTCTCTCTGTTTTGCTCTCTTCCTATCTTTTAGCCTTGTTCTTTAATTTTTTCTCTCCCCCCTCTCCCCCTCTCGGCTTCCTCCCTTCCTCCTCTCTTATCTGAAACTTTACAGATTTTGTTTGAGCGAGGCCGGGGCGTTTTATCTCTCTGGGTGAAATATAGCCTATCAAGACTGCACTCTGATGAGTAGTACAGTATCAGCTTCTCCTCCTTTCTTTCGCTATGCATGTCTGTCTTCACTGTTTATATTGTGCTGCATGGAAGCAATCTGCTGTCGGCCTGTTTTCAGAAGGATCTGAGGTTTGTTTGACTCCAGTGACACCATTTGAATTGTAGCTAATGTTCAAAGTAATGACACTGTACAATAACTCTTCTGAAGATGGTGTCTGTGTTATCCGACACGAGACATCAGGGTTTCCTGCACAATGTTCTTGGCATGGCGCTGCGCCATGCCTGGAATTATTTGCGCCATGCCAAGCTATCATATAAAAAAAAAAAAAAAAAAAAAAAGTTTTTTTTTTTTTTTTTAAGGGGGCTAGTGAATCATGGTGTGTGTGATATGAAATGTCCAGTACCTCCCCAGTGTCCCCCTGAGTGCCTCCCCAGTGTCTCCCCAGTGCCTCCCCAGTGTCTCCGCAGTGCCTCCCCAGTGTCCCCTCATGCCTTCCCAGTGCCTCCCCAGTGTGCCCCTGAGTGCCTCCCCAGGGTCTCCCCAGTGCCTCCCCAATATCTCCCCAGTGCCTCCCCAGTGCCTCCCCAGTGTCCCCCCCCCCCCCCCCGAGTGCCTCCCCAGTGTCCCCCTGAGTGCCTCCCCAGTGTCCCCCTGAGTGCCTCCCCAGTGTCCCCTCAGTGCCTCCCCAGTGTCCCCTCAGTGCCTCCCCAGTGCCTCCCCAGTGTCCCCTCAGTGCCTCCCCAGTGCCTCCCCAGTGTCTCCCAGTGCCTGACCAGTGTCTCCCCGTGCCTTCCCAGTGCCTCCCCAGTGCCTGCCCAGTGTCCCCCAGTGTCCCCCCAGTGTCTCCAATCGCAATACAAGAGCAATAATACGAATTAATCTTAATTTATTAATCCTATTAATTAATTAATCAAAATTTTCGACGCGCGGCCAAAGGCCGCGCGCCATAAGCCCCTCCCCCCCCCCCCCACGCCCAGCACCATGCCAAAGCTTTTTCCTGCAGGAAACACTGGACATGACATTTGTCTATGACGGTATAATAATGTCCTCACTCCTCCATGGCTTATTTAATATCAACAATGTTGGCAATGGCAAGGGGCAGCGGTGGCCGAACGGTTTGCGGAGCGGTCTTGATATCGGAAGGTCGCTAGTTCGTATCCCCGGACCGGCACGTTAAAATTACCACCGCTGAAGTGTCCTTGAGCAAGGCATTGAACCTCTACCATGAAATGTTCTATGAGCAGGGCCTGGCTGTAAACAAGTTCTTGAGCTTAGTCCAGTTACCCTGGGTAAATATAGTAACTTTGCTTTGGCTATATAGGAAGTGTCTATTTGTACGTCTCTAAATGTTTTGATGAATTGAACAAGGTGGACCCTCTTGTAAACAAGTGTAATGCTTTATTGGGTCGTCCACTCACAGTTAACAGTCTTTGTATTGAGTTGTGCTTGAAATGTACTGTAATTCTGTAAAACTGTTAATATATATATCAATCAAACAAACAAAGTTACAATTTAAAATTATTTACTGCATGTATATTTGCACTCACTCACTCCCTCCCTCTCTTTATATACTTTAAATGCAAGCTTCAGCTCAAAAGGTTTGCAATATATTAAACATCCACCTCTTTACTTTACGTGCAAATACAGTACATGCCAATTCGTCTGTAGTATACTCAATTAGTACTTCCACTCGATGTTTGGAGCTGGACCGTAAACTTGAAGTTTTACGGCCATTTGTTCTGACACTAGATTTAACAGGGAGGCTGATTTGTTTATTTTGGTCCATTTGTAATTAGATTTTCAGTAGTTTAGGTGAATTGACATAATCTATGTGGCACTCTGCAAGAGAGGTTGCCAGCATTTTCAGTGTATCTCTGCATCCATCCAATCTGCATTATTATTGGCTTAGAAGTTGGTGCAATCATTAAAGGACCACTTCACCACTTTTCAACCTGCCTTCATATAATTGGTCCTCACTAGTGTTCATGATAAAATGTCTTCCCGGTCTGTGTCTCATGGGAGGACTGTGGGCAGTTCAGAAACCCGTCCGCCAGTGACATCATCGGTGGGGAATCCAAGCTAATAGAAACTGCAGGCTTTCTATTCCTGAAAAGTTGCAATGCGATAATGGAAGCCATCGTTCTTGCGATAATACAAATCTGAATATCTTTTGCAAAAAAATCTGCCCAACAATGATGTCACTGCTGGACGGGTTTCTGAACTGCCCCCAGCCCTCTTGGGAGAGACATAGTAGGAAAAAATAATTGTGGTATTTTATCATACAGATTAGTGAGGACCAAATTACCAATTATATGAAGATAAGTTGAAAAGTGGTGAAGTGGCCCTTTCTCCCTGCATAAGTGGCCTTCCAAAGAGTAAAACTAAATATTTGATGCACATCAGTTTGATCCAAAGTGTTTTTGGGACGGGAACCCCTTTTGGTGTTTTAAGCATTACGTTATACTTTAGCTATTGAAAAATAGCAGATCTACAAGCTCATACCGCTACGAGCTTGTAGGTCTGCTATTTTTGAAAAATCGTGAATGCGGCACAAATCTTTGAAAATGTAACATATATTCTTTCAGAAGACTTTTGTTTTAAATGTCGACGTCCGGCCTAAATGGGTTAAATAGAAAAGAATGTGTTGTCTTTGAACAAAATTTGCTCCAATCTTTCTTTCTGTATTGCTCTTTATCCTTTCCTTGTAGCCCTGCGCTTCTCTTCTTGTTACACTCTCTTCTAACCTTGCCCAAGACTTTAAATGCCATTTCTCCATTTCTCCACTGCCATTACTGGCATGTGGCGGACCCATACACACGCGACCGTGACATTTTTGTGATATTTTTCGTGCAGTCTTTTGTCGTTATCTGCCCAGTGCCATCTCCAGGCACAAACCAGCAGTGGGGCATACTTTTTTCCAAAGGGTGCACTTAATTTTTCAACCCCAAACAAATTGGCCTATTAACAAAGTGATGCTTGAAAAAGGCTACAATAAGCAGCACCAACAACAAACAAATAAATTCAAATATGTTGAGCATTATAATGTCTTCTGCATGCATGTATAACCTTGTATTTCTATTAACTATTCAATTTGAACATGTATATATTTACAATAATCATGGAGAACTTATAGATTTAACATTTGTAAAACATTAAAATATTGGTAGGGTATTTCTAGCCAATCTGGACTGGAGGGGCACAAAATTCAATCTGGGGAGTAATGCCCCCCTGTAGAGACGGCACTGTATCTGCCTTTTTTTGGCCTTTCTTTTCCTGGAATGTTCGGATGCTACGATAATGGAAGTCATTGTTCTGGTGTTAATTAAACTAAAATAAAAAATAAATAAATGTAAATCTTGTTTGGGGGGGAAAAACCCAACCCTGCCTAAAGATGATGTCACTGGGTTTCTGATGTTTCCACAGCCCTCCTATGAGACAAATAAGTATACCAAGTAGGAACAAATTGCAC
Source organism: Protomyctophum bolini (assembly GCF_963924005.1). Classification (NCBI taxonomy): domain Eukaryota; kingdom Metazoa; phylum Chordata; class Actinopteri; order Myctophiformes; family Myctophidae; genus Protomyctophum; species Protomyctophum bolini. Next base: position 16,143,997 of record NC_137885.1, on the reverse strand, counting down.
AAATTTATCATGATCATTAGTGAGGATAGGTTGAAGTTTCCCTTTAAAATTGCAAATGTACAGAAGGCGATGGCGTGCCGTTTACGTCCACTAACCGTTCTAAATTAGTCAAGTGGCTTGACTATGAACGGATCCAGTCAAGGGCCCGTCTGTCAAGCCAGATGGCCTTCCCTTCCGCTTAAAGAAGTAGGCAAACCAATGTGACTCACTGAGTTTGAATGTTTTGTTCATGTTGTGCAGAACAACATCCATTCAATTCAATTCCTTTCCGTTCCCTCAGGCCTGACGGGGATTGGGGGAATGTTCCGTACATACTTTCAAGTCTAAAGAAATGTAAGGCATACTGTTTTCCTCTGTCCATTGTTCCCTTACATCCTGTTGTCTCTCTCCCATCTCTTCATCCCCCCGTCTTTCGGTGTGTATCTCCTTTACACTTGCTCCCTTCGTCTTAATGATTGAGCGTCACGTGTCTCGGCCTGTAATGAAACTATGGGTGCGTTTATTTTATGTTCTCCTTAGCGGAAAGCCACTGTTCCAGAGCAGCGGAGAATCAATGTTTCAAATAAAAGGTCCTCATGGGCTGTCATTAAATCAAGTGCGTTCCCGGAAGATGCACAACCGCAAGGACCAAGACGAGGTGTGTGTGTGTGTGTGTGTGTGTGTGTGTGTGATATCTCTAAATTAAGTCTAGTATTACATGTTTCCTGAGTTGCGTTGTGTGCTGGGGTACAACCTTTAGTTTGAGAGCAGCAAGGTGTGTGTGTGTGTGTGTGTGTGTGCTGTCGCAGTGAGCCATCTTCCTCTGAACGCAAGCCACCCCGATTTTGTTTGTGGGTGTAAAAGAGAATGTACGCCGGTAGTAAAATGTGTATATATGCTTGCTGTAAATTAAGGCATATAAAGAGCTAGATAGTCTCCCGTGTCGCTATCTTTACAAGCCAGGGCGCATGTGGGGGTGACCCTCACTCCCTTTACAGCCGGACAACACCATCCTATGTCCTCTGATGCACTATTCCCTTTTAAATTAGCAAGTTCTTGGTCTGTGAAAATCATCTAGCACTGACGAAGGTCTTAGGACCGAAACGTTTGCTTTTTTAATTGCACTTTGAGCACAGAGCACTTTATGAGCATGATAAAATAAAAGGAAAAATGTTTCCCTAAGTCTCAGTCTACAGAAGTTTTTTACTTCATTTTGTTATACAGTGAGCGAGTCGTGTTCGGTCAAGTTTTCCTCTATGTTTTTTTGAGACCAACGCTCCTGTTTGGAAAAAAAGGACGAAGAAAGGCGCAACAGTTTTCTCAGTGCTTCAACGTTATGCCCATAATAGTGAGATCTCTGTATCCGTCTGTCTGTCTGCATTGCCTTTGTCCTTTTTATGCCCATGTTTGGGGGCAGCAGTGGCTCAGGAGGTAGAGAGTGGCCACTTGGGAAAACGAAAGGTTCCCAGTTCAACCCAGGCAAGGCAACGCCAGAGTTGGATGTTTGTCATGTCAGTTTAGCTCTTCTGCAGGAAGGAGACCAGACTGCTGGTCTCTTAGCTTATATACGCACTCTTAGCTCACGCATGTTTCATGATAACTACTTTGTTATGTATGTGATGTATTGCCATGCTTTTTGTTCTTGCTTAATGTAAGTCGCTCTGGATTAAGAAGAGCGTCTGCCTAATGTAAATTGCTGCACAACTATAGGTCCTGATTTGCAGTCAGATATTGTGATATCCTCCAGAGAGACTGCAAATGTCATTTGCACTCAGTTATAACTGAACTTTCTTGCCACACTCTCATTTGGCTGTGTTCATCGCGCTTCTGAGGACGTAGTAAAAGGTCTTAATATAACCTGTATTCAGATCGCATGTCATTTTGTTTTCAGGGATCCGAGTCAAAACATACAGTATATAGAGCCTGCATACACGAGCACATCGACTTTGAATTTGATACTAATTGCACATTAAATATGAACCATGAACGATCCATATATGAAACGATTCTGAGGTTTCCTGTTGCAGCAGAAAGGATGCACTGTACGGGGACTCGTGTTGCAAACAGGTTGCGGTGTGAGGCTGTGAGCCCACTTCTCCTCTATGGCCTCATTAAACTACAGAGCACCAAAGACACGTTTGGATTCCATAGGATGTGCATCGGATGCCGTGGTCTGCCACAAAATTTTGTTTGTGCCTTTTTTTTAAGAACCACTGATACAGAGAAAACTGTCAGGATTTCGAAGACATTTTGAACAAAATTGGTTAAAGGGGCACTTTCAAACGCACCTTAACCCATTTAGGCCTCGACGTCGAAATTCAAAAAATGTCTTCTAAATCATGACAGTTTTCTGAAAAACCCCATTTTACCTGAGGACGATTCTACAAATGTCTTCTAAAGTGGTTCTCAAACTATTTCAATTGGCCACTGACCCCCCCCCCCCTCCCCCCTCTATTCTCTTCAAAGATTTGCACCACATTCTCATGATTTTCCAAACATAGCAGTTCTATGAGCTTGTAGATCTCCTATTTTTCAACAGGTAAAGCATAACTTAATGCTTAAATCACCAAAAGGGCGTTCCCGCCCAGTATGAGGTTAAACATCAAACATTACCATCCGGATTTCTAACGATTCTGAGGGTTTTCGAGTTGCAGGCTGGAGAAACAAAGAAGCAGACAATACTGTGAAGTGGTGTTTTGCGAGCGGGTTTTGCAGTGACGCGAGCCCAGTTTCTCCTCTCTGTAATGCAGCCCGTCTCGTCCCTCTCTGCTGGCCTCATTAAACCGCAGCGCGGGGAGAGAAAGGGCGAGACGGAGAAATATGGGCCGATGAGATAAGACCAGTAACACAAGCCGGTGAGAGGAGCGGGAGGCCCCCATGGGAACTGGGATGTGAAACCCCCGCTGCCCTCGAATACCTGTGTTCCATCATCTATAGCTGCCTCGTCGTGCCTTTCGTCTCTTCCCTAACAGCCAGGAGTAAAGACCTCAGACATTGGGATTTGATTAGAGCACAGGTTCTTGCTATTCCTCTCCGAGTCTCTTCGCTCCATCGCATGTCTGGATCTTTCCTTTCTCCCTCTGTGTGTGGCATTCACATATTTGGGTAAACAACCCCAGGGTTCTTCTTTCATTATTCATCTCCGTGCCTTCATCTCCCTGTCCTTAGTTTGGGGCCCTCTCTCTCTCTCTCTCTCTCACACACACTTTAGACTTGAGCCTGTGATGTATACTTAGTTGCCCGCCAGTGTGTACTCTGTGACGAATAATCTTTATTGTCCCAAAGGATATTTGTCTTCACAATCTGTTCAACACCCACATAAAAAACAAAACCGAGCACATAACGCCAAGACAATACAAAAACAAAAACAAAACATGAGGTCCCCACTGTGTCCAGGACCATCCTATTGGTGGGGCAGTATGTTTAATGCCGCGATGGCAGAGGGGACAAAACTCCTACTAAAACTGACCTTTTTCCATGGCAAGGTTCTGTATCTTTGTCCAGATGGCATGAGGTTAAAGAAGCGATACAGAGGATGATCAGTGTCATTTGATATAGAAAGTGCTAGCCGTGTGATGGCCTTATTGTTCATAATCAGAAAGTGTGGGTGTAGGAAGTCCGATGATCTAGCAGCTCTACATGCTCAAGCTTGTACTGTACTGTAGATCGGCTATTTTCGGCGCGCCACACAATTACCGTCGAGATAGACGTTTTAATTTCCATCTCTTTGATATTTCCCAATGTTATGTGTGTATGGATGGTGTCGTCATATATGGTTTATGGCCGTTTGGGTGGTGTAATATTAGGTTACGGATGTGTTATGTCTCACAGTTATGGTGGTATGGGTGCTGTTTATCATATGATTATGGTTGTGTGGGTTGTTTTGTCACCATAATAAGGTTATGGTTGTATGGATGGTGTGTAATACTAGGCAGACGAGCAACAATAATAATAATAGCTTGAATTTATATAGCGCCTTTCATGAAGCCAAGGACGCTTTACAATATGAACCAACAATCAATCAACAAATATATGCCATAAGCCTGGGATAATAGGTTAGCAATGATCCTGTTATCGTTCACTTCCCATTGTTGTTGACGTTTATTTATTATTTATTATATATTTTTTATTGTTTTATTGCAAAACCCTGACTTTCTACAGCCTACTTACACACACTACCACTTCGCTTACAATACGCAGACCTGGCAACACTACATCCCGTCTTTCCATTGGCTCCGCCGCCACCACGTGCCCCACGAGTTTCTATGTTACATAGACGACTTCCGACAGGACTCACGGAAGCTTAGAGTATACATTAATAGAGACGGCACCCGGAGGAAACCCTGAGGAGAAATGGACATAGTGGCCGAATTTGGTATTGCAGTTTTGACCCAAACACATGAACGCGCTGCAGGTCCGTTGACTATCGCACTATGTGCCCTCTCTCTCTCTCCCTCCCTCCCTACAGAGGCCATCCCGCTGCTGGTGGGAGTCATCCAGGCTGCAGAGGCTCGCTCCAAGGAGAACGTCAACGCCACAGAGAACTGCATCTCGGCCGTGGGCAAGGTGATGCGGTACCGGCCCGAGTGTGCCAACGTCAACGAGATCCTGCCCCATTGGCTGAACTGGCTGCCGCTCAACGAGGACAAGGAAGAGGCCGTGCACACCTTTGACTTCCTGTGTGATCTCATTGAAAGGTAAGGTGGGAAGTGCCAATCACAGACAGGTGTTGGAAGGTTGTCTCTACTGTGTTGTCTACAACGCCTCATACTGATAATTGATGTGAATTTACATATATAAATTCCCATAGAGTGTTCAGGAATGCATTCCCATCATTAGTGTAGCGATTAAAAAATAAAGAACAAAATTAAAAAGGCCATCGCCATTCACACATGGCGCACATTCATGATGACACGTGAGCGCTGTTTCATACGTGAACGCGTGCAATGATAGTCAACGGCAGCGCGTTCATGTGTTTGGGCCCAATCCATCCCAGAATGCAAATGCAAAGCAGAGGAGAAATTTGGTGCCGTCTCTATTAATATATACTCTAAGCACGGAAGTTACACACTACGCGCGCGCACGCACGCACACAGACACACAGACGCACACAGACACACACACACGCACGCACGCGCTGCAATAACGGCTGATTAAAACCTCAGGCGGACAGCACGCACACCTGCACATCGCCTGCCTTCGTTTCTTTCACATTACAAGGTACAAACATAACTATGACAACTGGCTCCCTGTATTCTACAGTGACAACTAAAGTCTCTGTAACATTTATGTCGTGCTAATACTATGCAAGAATTAATCACACCTGATATGTCAGGTGAAAGAAGCCCCCCCCCTCAATGAAATAATTGGCTTTTCTGTTTCCAAACCAACAGAAGCATTGCTATTTAACATAGTTGGCTTCATGAAATAAGTACAATAAACAAACAAACACGACATGGTATGGTATTTGTGCTTTGATATAAAATAGGCCTGTTGAGAATTGCAATATAATTGGCTCTGCAGTAAGCCAAACATTGTGTATTCCCACGTTTACAGCATGTAGCCGCTTGAGTGCTTGTGTCGTGCGTGCGTGCGTGTGTGCAGTGATTGACGTCCAGCAGTCAACGAGAGAACAATTGTAACCTCTGTGGAGGCAGGCAGCAGAGCTCAGTGTGGGGCATTGCATCAGCCTGCCCTCCTTAATGTTGGCAGTCACTGGTCGTATCACTGTCACCAGACCTGACACCGGTGAAATGTGATGAGATTAACACCAGGGAGAACTTTTGGCAGGGACAACATGTGACAGTTTGACACCGAATTGACGGATTCAGTGCTGAAAATAGTCTATCCCTTGTAGTGAGGACATACCGTATTTTTTAAGTAGCAGATACTGTACTTTGCCATACAGTCAGTATAGGCCATCACAAATATATAAATATATTGTTTCAGCCCAAGGACCCGTTGACTGAGAGAGGGATGAAGCAGGGACCCCCACTACATACTGTACAGTAATTGTGTTGCAGATGAAACGTTTTCATCGATGGCTTTATGTACGTGGCTTTTGTACGTACAGTACTTGATTACATTTCCTACTTGCGTTACACCACTGCTACTGACAACCCTTTCAATTCATGACCTGAAATTGGATTGTTACCACAACCACGAGAGGTCCAGGTTTTCCCGCTGATTCTCATACTAATATCGCAGATCACAGAGAAGATTGTGTGCACATCTCAATGCGGCATTGCCTATATTTAGGCCAGGTGCTGGATGTCAGGCATCAAGGCAAACGCAAGGAAGAGAGAGAGAACATCCGCACTCTAGTTCGTAGAGCACCAAGCTATTTGCAATTTGTTGCCTCTAAATAAAGTAAGTCTCTGAGCTCTACAAACAAATGTGCAGGTGTTCTTTCTCTTCCACAAATAACGCTGACGTGACATTTGAGGACTGCAACGGCTTGTTTAAATGTTTGCAGCCAGGCATCATGTGGCAAAATAGGCTGAAAAACATCCAAAAACGCACGTGTACAACCTATTATTCTGGGTCAAAAGCAGTGATAGTTCATGAATAAATGAAGCCCTTGCGCACACCCATTTCTGCTCCCAGACATATCTTTTACTTAACCCATTTAGACTTGAGGACGATTTAAAAAAATGGCTTCTTTCGTTGTTTTCGTTCTCAAACATTTTCACGTCAAGGACCCCCAAAGTTATATGTAATTGGCGGCCGACCCCCATCTGAAAATATGTTGTTCCAGGGACCCCCCCCCTCCAAGAAGCAAAGATTTTAGTTAAAAAACGTTCGCTCTGAAAGAGTATATATTCAAAGATTTGAGCCACATTTTCAGGATTTTTCAGAAATGGCAGACCTACACGTTCGTAGCGCGGCACTCAGTGCCGCGATATGAGCTTGTATAGATCTTCTATTTTTCAATAGCTAAAGTATAACATAATGCTTAAAACGCCAAAAGTGGTAGCCAGGCATCATTTCACGCTATGTGCGAGCGCTATAGTCTGGACATAATTTCCAAAGTGTGCTTCCGCTCACAAAACGCTTTGTGGACACGGCCTGTGAATGGTCCGCAGTTGCAAATTGAACTACACTTGTACATGGATGGTAGAATTGTACGTAATTCAAAATGACGTATTATTTTAATTTTCACCGTGTTTGGGTCATAAAAAAAGACCTACAGTAGTAGCAACAAAACCATAATAACAGAGTAAAGTACCTCAAAGCAAGGGAGTTCTTTAAGAGCAGTGGGACTTGGTTTTATGTTTCTGTTTGGTCCCCGTGATATAGTCCCCACATCATATACGCCTCCTCTATGCCGACACTAGTGCTGGGAGTGCTGGCAGACTATACAGGGACATGGTTGATGTAGATGGCCATACTTATTAGAGAAAATAAGTTGACTACGAGAGACCCAGCAGTGAATTCCCCGTTCATTTCCCTCAGACTTTTCAAACGGTATATAAAATCGCTCACGCTGTGGACAAAGCCAACTCGGATCGTGACAAACACAATGTTTTGGGCCGATCAAATAATTATAAAGAAGAAAAAAAGGCAAGATATAGGAGTGGGGCTCCTGACCTAAAGAAGAAGACGGCTCTGTTCAATCGAGTGTCCAAATGTGGCACAAATCTTTGAATATATATATAGGGCTATATTCTTTCAGAACGTTTTTAACTCAAATCTTTGCCTCTGGGAGGGTCCCTGGAACAACATATTTTCAGATGGGGGTCGGCGGCCAATATATTTTTGGGGGTTCTTGACATGAAAATGTTTGAGAACTGACACGATTTAGAAGACATTGTAGAATCGTTCTCGGCGATTAGTGCAGCAGAACCTCCTGTTCCAAACAATCTGCGCTGGGGGGGCTGGCTGTTATCCATTGCACAAACCTCTCACTGGCAAAGCTGCATGCTTTGATGTAACTTTTACTTGTATTTTATTTCCTGGCGAGGCTTATTGTTGGCTCTGCCTCCCATGGAGACCTTCTGAGAGAGAAAAAGGAAAGATGTTTACCCAGAACTGGAGCAATGTCAAAATCGAAATATTAATGGAATATGCATTCCCCCAAAACGCGTGCCGATCTCCTTGCGCACTTTATCCTGGAAGAGATATGGATACAGGTGATCACTTTGAACAACTTTGTATTGTTTTGCATATATTTCCTTCTAAGGCAGCGGTATCAGACCTTTTATCCAATATCCTTTTACCCATCCAGGTCCCATAACCGCCCCCACCACCCACCCAATTAAAATGTAGATTGTTTCTGCTCTTAAAAATGTTTACTTATTGTCTCCACCAGGCCGAAGGCATGGGGAGAGAGTATGTTTTGCACTCCGTCCGTGTGTGTGTGTGTGTGTGTGTGTTTCCTTCCGTCCGTCCGTTATCAGCTAATCTCCGGCACCGTTGGCCCGATCCATGCCAAACTGTGCACACACACTCCCTGGATGCCAACGACGAACCTCTGCCCCAAATATTCCTCAACGGCCTGTTATAGCGCCACCATGAGGCCGATTTAGGCAAAACACATTTCTGTAGATAACTCGTACACATTTTATCCATACATCACACAATTCGGTATACACTATCTCCATAGTCATGTGATCAACACAGATCTGCACAATTTCCCATCTTCCATCCTGATTGGCTAAGATTGGCTTAAATGTTTTTACCTATAACTGCATCGACAACTTATGTATGCGCACTCCCTAGAGACCATGGAAAAACATTTTCCCTGCATCACTCCACATCTGCCGGTTATAGCGCCACCATGAGGCCGATTTCTGCAAAACACATTGTTTACAGTATGTTAGTCACACAGATTTCATCCCAATCTCACGCAAATCGGTACACATGATCTCTGTAGTCATGTGATCAAGACGAGCCTGTTGGATTTCTCAGATTCTTCACTGATTTAGCTAAGATTGCCTTTCAAAGTTTTCAGGAGTAGCCCGTTTTGTACAAAATGCTGCACATGTCCTGCTCATCCAGAATTCTATCCTATGATATCATTGATATGAGTGATCTGGCTCTGCATTTCCTCAACAAAATGAAGAAAATTGTTGCAAGAAACAAACAAAAAAACATGTTTATATTACTCCTAAACATTTTGCCAAACATCACACACACTCCTATCCTCCTGGTGGAGACCTGTGCCCAGAAGGGCAGTTTTTCTAGTTTTTATGTTGCTTACATCATTTTGAAAGCATCTCGTTAATTAAACTGGACTGTTATAATGATTATTAGCCTAGTTCTCAAGCAGCCCCCCAAAAAACAAGTCCTGCGAGTATTAGAAGTATAACTTTATAGCCATAATATATTCAAACTCTAATTAGGCCTTATTAATAATCACAAACTGCAATCGGAATGCTGACAACCAGCATTATGGAGACTGCGCCCAGTGTGCAGCCAACTATTGAAAATACTGGGGCATTATTGTGAAAACATTGTGGAATATGGATGAACAACCTTGTGATTGCTGAATGGTGACAGCTGCGTATACCATATGGCAGAGATAGACACAATTGCTGTTTGTGCACACTATAAAACACAAGTGTGCTGATTGTTCATTCAAATAACTTGAATACATCATAGCCTATAGTGCACTTTCTATAGGCTTTCAACACAATTCCACAAACATGGTGCCCATGGTTATTCTTGATGGATAATATGGCAAGTTAAGAGCATCAGTTCTGTCCTGTTGAGCTGAACTTTTAATCGGCTTAAATGTAAAAAAACAACGTACAGCAGATTCCACGATCACTGGGATTGTTAAGGAAATCATTATAACTGTGCAGAGACTTGACTTGTGACCCAAAACTTGCAGCTGCTCTCAACACTCGGCATCTTTGTCAGATCTCCACTTTAGCGAACGCTTTTGAGTGGTGCAACCACTCCAAGGAACAGCAATGTCCGTGTCCGCCTATGCGCCTATATGGCCATGAGCACCAGTAAGGTACACTTCTACCATCAGAGGACACTGGCATGAGTGGAATAAAGTTTGCATGTCTATCTACTGTAACTGGGCGAAGCAAATAAAAACGTAACAAATAAAAACGTATATATATATATATATATATATATATTCTTTTTTAAAACACCATTACATCACCACTTTAATATTTGTGGTACAGTACATATAGACAAGTTGTGTTGGCTACATTGAGAGCCGGTAAATTGGCCTGTTTTATTCATGCTGTTAATATTATTGCAGTGGGTTTACTTAATTTGATACTTTGTTGTGCCAATCGTTTCAGTAGTTTATATTGTATTTTGTTTAGGCATTTTTTGATTGACTACTTTTCTTTCTTTTTAGTTTTGAGTATAATATCGCAAATCTGCAGGCCAGCCACTGCGTGTGAGCATGTTCATCACGCTCATGGACTTATTACGATATGTGGCGTGTGGGCGCTTGGTTGAGCACCTTGTTTTTCTTGGTTTTGATTTTCAAACCATTCTATCTACTTCAGCGTGATCGGCAAACCCAGCTGTTGCTCCGTGGGGGGGGGATGCACTGTTAGTTTTGATCATGGCGAGTGTTGGTGTGCTGCGTTGAAGTGTGTGTCTCGCAGATACACTCACTTCTCTCAGCCAACCAATGGGAGTGGAGAGCACAAGCCGACTGGAGAGTCGGTGGCCAGCGGCCGCTGAGATTGTTTAACCCATTTTGACTTTGTCAGTGGTTCTCAAACATTTTCATGTCAAGGACCCCCAAAAATATATGTAATTAATTGGTCACTGACCCCCCCCATCTGAAAATATGTTGTTCCAGGGACACCCCCAGAAGCAAAGATTTGAGTAAAAAATATTCGCTCTGAAAGAATGAATATATATTCAAAGATTTGAACCACATTTTCACGATAAAAAAAAATAGCAGACCTACAATAGGCGGCACTCGGTGCCGCGCTATGAGCTTGTAGATCTGCTATTTTTCAACAGCTAAAGCATAACATAATGCTTAAAAGGGATTCCCGCCCAAAATGGGTTAATGTTGTATGTTATTGCTCATCACACATTTTAACGAATTTAGAATCAAATAATTTTCATCGCTTAATTTGTACTTATGTATTTAAAACTAAAACTAAAATACATCACATGGGTGCACCTGGGCTCGTATCCTCAGTGATGTATCCCAAGGTCATCGGGGTTTCGGGTTTCCCAACATCATACCCCTCACTCAGGTGACCCAGCCTTGGGTGATCAAGTCCAGACTTACGTCCCAGTAGCTACCCTTGATCAGTCCCATTAGGGGAAAAATAAGGGCCACACAATCCGTTGCTCCGGAACTACTCTGCCGGGACTGAGATGTACCATTCTGGCGTGTGGAAGGACTAGGCTCTGTGGGTTGACTCCTGTCCGGGCCCACTCCTGCTCTCATCAGGTCCAGCCCCCTGTGCGTCACACCAGACTCCCAGCACCAGGCACTTCATTCATTCACTTCATTTAAACAGTCATGTGCTGTAATCATTGTATTCTACTCAGGAGTCGTGTTCTTTTAACATTTAGGCCTGACGTCTTCTAAATCCTGACAGTTTTCTGAAAAACCTTATGTTTCTATGTCATTTCATGTCAAGGACCCCAAAAAGTATATGTAATATGCCTCTGCCCATCATCTGAAAATATGTTGTTCCAGGGACCTCCCCCCCAGAAGCAAAGATTTGAGTTAAAATGTTCACTCTGTAACAATATATATTCAAAGATTTGAGGCACATTTTCACGTTTAAAAAAAAATAGCAGACCTACAAGAGCTTGTAGATCTGCTATTTTTCAATAGCTTAAGTATAACACAAAGGGGTTCCCGCCAAAAATGGGTCAATTTGCTTAACTACCCAACTAACCCAAGTCATCACGGGGCCCTCTGGGCCGATGTTGGGGGTAAACCGAGGTGTCCGAGGCTGAGTGGGTAGAGAGGCCCGTCTGGTAATCAGAAGGCCCATGGCACGTGTTGTAGTGTCCCTAAAAGCAAGACCCCTTTGCCCCTAACAACTCCCCCCTGATACGACCACCTGAGCAGAAGGTCCAGCACAGGATGAATAAAGTTCTCTCCTCCATCTTCCATCGCACCGTCGGGGAAAGAGAGTATACGCGCATCAGTAGGGGGGTCTTTGAGGCGCAGACAAGCAATGTTTTCATTTGGTTGGACATGGTAATTGTATGTACCCCTGTGTGGGAGTTGTATAACATTGGAAGGATTGCCGTTAAAGATGTGCCTTTGCCAGTCAGTCAGCTGTAGCCAGGATGCAACTTAATGAGATTTTATTTGGCCTAGGGACGCTCTGGTATGTTTTGAGGGCATTAAACTACTTTATTTCTGTTGGCTGTTAACATCCCTCTCATTTCATTATAGCTGGTGGCTATGACTATGATTTAAGGGTGGATGGAACACCATTTCGGGGTTTTGATAATAGTGGCGGGGAGCACTGTCTTAACACTTCGGTCCAAGATCACCCATAGGGGTGCAGTACTTTAGTTAGACTAGTCATTGGTCCGACAAACGACAACCCACCTTAAACCCTAACCTAACCACAAGCACGGGAGCAGGCGCTAGTGGACGCATGTCGGACTAATGCTCCGTCGGATTTACATGCGGTCCCCACCCATAGGCATTAACATTTGGTGGAGGTTTGGTGACTGTGTGTGAAAGGAAGTACAAAGACATGCACATCCAACCCAAATTTTGAGATAAAAGAATGAAGACGCTCGCACAATGTGGGCTCCGATGCTACTGATAAGTGCCTTTATTAGCACAAATTGGTGACTGACGTTTCGAGCACAATGCTCTTCCTCAGACTAAAGGTGAACACAGAGGAACTCATCTTTATACGACCCTCTTGTCAATCATGATCACATGGAATGGGTGACAGCTGTGTTCAGACTCACGTGATCAAAACAACAAGTCGTACAAAGGCAATGATAAAGATTAAAGTGACATATGCATGATAGAAAATCAACAATAAATACACATACAAAAATGTCACTATTCAGACATATATATATATATATATATATATATATATATATGTGTATTTTTATCTTTGAAAGCCAAAGTTTCCCATGTCCATGTGATTCCCATAATTGTCACACTCGGTATGCCGAGTGTGACAATTACGGTGACCCCTCCTGCCCCCTTTGGAGCCCGGGAAAGATCACTCCTGTCAGATTTTGACGATGTTTAAAAGTGTTTATTTAAAGTCACTTTGCACTGTTTGCAGTGATGTGCAAGATGTTTTCTTAAAGATGGAGTGCCACAATTTTTGTATTTTTCCAGTTTTTCATGTTTCTATGAGGTGACAGTACTTCATTAGACACCCTGGAGTCGTTTTTTTATGAGCAATGGTGCAGTGACGTAGACTCCGTGGGGGCGGCGGGGCTCGAGCCCCCACGAGGAATTAGACCTGAATATATCATTACTCTATGGACTATATATATTCGCCTCGGTCCGTCCCGTTTGTACCGCGCCAGGTTGCGCTGTGGCCGTTCGCACAATTATCGTCTTTGCATTGACTTTGTATAATCACGCCGCTCTAACCATCCGAGTCTGAACCACCTTTACACCTCTTTTGTCCTGGGCAGGGGGGTGGTGGGTGGTGGGGGGTGGTCCACTTGTACACATGCAGATCAGGCATTCAAATGCTAATCTGGTGGCTTGTTTTCACCGTGCCTCTGCCGCGTAATAACGATCGGCCTTGTGTGCGTCCTCAGTCCTCATAAACGGCAAAAATAGCCGATCTAGACGAGGAATTGCAGCGCTCTTGTCGGGAGGAGGGGCAGCACAAATATCCTACGAGTAGGGCAACCAAATGGTCAGCTACGTCAGCTACGACCTCTCTGCCCCGTCATTGGATTGAATGTGCGTACGTCACGTGTATTGTGTATGTGTGTACAGAAGGTAATTCTGGCTATGGGAGATACGGCATCTTTCAATGCCATTACACATTATTTAAATACATGGAGTTCCCTAGAATGAGATGCACATGTATTTTTGAAGTGGTGTGTGTGTGTGTGTGTGTGGGTGTGTGGGTCGGTGGGTGGGTGGGCGGGCGGGCGGGCGGGTGTGTGTGCGCCTATTCATTTGTGGACAAATTGAAAGTGACATATTAACTCATACTCTATGCACACATATATTTTTGGGTGCCAAGTGTGCTATCTTGTGGAACGGGAATTCGGAGTGAAATGTTTACTTTCATGCACATAGTTCTACTAACAGTCCTCTACACATAAATTACTTTCACTTAAATTTACACTTACACACACACACACACGCGCACACACAGTCCCACACACGTTCATAATTCTTTGCACATCGAATTTATGAATAGTGAAGCAATGTCCAGGAACAGATTTATATAACTGCCACATCAAAATCTATTTCACGCTGTGTAAATCCCATGCCGGGGGTGTGTGTATCTTTGTGTGTGTTTGTCTATGTATGTGCATATAATATGGATCGAAAGATATTAACTTTTCATTTGATTTCCTATTATGATTCATTCCTATGGGATGATAAGGATTTATTTTTGTAAAAAAATTTAATCGATCAAATTTCAAAGCGTTATGTTGCTGCGGTATAAATGTATGAATATGAGATATCATAAATTGCACACACTGTTGGCCAAATTCTAACTACCCATGTACAGCGTGGCCTCCCTGTCCAATCTTTAGCCAGTGGTTCTCAATATTTCATGTCGAGGACCCCAGAAAACATAAAGGGAAGCTCCCTTACACTCAGATCTGCTCACAATCAATGTTTTCATTGCTTTCGGTTCACTGACCTTCTTCAGGCATGAGAAGGTCAGTAGACCGAAAGCTTGCCAAATAAATACATTGATTGTGCGCAGATCTGAGTGTAAGGGAGCTTCCCTTTATGTTTTCTCATGTTCCCTTTGTGGCTCCAGCACCTCTCTTAAGTTTTTTCAGCGGATGAGCGGTGGTTCTTTTTGTCAAGGACCCCAGAAATGATGTACTGTAATATGCCGCCGACCCCCATCTGAAAATATGTTGTTCCAGGGACCTCCCCGGAAGTAAAGATTTGAGTTAAAAACTGAAACTCTGAAAGAATATATATTCAAAGATTTGAGGCACATTTTCACGATTTTTCAAACATAGCAGACCTACAAACCCATACGCTATGAGTTTGTAGATCTGCTATTTTTCAATCGCTAAAGCATAACATAATGCTTAAAACACCAAAAAGGGTTCCCGCCCAAAATGGGTTAAGTTGTGTACACTACAGTTTGTTCGAACCCCAGAGTTAAGTGTCGAAGTGTCCTTGAGCAAGACCCTGAACCCCTAATTGCTCCTGATGTTCTGGTTGGTGCCTTGCATGGTTTCCTCCGCCATCAGTGTATGAATGTCTGTGTGTGAATGGGTGAATGTAATGCACAATCTATATGTAAAGAGCCTTGGATAAGGCTATATACAGTAGCCTACTGTAACTGTGTTCAGCGGCAACTGCACTGTGTACTCTTATGTCCTAGATTTATTGTCGACATACAGTAAATTAAAAAAACTACATGCTTAGATTTTGAACTACCAAATGTTCACCCTCTTCCTTTATGATCAGCACTTTTTTACAAATGGACACAATCAAAACACAAACAAGTTAACAACACCACCACCACCAACGGAATACAAATGTTGTGGACATTATGTACGAGCACAAAAAACGTAGTATAAAACAAGCATCGACAAGATAAACAAAAATATATAGTTTAAACGACCAATAATGCTGCGTCACCAACCGTACAGTATGTCTATTATAACCTGACCATGGATTACATCCATTAGGGCCTGCAACATTACTGAGGTACACGTTCCACTTGAAACCATATTCATCCAACTGGTTATTCATCTTTAAAGATAACTCCTCTAAAGCAGCCACGATACCAATAAGCTGAGTGAAGCTGAGGCAAATCCTCAGACTTCCATTCTTTTAACCATGATCTTCCTGATCAACATTAATGCTGTGTGAATCCAGTCAGCTAGAGGTGATGTTTTAAGGAGGAGATGTTTTAATGGCGATGGATCCCCCAGAATAAACACAGCAGGTGTATAAGGAATATCCTGGTCTGTGATTTGCATTATATTCTCATAAATAGCACACCATAGTGTCTGTCAGTACATGAATAGGTGTACCAGGTGTTCCTCGCCGCACCTCCAGCAAACCAGACTCTCTCTGAGCTTAGCCCTGATCAATCTTGTCCAATAGACTCTATTCATTGTTTTAAATTGAACTAATCTGGTTCTAAGTTCACGGGACATAACTGACGGTGAATGGAAGACCGTCCTACGTAACGTAAGTCTTTGAGTTACGTATAGAATGATCTTCCATTCACCGTCTGTAAAGGATTGATTAAAGTCAGCCTCCCAAATCCTCTGTACGTTGATGGCTGACCTTGGTGCGCTATCATCATAGAATAATATTTTGATGCCTCGTGTCCAGTTCCAAAAACACTATTTTCAGAAGGTCAAACACTGTTGGCTTATCGGGGTGAGATCTTAAAATGTGTCGATAGTAAAGGCCGAATTTGAAGATACTTCCAGAATTGATTTTACGTGGAAGATCATATTGCTCAGTAAGTTCTGTGAAACTTGTAACTATATCTCCCTCATACAGATCCTTCAGAGCCAGAATACCCTTTTCTGCCCGAATTATTTTCTTTTTTTTTAATCGATAAGGAGTTTTGGAACGTTCACCCTCTTGAGTCTTACTTTCACTTTAAGCTTTAACGACTGGAGATACTTCTGTTTTTTGTGACATGATGCACAAAGAGGACAGACGGACAAAAACAGAATAGATGGCCAGACAGAATGGAATTTGTGACATAACCACAGATCATGCATATCAAATTGCTCGGTGTGATAACAGCTTCCATCATTATTTGCATTTGTCTGTCTCATTATATCATCCACATTGTATGAAGTGCCTCAGGAAAAAAAAAATCGTCTAACTCTGTCCGCTTTCATTATCATGGAACAATAATAACTCTATTGCCAAAATAATTTCCTCTGGCATCTGGCGCTGTGACAGCGCCAACAGAACAACATTAACAAGCACATGATATCTCTGTCTGTCTGTCTGTCTGTCTGTCTGTCTATTCCAGCAAGTCAGTCTCTTTCAGCCAGTCTTGTCTGTCTATAGTACAACAAGGTGCGGGCGTGTGTGCGGGCGTGCACTGCACACACAGATGCTGTATTGCTTTAGAGGAACGGGAGGCTCATAATGAATGACATCAACTACCCTACATGTACAGTACAACACTACCCAGCTTCTATACATAAAGCTTTTACGGTACTTGTGTGGTACTAATTCTGTATGTCCATCCTCATGTTATTGAGTGGTGCAACCACTCCAAGGAACAACAATGTCTCTATGTCCACGTACCTGTCCCTATGTTCACGTACCTGTCCCTATGTCCACGCACCTGTCCCTATGTCCACGTACCTGTCCCTATGTTCACGTACCTGTCCCTATGTCCACGTACCTGTCCCTATGTCCACGTACCTGTCCCTATGTCCACGTACCTGTCCCTATGTCCACGTACCTGTCCCCATGTCCACGTACCTGTCCCCATGTCCACGTACCTGTCTCTATGTCCACGTACCTGTCCACGTACCTGTCCCTATGTCCACGTACCTGTCCCTATGTCCACGTACCTGTCCCTATGTTTAGTACCAGTAGGGGAAAAAGTAGCGCTGTTGTGCTAGAAACAGAGAGATAGTGTTGCACTGTTGCCTGCTAATTACACAGAGAGAGAGAGGTGTCTGCTAAATGCTAATTCCTCCACACAGTATCTCTGTAATTTCTCGACCGTTTTGGACACGGGCGGCTCGCCGGAAACGGGCTGGCACCCTGGGCACGTTCCTGTGGGTCTGGAAGTTCCGGGGACCCACCGGGGACCCCAAACAGAGTTGCACCACTCAGTTCACAAAGGTGTGATTCTTTTTCTCTCTCCTTTGTTGTCCTTCCCATCTCTTTGTCTCATTATCTCCTATAGAGTGCTGACATCACTCGCTCATCCCCTGGTTCTGTCTGGTTCACGGAAGTAATTTCTCTATGGAGAATAACATGGAGTCATCTTAAAATCGTTTCATATAAGTTGTGGTCCAAAAATAAACAAGCTGTCTCTGCGTTATTGTCAGGGAGGTGTCTCTGTATCGTTTGTGACAGTCAGTCAGTCACTCAAATATGATACCAACAACTAAACATTGTGTGTAGTGTTTGGAATATGCCGTACAATATGGGCTATTAGACGAGCGTCTAAAAATCCTCAAAAATGATGAATTGACGGAGTGTAAAGAAGGAAAGTCAGAGTCTAATGCAGATTATGGAGTGTGATGATGTGCAAATTGTGTGGAGCTATTAGGTACATGAAGTGAAGATTGTGCCAAGTTTTAGATTGTTGTGGGTTTTCCCTCATCACAGAAGTGAATTCTTTCTGACCTTCTGATGACTTTCATTCTCGTAGCCCTGCGGGACTCGCGTTGACAACAGATGGAGACAGTTCCTCGTACACATTCAGAATTTGTAATAGTCACTTCATATTATAAAACAGGCATTTCAAAGCTTCAATCTATATCTTTGACAAACAGATGGAGTGTGTGTGTGTGTGTGTGTGTGTGTGTGTGTGTGTGTGTGTGTGTGTGTGTGTGTGTGTGTGCACTCGTCATCACAAGGCATATCTTAAAAAAAAAAAATGTTTGTGTATGAGGCGTGCAACGTGGCCCAGTGGTAAAGTGCCTGCCCATCACCACAGAGATTGTGGGTTCAAATCCACCGTGGTGCAACCGGCTTTGTTAAGATGAATGAACCAGTTGGATGGGTCTATGTACGAAACACAACTGCCCCGTGTTTGGGGAGCTGGGTGATTGTCTGTCCACTCCAGGTACTCCTATAGGCTGGGGGGGGTATACCCGAAAATGGATTATATTTGATCAACTCACTTCACTTCCTTGTTTTTTTATGACAGACGCCGGGCCAGCGCGAGGAAATATACCTTGTTTTGTTTGCGATTGTTTCTCAGTGCCTTTCTTTTTATCTCACTTTCTTTCATTCTCTCACACACTTGCGCACACACACACACACACGACACACCTTGTTTCTCTTTCATTCTCTCTCTCTCACACTCACACTCTCACTCACACACACACACACACACACACACACACACACGACACACCTTGTTTCTCTTTCATTCTCTCTCTCTCTCACACTCTCACACACACACACACACACTCACGCACACGCACACACACCCATTACGTATTTCTGCCCGATAAACTAAGCCGTGTGCGTGTGTGTGTGTGTACAGTCTCTCATCCCTCCAGGAAGTGAAGTCGGCGGAGCGTTTCCGTGTTTGAAAGTGTCCATATTGCGTTGGCAGAAGCTAAATGAACAGTACCAGACGGATCGGACTCACTCCGTGGTTTCTGCCGTCGTACGTTTCCACAGAATGCTCACAAGGAGGTGTCGCAGACGGTCTGCAGGTGTGCGTGGATCGCAACGCGTTGCGACCTTGTAGATCGTCTGTTTTCTAATCGCCGAGATGTATATATAGGGTTGAAGTGGTAAATGCACGCTTTTGTTAATAATAATATTCAATCTACGATAGTAGCTAGTAACTAAAGTTTTCAAATAAATGTAGTGGATTAAAAGTACAATATTTGGATCTGAGATGTAGTGGAGTAAAAGTAAAAGAATATTGAAAATGGGAAATACTCGAGTAAAGTGCAAATAGCTCAAAATTGTACTTAAGTGAATGTACTTAGTTACTGTCCAGCACTGCCACTAGCGATGCACAGACTGCAACGACCATCACTAGTAGCAATGTGGAAATGATCTGTAATAATGTTACCTAAGGATGTACGATGCGTATAGCGCAAAACTGCCGTGTTCCTCGCGTGCTTTTAGCCACTTCTATACGACTGTGTCGCGATAAAAGGATCGCCAGGGTGTCTTTACTGTGCGTTTGTCTTTGTCTGTATTTATTCATACCCGTATCTGGTATAGCTTTGCTGTCGAGAAAAATGACTTTAAGCGGACAGCTTGTTGCAACGTTACAGAGAGCGAGGGCACCTCAACCTTTCCAAACCCCAATTGTGAATCAATTATACAGCAGCAAATGCTGCTTCATCCCTTTGACAACATGTGTTTTTCTTTTTCGCCGCAGCCAGCTTGTATTCACAGTCTGCACACGTTATATCAGTGAGTCCTTGTACCTGTACCGAGGAGCTGTCACAATGCTTTCTATCCAATTTAAATTATGTTTTGGTTCCACCGACCTTCTCTCTGATTCTTTAAATTTACAGTACACGTTCAATAATGCATGCTTCAACTCCACTATACATCTCATGAGGCCTGTTATGCTATATTGTATTTGGCACTCCACTCCACTCCACTGCAACTTTACTTGAAAACTTTAGTTGCTAGTTATGTTGGCATACTTTTATATAAAACATAATATTATCACAAAACATTAACAACTTGACTGCTTTAATACGTTGCCATTTTCTAAATTACATTTCAAGATTTTGACAAATGTAGATATGCCGCATTGCCGGCCACTGTAACTTTTTATTAACAGTGAGCAGCTGACATAGAGATGTGGAAAGCCTGGTTATAAGTGACAGTGGAACAGCTGTTCACTGCAGCGCTAACGAGACAACATAGATAGATAGATAGATAGATACACGCACGCACGCACGCGCGTACACACATACTGTGACACACACACACACACACACACACACACACACACACACACACACACACACACACACACACACAGAGGGGAAAGAGAGAGGAAAGAGGGTAATTTTAGAAATTATGAAAAACTGCTATGCACACAAGCAGTGCCATCTGTCAGCGCACACACACACACACACACACACACACACACACACACACACACACACACACACACACACACACTCTTCACTGTAGTATGTTGTGTAACAAGATAATGGGTGAGCCAAAATCAGCCCACTTCACTTTGAAATGACACCATGCTTGTTTGAGTGCTTGTGTGTGTGTATGTGTTCATGCACGTGCGTGTGTGTGTGCACGCTCATGAGAGGTGAGGATGGTGGAGGGCAGCGTTCTTATGTAAGCATGTCGGCAGGCACACACGCGGTTTGGGTCTGGAACACACGCATCCACATCATCGTCATCGCTGCCTCCCACTCGGTTCACAGGTCAAACATCTCAACAGAGAGACAGAGAGTTTTGAGGGATCCAATTAGTTCTGCTCTCTCTCTCTCTCTCTCGCTACCCCTCCCTAGAACTCGGCATGAGGTGAACATTTTTGTAACTGAATCAATTATTTTTTTATATATTTGGGGCTTTCTGCCTTTATCGATAGATTATAGAGCAGGGTATTTTCAACTAGATTAGGTCGGGGGGCCACAACTGTAGAATGATTGTGAGTGGAGGGCCGCACAGCGTGCGCGCGGTAGCACGACATGTTTTGTGTTCTACAAATGCATTTTGTGTTCAAACACACATATTTATGTAGGCTAATGCATGTGAACACAGGCATCCGGTCTATCTATTTGAATAGACCTATTTGATGGAACGAGTGTCAACGAGCACTAGACACACACACACACACACACTCGCACACACACACACACACACACACACACACACACACACACACACACTGCCGGAGTCTTTCTAATTTCTCTCCAAAAGCCCTTGAATATTTAGGATTACTGTCATTATGATAATCTAGCACTTTACATATCGCACACATCATACCTGTAACTTTCATAAGCTCTTTATTTTTTTTTAATTAATAATTAATGAATTATTCCAAGGGCCACTAGGGGGGCGCTCTGCAGGCCGCCGGTTGAATATCCCTGTTATAGAGCGTCGCAGCCCCGCCCCCTTTCAGAGCGATGAGGCGCCTGGGGAAATAATTCTTGCCCCATAGACGTTTCCCAAAAGTATATTTAAAGGGATTTAACCTTACTTTACCGTATAGGTACGCCACAGTTCCTGTTTTATTTAGGCCTCTGCACCGAAGTCTGACGTCAATATCGGTATATAGAGGGTGCTAAGTCCACTGGTTCATGTACTTTTTTATTTGCATTGTAATCCCCATAGGGGGATTTTAGATCGCCTCATTTAAGAACTTTTGTTTGAAAAATAAACATGTCATCCAGGCCGTTTCACTCGTATTAAGAATCAACTGACTGAGAGAAAACGCTTTTGTTAATGCTGGTGAAGTAGTTACATTTTCCCTAGAAACAGACTGTATCATAAGTGACTGATGTTCGATACAGAGACACCTCACCTGACAATAACGCAGAGACAGCTTGTTTATTTTTGGACCACAACGCTTATTATATTCTGTGACAATTTAAAGATGAGCCCATGTTGTTCTCCATGGAGAAATGACCTCCGTGAACCGGGGGGATGAGCGAGTGACGTCAGGACTTCGTCGCTATATCTTTAGGCCTATATACACTAATTCAACATCTCGTCCCCATGTTTTATAGAATGTTTGTTCTGTGTTTTATTATCCGGGGGCTTTAATGGGTCATCCTAATCGGTTTCTTGGTTTGTTTTGTTGGGTAAATCAGATTTCAGAATCAGATCTGGTTTAATTTGGCCAGGTAACGTGGAATTAGATTGTGTGTGTTGCTCTCCCAGGAGACATTACACACAACAGTAACTCCATCATCTCATAATCCACTTATGCTCAATTTATAATCCGCCGTACGACATTGTTCACGCACCGGAAATAGCCGATCTCCAAGCCTGCGGCGCGCTGCGAGCTTGTAGTACGGCTATTTTAAGTGCGTTATAAATCAGGCATTATACTGTTTGCACCAATGGTTCTCAAAAGTGGGGTTCGGGGACCCCCAGGGATCCTTGAGGTGGTTATAGGGGTCCCCAGCTAAATTATAGATAGTTAGGACCCTTATAGGTGAACAGATGTCCCGATCCGATCATTTTGATTTTGAGCATCTGCCAATACCGACTTTTCCAGATCCAATATTTATATTTTATAGAACACGTGGCGTTTGTGCCATATCACAAGAGTACAATATCCCAAAATCACAGACAATTTCCAGTCTAATATCATGGATATGGATATGATATTGATACTAGGGGACGTACTGATAACGTTTTTAGGCTCCCGATCCGATTCCGATCATTTGGAAATAACGTTATCGGCCCCCCGATCTCCGATCACCCGATCCGATCGGGATCAACCCTAGTGAAAAAGGTTTCCTTTACACCCTTCATCAACAGTCTTAATCCATTCTGGGCGGGAGGCATATTACATATTATTTTTGGGATCCTTGACATGAAATGTTGAGCACCACTGATATAGGCACATTAGGTTTTTCATAAAACTGTCAGGATTTAGAAGATATATATATTTTTTTTCTAAATGGGTCTCGCTGCATGTGAACTGAATAAACCTCCAACTTTCTTTGATCATAATCAGATTTGAAGTAATCTTGTTACATGAGCTTGGTTACTACGAGCCAGTGTTGTTTTTTGGCAGCAAATTTTTATTCTAGTTTTAGTCATAGTATCTTGAATAGTTTTCATTTAGTCTTAGTAACCTGAAATGTTTTATTGTTAGTCGACTAAATGTCATAAGACTAAATCTACAGTTGATTTAGTCGACTAAAATGTATTTTGGTGGAACTTGATGCTGTCGAAATGACTGATTTTACACTTGCTGAAAATAGCCGATCTACAAGCTCACAACGTGAGCTTGTAGATCGGCTATTTTCAGCATGCAAAGTGTAAAATGACTTCTAGTAGATGACTTGTCTACTAGTCCCTTCCTAACATTTTAGTCTAGTTTTTTTTTGTTGACGAAATTGTCAGTTTAGTCTTAGTTTTAGTCACCATAGCTCAGTTTTCATTTAGTTTCCATTTAGTTCTCGTCAGTGAAAAAAGGTAGTCGACGAAAACTGCCACGAGCTAAACCTTGCCTTTTGTTTTGTATGGCCGTGCTTGGTTCGCTGCTCCGTTGCTTGCTTCCATCTCTCCCTCTCTGCACTTATAGTCTCATCCCCTTCTCACTTTGTGTATCATTGTATATGTGCTTCTTTCTCATCCTCGGCTCATTCTCTCTCTCTCTCACTCTTTCTCCTGCCATACTGAATCACCCCATCATCTGCAATCGCCTCTGTGCTGAATAACCATGTCTGCACTGCACATGTGCACGCGTACACCCAAATACAGGCGCACAAACACACGCAGGCATGACACGCATGCACGCGCGCACACACACACACACACACACACACACAGTCCCTTGCGTACTGTTGCTTGCTGCCACTTCAAAGGTAACCTGCTAATTAATCCACTTAGCATAGGAGGAGAGAAGGAGGAGGGAGTGGGGGGAAAGCGAGGCTATAATGGCATTGAGGAGAAACAGAGGAGAGGAGAGGCTGTTACAGAGGTGAGGAAAAGCAGGAGAGATGAGTGAGGAGAAGTGAGGCTACAGTATGTCGTTGAGGAGGAAAAATAGGGAGGAGAGGAGAGGAAAAGCAGGAGAGATGAGTGAGGAGAAGTGAGGCTACAGTATGTCGTTGAGGAGGAAAAATAGGGAGGAGAGGAGAGGAAAAGCAGGAGAGAGGAGTGAGGAGAAGTGAGGCTATGGCGTTGAGGAGGAGAAATAGAGAGGAGAGTGCTGCAGAGATTAAAACAGGGTGCATTTTGCACCCAAAACGCAGTTTATAGTTAAGGGACGCAATAAAACAACGACTACTGTAGTGTTTTTTATTGTAGTTTATTTTGCTAGCTTCAGTTATAATAATCATTTCTTCTATTCTATTTTTTCCAGAGAGCGTTTTTAACTCAAATCCTTGCTTCTGGGGGTCCCTGGAACAACATATTTTTAGATGGGGGGTCGGCGGCCAATTACATATAATTTTTGGGGTCCTTGACATGAAAAAGGTCGAGCACCACTGACATACTGTAGAAACATGGGTTTTTCTGAAAACTGTTGGATTGTAGAAGACCTTTTTTTTGTCTAAATGGGTTAAAGTGGTCCCTCTGGAGTGTTTCTGTAGTCCTTAACGGTTCCATTTTTCCACAGTCCCGAGTTAAATCGACATGGCAGGAACTGTTCTGCGTTTGCGATGGCTTTTCACATACGATGTGTTCCACGTTGGCGAACGCATGCTGTGGGCTGAGGATGTCGGTCCGGTTATGGTCCAATTCAGCGTAATCTCATTCACTATATGCTTTAATGGCATACAAATGCTAACTTGAACCCGCTAATTTGCATTTGCAAATAAAACACAACAACATGCCTTCAGCATAACACTTCTCTCTCCCGCCCACATTCTCTCTGTCTCTCTCTCTTAACCCTCTTGGCTCTTTCTATATCTCTTCAAGTCTGCATCTGTCTCTGTCGATATCCCTGCTCGAAAAACAAGCATAATCTCCATGCTGGTCTATGCTGGTATGTGCAGGTCTTTGCTGGTCTAGCTGGTGCTGGTCTATGCTGATATACTGGTTATGCTGGTCAATGCATGCTGGTTTTTTCCAGCAGGGTCCCCTATATCATTCGCTCTCATTCCCTGTTTCTCCTATTCTCTGCCTGTTGCCCTTTCTCCCTCCCTGTCTCTCTCTCTCTCCCTCCATATATTTCTCTATCTCTCTCTGTCTCCCTCTCTCTTTCAGATCATTGGGTTTGATGATGTCAGACTGACAGATGATGGACTGACAACTGTATATGGAGATCTAAGTGTCTCCATTTTGTCACGTGGCGCGATACCGTATATGGAGACGTGGGTGACTAACTAACTAACTAACGGACACGACCTTCGGTATACTTTAGCTATTGAAAAATAGCAGATCTACAAGCTCATAGCGCCGCACTATACGAGCTTTTAGATCTGCTATTTTAGAAAAATCGTGAACGTTTTTAACTCAAACATATTTTCAGATGGGGGCCGGCGGCCAATTACAGAATTTCTTTGGGGTCCTTGACATGAAATATTGAGCACCACTGATATAGGAACATATGTTCTTTTCAGACAATTGGCATGATTTAGAATACTTTTTTTTTATTTTGACGCGAAATGGGATAAAGTGGATTGGATATGTCCTCGTGATAACAACAAGCATGACATGTTACTCAGGCCTCCGTGGGGCACACGCAGCAGTGTCTCCACATGGTGGCTGACAATCAGACACAGCAGAGACAGCACACAGCACTCTGTCAGCCCTCCCTGCTATCGTTTCTGGGTCATCCCAAGCTGTCCAACTCAACCCACACTAAAAACCAGTCCGCGGGCAATATCACCAGGCAGGACCACCCCTTGAACCAAGGTTCCCACTCCCGCACGGCCACCCGCCAGCTACTTCCATGAGCCCCAAAGTGTAGCAGACACACCGCTAGAAGGGCTGAGGACGTCGTCGGTCCGGTTATGGTCCAATTCAGCGTAATCTCATCCACTATACACTTTAACCCATTTTGACCTTGGAACGGTTCTACAAATACCTTCTAAATCATGACAGTTTTCTGAAAAACCCTATGTTTCCATGTCCGTCGTTCTCAAACAAAAATGTCCAAAAAATATATGTATTTGAATCATTTTATTTTTGTTTAATTTCATTTTATTTTTATAATAAAAAATGGGCCCCCAGGAGCCACATATATGTCCAAAAAATATATGTATTTGGCCGCCGACACCCATCTGAAAATATGTTGTTCCAGGGACCCCCCCAGAAGCAAAGATTTGAGTAAAAACGTTGGCTCTGAAAGAATATATTCAAACATTTGGGCCACATTTACACGAGTTAAAAGAAATAGCAGACCCACAAGCTCATAGCGCGGCACTCTAACTAGCTTGTAGATCTAACTACACGAGGTCTCAAGGTCAGAGACAACCAGAGGGGAGAACAGTACAGAGTATAGCGAAATCAAAGAAGAGGGTGAGAGTATAGCGGGACTACAGTAGAGCGAGTAAAAGAGGACAAGAAAGGGGGAGGCTGGAGACAGACTACAGAGAATTAGAAATAACACCATGACATATAGCGGGGTCGAGCTCAGACACGCCATAAAAGCAGAGAGACAAGGTGATACTTGTGACCATGCTTCTTTCCCAGGTTGGTTTGTTTTAGCCGGATGGCACCAAAACAAATACCAAACGACAACCGAATGCAACGATGGCACCGATACCAAGGCGAGGGGGAGAGAGAGAGAGAGTACTGTGAGCTGCTGACATGCCTTGCAGATCATTTCAACGGTGTGATATCACACAAGACACTGGTGTGTAATATATCACAGATTCCGTTGGGAGTCATTTACTTTAAGTTGGCCCTTCATATACTGTAGCATGTGTGGATATGTAAGGGATAATGTCTGGCTAGGTGGTCATTGTTGGGAGATAATTCACCGACCGAGGGTGATTGTGGTTATTGAACGCAAAGATTTCCATTGTGGTCCTAATATGATCTGATGAAAATATGAAATATGGAGCACCAAAGTCTGACCAGTTTGTTCTGTGTTCTGCGTTTCTTTTCTCCCCATTCTTAATCCCCATAGACTTGTTACTGCTCCCGAATTAGTCACGTTTTCACCCAGGAAACCGACTGTGTCAAATATGAGCGACTGTGACTATCCTAAACGATACAGAGCCACCTCCCCGACAATGTCGCCAAGACAGTTTTTGTTTATTTTGCTTATTATATGAGAAAACGGCAACAAAAGGAAAACTTTCCATAATTTGTTTAGTTTTTCCCTGCTATGATCGTTCAAAAGCCATGGTCGTCCGGGGAAATGGTTTAGCAGCCTGTACTGCCCAGCCTCGTCTGAGACAGACTGGAAAGTACAGTTTTGGAGGAAAAGTTGTAATTTTTTCTTTTGAAGGAGGGACGTTCCATGTCTTTGCTGATTACTGCAGAAGCTAGCTTTCCCCACACCCCCCATATCTGTACAAATGTGTTTGTTTTTCGCTTAGCATACTGACAGCCAGGGAAAAATAAACATCACATTCAGTTCATGAACCCAGGAGAGATTGCAGTTGAAATGTGTTTGTATGATGTTAATTTGTGTGTGTGTGCGTGCGTGCATGATGGGGGGGGGGGGGGGGGGGGGGGGGTACTGTGTTTGTGTGTGCGTGCTTGTGTGAGTGGATTAGCAGGCCTTGGCCTTCTAAGCAGCATCTCAATCCTGTTATAAAGCAGGAGGAGGCTGGCTGCTGCTTCGGAACGTTATGGCAAAACAAACATGCACACGTGCACGAGCAGCAAACACAGACAGACACGCACACACACAAACAGACTAAAGCAGCATGCATATTTCTCTCTGTCTGTCACAAGAGTTCATCTGAGATTTAGCATGCGTTTGATCACAGTACGATTATGAAAACCCACAACATTCCGAATCCAATGAGATGTTGTTTCAGATGTGGCTCCCTAGCGGCTCCGTTCCACCTACTCTGTGTCGGTGAAATAACCAAATCTCCCGCTGGTCGTGGGAGGCAGCGATAAACACATCATATACCAGGCGCGTGACTCTTGATTATAGACTTCCAGCAGTAGCTATAGCAACAAAGAATGCAACCGACATTTCTGGCAAATGTCAAATATTGTTGTGCTGAAATACATAAAACAAAGTCAGTAAAAGATGCGTGGTGGAACTCGGCAAAGTCGGCATGCAGTTGCGCAACTCTAGCTTTTTCTTATTGGTTTCTGTTGACCCAACACAGAAACAAATGCGCACGCACACACACACACACACACTCGCTAACTTGTACCTAAATCTGTTTTTGAGTGAATAAGTGCACCACTGTCTTACCTTGCAACACTACAGAAAGTGACGATTAAAATTTGTTTTATGGGGGATTTTAAGTCCAGACACGCACACAGACGCACACACACACACACAGACACACACAGACACTTTATTTTATGCGTTTGTGTTTTATCTGTGTGTGGGCAGTTAAAGTATGTGAGCATGTGGCACTTAATCCCTGCTGGAATGACTTTGCCCGCGGTCGCAATACAGCACCACTTACACTACTAGCTGTCTTGCTCATCATGGCTGTCTTATCGATTTCCATGTCGATGTATGTGGCTTCACTGCCACACTGCCAGAAATAGGCCGCATCGCATCATGTCCCTGCGCTTCGGACCTTTGGTGTGTCGGAAAAGCGTGCGCACCCCTTTAATACAGGTCTAGTTTTTCCCACCAATTTTGGAGCTCTGGCTCATGGACTAAGAACCAAAAAGAACTGAACCCAACCGGTGGAAAGGGGGTCTCAGAGTCGTACAGACCTGTAATTACATTCGGAAACCCCCTCCAGCAACCCAGAGGGTGCTAGGGAACTAGCCAATAGCAGGGAGACCAGGCTCATTATGCCAAAATGCACAGGAGGTCACTCCTGCCTGCGGCCATTAAACATTTTTAATGCTTAGTGGGCATTAATTGATGTAATGATGTGCAATAATACTGTAGGCCCGACAGATATTCAGTTCATAGTTCATTTCAATGTGTTTTTTGGTCTATATTTATCACTTATTGCCTTTTCATGTTTTTATATGTTCTTACTGATGAGAGAAGCTGCAATGTCCAATTTCCCCTTAGGGATCAATGAAGTATTTATTTTTTATTCTATGCTATTCTGTCTGTGGGGGGGGGGACTGGCTGAGTAGGCAGATTATTTGATATATGGCTTTGGCAGAATTTCATTAAAATCTTAACAGTTTTGATCTCTTCCCCCCCCCCACCCCCCTGTTATTCCCACCCCATCTGCGTTGTCTTCCTGCACAACATGTTCTCCGCAAGCAGCCAGATAAATTATGTCATGTCGATGTTTGTTAGTTCCGACATTGTGTATTTGCCTCATATCGAAGACAGAGATGTCAAATAATTATTGTTATTTTGTTTTGCGTGAGTATGTCATCTGTGGTTTCCAGCAGTGGCGTATATCTACAATAAGGCCAGGACAGGCGGCCGCATTTCTGTCTGGCCAAAAATCCATACACTGAGAAAAAAGAGAGGACAAACACCAGACCTGAGAACTATTAGTGGGATTAGAGCGGATTGGCCGCTGCACGTATAGAGCGCGACCCTCAATCACCCACTGGAATGCAAATGCATTGTAGCAGCGACTGTGTGTTCTTTGTGACCTGGGAGTTGTAGAGGATGAGTTTCATTTTGTTTTCTACTGACCACTATGGCCCCTACCAAGGCCCAGGAAATGATTCCCCGTTAATTTTCCTGATAGACGTTTAAAAAAGTATTAATTTAAAGACCTTTTAAGCGTCGTACAAAGCCAACTCTTGTCGTGAGAAATCATGACAACAAACAAAAACAATCGGGCCGAACAACTAATTAGAAAGAAGAAAAAAACAGCAGGTTACAACACTTTTTTTTCTTGTTTTTCTTCTTTGTAATTATTTGTTTGGTCTCGAGTTGTTACAGCTCTAGTTGGCTTTGTCCGCGGCGTAGACGTCTTTAAATAAATACTTTTTTAAATGTCTATGGGAAAAACACATTGGGAATCATTTCCTGTGACGCTCTATACCATGATCCTGTTCCCTGGCTTACGAGGGGGTAATCCAGGGAGAGAGAGAGGCGGAATACATATATTGGCAGATGGAAAGAACAATGAATGGAAGTTATCAATACGTTGTTGGAGGATGGTGGTGATGATGATGAGAGACAGACGTGAAGTAGACAAAAAGGTTGACTAGTCGGAGTGCTAAAAGGAGGAAGTGAGGGAGAATCATGTATGGCTCCCAGACATTCAAAGAGCTCAATTATGCGTAATTATGCACTGTAATGTTTTCACAGGTCAACACACACACACACACACACACACACACACACACACACACACACACACACACACACACACACACACACACACTCACACTCACACTCACACCCACACACACCCTGCTCATAAAAGTGATATTCTCCAGTGTAATGAATGTGTGGTTGGTGATACTTCAAAGCATAAATAGGGCAGCAGACTGCAGCAGAAATTGGCCATAATTATGATCAAAAGGTTTTCTACTAACCTAATCCTTTGCTTGAATGAGGCAGAGATGTGCATTTTATTCCATTGAGACACTAATGTGAACTATAGTATTTTCTTCAGTAAATAATGCCGTCTTTCAGTTGCAACAGAAGGAGAGGAGCAATCTTTTTTTTCCCCCCATGCAATTAGTACAGCGGAATCTGTTTTCAGTGACTATTAAAGACACTTAAGGCTGTTTTTGAAATCCTTTAAGGCTGAAGTGCTTTACGCAGAATGCAAAAATGTGACCACATGTGAGCACATGCGGTCTAATTGACTTGTAATAATATTATTTTAAAAGTAATAGGCCTACGTGTACATCCATCCAGTGGCAACAGAGGCAGCTGGCACTTCTTACTACTTATTTGTTCTTATTGATGGATAGATAAGGCTTTACAGGTGGTAAAAGCTTATCTATCCATCAATACAAAAAATAAGTAGGCACAGCTCCTGAACAGGGTGGGCAGACTGGGCACAGTCATGATGAAGTGAATGTTCTTTTAAAGGAGATCCCACACGCTCCATATGCCTCAGATGACACAAAGGTTTGGACACATTAAGTGAATCGCCCACAGGCATGTAAGAACAGCCTCTGCCCACATGCATAGGAACAACACCATGCCTCATACATACCTGTAACCTTTATCTCATAGGCCAATCAAACACATATTGGAATGTATTTAGGGCCTAACCTCTGACATAAATTATGGCTTTCCCAAACTTTTTCATGTCAAGGACTCCGAAATTGACACTAAATGGACCCCCATTTTACAAAAGATATTCCAGGGAATCCCCATACGAGAAGATTTGTACGGCTCTAGCAGAGATTCTCAACCCGTTTAATTTCAAGGACCCTCCCAGTTTGAAATGCATTAGTCTATACGGACCCCCATTTAATGGCATTTCTACTCCGGGACCCCCAATTTATATATTGTAAAATCAATGTTAATTTAAGCCTCCTGGCTTTGCCCTGGATTGGCTCCCAGCATATAGAGTCGATTTGCATGCCTAGTTCTGGGTGCCTGACGCAGTGCCCTGCCAGCCTTATCCTTCTCTATCTGACTTTGTATGTGACCCGTGGTAGGTTCCCATAGACTAGAGGTCCACATTTTCTCATGTCTTTGTCTGTGACCCGTGGTAGGTTCCCATAGACTAGAGGTCCACATTTCTGATGCGGTCCGTCCATGTGACACCACATAGGGCTCCATTTTCGTCACCGCTAAACCCCTTATCCCTAAACTTATTTTTTTAAACTACTTTGCTAAACATTTTAGAATAGTTAAAATGGCCAGTCTACAAGCTCACAATGTGTCAATGTAGATTGGCTAGTTGAACTATTCAAAAATGTTTTTCAAAATAGTAAAAAAAAAAAAGGCAGATAAGTTTCGGGTTAAGGGGTTTCGCGGTGACAGAAATGGAGTCCCTAGTGCCATTCGTAGTATTCTTGTGTATAGACTCCATCCAAGGCTCTTTACTGTTGTGCAGTGAGGGTCCATAGTCTCAGCCCCATACAGCAGTACTGACTCCACTGTGGCTATGAACAGCCATATTATTGTTTTAAAATATATGATATGCTAACTATATTTAATCATTATTTAGGCCTTCCCTGTTTTGGGGTTATTTTCCTATTCATTAAAACCGTCCTGCCGCCAACATCACATCGTGCATTGCAAAGGTTTTATCGCGCGTAACACTTATTTTAAAGAGCCAATATCCGTAACTGCATGTTGGTTGTTCTCTCGCTCGGTGCAGAAAGAAATCACACAAATCTATGCTGGATTTAACTGGTAACTTTTCGGGACTGATATAATATGTTCTCTTCATTTGCCGCCAGCTCCTAATGTGCCCGAGCTGGAGACGAGAGATTTGGGGAGTCGAGAGAGTTGGACTTTTTTTCCCTTCTTAACGAGATGATATCAAAGCATCATTTTATCTTTAAAAATGACAGTTTGCATTTTTATATTTCTTAATTGAATAGAAATAAGCTGTATTTCACTTTGATCCAATGGTTGTAGATGAAACGATCTAAAAGTTTTCTTATTAGATTCAAATGATTAGTTTCAGTGTTGGTTTGAGGCATTTGTCAGGGGAGAGATTGAAATGGGCCAGAACAGGTATTAAAGTGTAAAAACTAAAATACAGGTATAGTATTTTAAATTAGTCACTTGTAAACTTGTATGAACTTGTATAACTCGTATACGCAAAATAATTGGAAGACAGATATATCCACTCAAAATACTTACGTTTTTATCAAATAACAACTAGGACTCGTCCAGGACGGTTCAAGGCTCAATTGCACTTAGTTACTTTGCACCACTGAGTATAGTTACTATCCTACAGCGTGTTGGCCATCGAGATGGAAAGAGTTGCTATGGAAGTTTTTGATGTTACTATAAGTAAGTAAACAAATTAAGAAGATGCAAGACTCAACCGTCAGAATTATTTCATTGTACATGATCACACCGGAGATGTCCCACACATCTTTTATACTGTCGACAAGAGATGTATACAAGAGATGGTCATTCCTTACATGGACTCTATTATTATAGTTTGAAATAGGTTTGCATGAGTCGGCAGTCTCTAATGAGTCAGAGAAGAACAGGTGGTAATTAGAGAGTTTCAAGTATCATCTACTAACTAGTACTACATTACATTAATCAATACCATAGTGTTCTTTTTTCCAAAACCATTTAGGCCTGACGTTGAAAGAATATATACCGGTAACTCAAAGATTTGTGCCGCATTTTCACGATTTTTCAAAAATAGCAGACCTACAAGCTCGTAGTGCGACACTCGGTGCTGCGCTATGAGCTTGTAGATCTGCTATTTTTAAATAGCTAAAGTATAACATAATGCTTAGTTAAAACACCAAAAGGGGTTGCCGCCCAGAATGGGTTAATAGCACAGGCAGACTCTTCACATACTAGAGCATGTCTGAAATGCTTAAACATGTAGCTATAGGTGTCATGTTGGAGACCACAGAAGTGAACCTTTCAAGCCTGTTTTCTCAACTCGCTGTTTCTCTGCAAGACATTACTCTATAAGCCACAACTCCAAAACTGGTGGGTCAAACTGAACAACCAATATGTCAATTTGAAGCTATGATTCCCTGCTTTCACATGACATGAAAGAAACGAAAATTCAAAAAAATCCAATGGCAGTCCCTCAGTCAAATTTGGTCACACACACACACACACATATATATATATACATACAGTATTGCCATATCAGGTTAATAGTTCATCGCTGCTGTTTATTTTCTATCAACGTCCAGTGTGCTTTGACATAATTTCTTAGACATTTTGTAATTTCTGGCGACAGACAGTGGACAAAGTGTGTTATCTCTCTCCATTAATTAAAGGAGCACTTCACCCATGCATTTTCGAACCTTATCTTCATATAATTGGTCCACAGTACACTAATGCTCATTATAAGATGGCACCATTTCCGTCTACTTACAGTATATGAGTATTAATGACACAAGACGAGATGCGACAGTAGACTGGAGGGTATTTTTTTTCCCCGACCATGGTAGCGGGAGTGCAACATGTTTCTTTCGGCTTAACTGCAACAGAACCAAGCGCTCCTCTGCAGTCCCTTTCCCTTTGAGAGCTTGTAGATCGGCTATTTTCTAAAATAGGGATTGCTGAAGTTATGTATATTTTGTAGCCTATAAGGCTAATAATGATAAAAATCTACAAAATAACTTAAGGTTTTAATATCATTTTAGCGGAGTAAAAGTAAAAAACTGCAGCATCGCAGGCGTGCATTAATGACGTTAAACCACACCCTTGAGTGTAATATTGCAATTATACAAAAGTTACCCTTAAAACTAAGAAAATCGCTGAAAAAAACATTCTTTTAATGACAGATGTAGTCACTAAGACCACAAATGTCCCAAGAAACTAGCTAGACTAGCCAACGAGTTTGCTGCGCTCTGGGAGAACAGAGCAGCTGAATTATTTGTTTTGATTAGGTGTGGAGTGGTGCTTGTTTAAACCACGGCTAGAAGGCTGTTTCAACCAATCAGATTACTTCCTCGAAACGACCTGTTAAATACATGTATTGTATATGTATGAATATGTATATGCATGTTACTTTTCCCACACTGTAACTGACAACTTCACTGTTAAGGCCCTGCGCATAGTCATTCAGTAAAACAATTTGTGTTTGACTTGTTTATTTCAACCAGTCAAACACACTTTGCTCTCATCATTAAGTTGTTGAGTATTGAACTATAAAGGGGGTCATTATTGTGAGCTACCAACATGATTATACAAAGCAAAGCCACATTGACGTCATTTGGCTACTGTGCATGTGGTGCATAATAAAATATGCATTTAATTCCTCGCTAAACTCCGTCGGTGACGCACACGTTTTATTATCAACCCCAACACTACACGCTGTGATAATGGCTAACGCCGCAACAGGTTTGTGCTAAATTCCATCGACACGCATATTATTATCGGTCCACCATACACTACACACTGTGATAGTGGCTAGTAACACCGCCACATACATTGCTCAGTAATGTATGTGTTTAAAATCACCCTATGGGTGGTATGAATAGGGGGTCCCAGAGATATAAATGCCATTAAACGGGGGTCCGTGGCCTAATTGGTGTCAATTTGGGGGTCCTTGACATGACAAAGTTTGGGAACCACTGTCCTGTAGTGTCCCTTTTCTTGTGCGAACATTCTGGCAAGAATATAGCAGATCTACAAGCTTTCAGTGTGTCGCACCATGACACGTTGTGTGCTTGTAGAGCTGCTGTTTTTGATGTTACAAATACTGGGGGCCTCCCGTCAACAAAGTACTGTATAAGTATATGGTTTAAGTGCGCACGCACTCGCAGTGAAACGAAGCTGCAGAAAGTCTTAGACATAATTATCTGGGAACTGTCAACACAGTCATTTAGTATTGGTATTCTCAATTTCCTCCTCCTTTTACCGCGTCTTTCTGTCCATTGTCAGAGCAGTTGCACATCTCCGGGATCACCGCCGGTCATACGTATTGATCTCGACCTGTGTGTGTGTGTGGGTTGAGCTTTTGTGATCGCCCGTTATATCTGTCCTGTCTGTCTGCGCCTATTGTGCGTGCTCGCACATGCGGCCACGGACTGCTGTGCTTGTGCATGTCCCTGTCGGCTTTTGGTCGTGTTGTTTTGTTAGCCAGTCGCAGTATTGATCGATCGATCGGTGACAAAGAAGGGGTCAACCTGTCTTAATCAGAGTGGAAGGTCACACACACGCAGACTGAGATAGTGTTACAGTAAGAGAATGGCAGAAGGAGAGGAGAAGTAGAGGATGAGTGGGGCTGAGGCTTTTCTTTTTTTCGTTTTACATGATTTGTTAACGCTGCTTTTCAACCATTTCAATGCCGCAGCAAGTGTTCTACGATTAATTAACTCGGGCAACTCTTAAATAGAAGTCAAAGGCTGTCAGGATGCTGAACAGCAGACCTTGAACTGTAACTTTACTGACCTTGCACTGTCACTTTACATTTCACTTTCTTGTTTGTGTTTGTTTGCACTTAGTTGTTGTATACTTCTATGTATTTTGTCTTAAAGCTGGAGTGCCACGATTTTTTTCAACCCTAAACCATGATCATCAGGTATTATTACAATATAAGGAGGAAGAACTTTTGTGTACAGTATTTGTTAAAATCATGCTTTTATGTGGACACGTCCACCAGTTCATTAAGTATGCCTGGTGGTTGGTGATGGGTGGTGATCCACCTGGACTGGAGGGGTTAGGGGAGGGGCTGATAGTGTGATGTCACTATGTTACTGTTTATTTCATTGGCCCGTTTGACTGTCAAGGGTTCAGCCTCCAGGAAGAAACCCTAAATACAAAGTTAATACACCATTTCACATATAAACGACTCCAGGGTGTCTAATGAAGTACTGTCACCTCATAGACACATGAAAAACCTTACATTGAGTGGCACTCATCTTTAAGACTGAGAGTGCTCGGAAAACACAATTCATTTCATTGCATTTATACCCTGTATTCATACATATGACAAAAAATAAACCTGAACTGAACTGAACTGAACTGAAATTCATCCTAAAAGTCCTTTCTTCCATTTGCTCTATTTATGATTACAATGCTGCAGGTAATGATGGAGAATGGTGATACAGTTCCCAATGTTCTCCAGGAAGTCTCACCACAGAACTAATACAGTAGAGTTGAATATCCACTGCAGACAACCGTAGTGTTTCTGACATTGATTCCAGCTGACGGTTGGCTCTTTTCCAAAAGCCTAACTTTTTGTTTTCTCTCCGAGAGAACAGCGAGACTGTTGGTCCTAAAGTTAAACTATATACTCTAGAGTCTGTAGTGTGTTCGTGCCCGTTAGCGACAGTAAGTATTTATGGAACAATTTTAAGAATTCACTTGAGAATTCCTGAAGCTTTCGCTGGTTGGCAAGCAATTACAACAAAGTTGCTGAGTGCCATTGTGGAACAGTCTACAGCTTCACTGGCCGGACGCGGTGGACTTGGCCATGTTTGCCCCTCAGAGTGGCGGTGACGGTGGCACAGTCGGTAGTGCTGTCGCCTCACAGCCAGAAGGTCCTGGGTTCGATTCCCACTGGGGACGCTGTGGGCATTGGGGGGGGCGGGCGGGCGTGTTCCCTGTGTTCCCTGTGTTCCCTCATCCGCATCATCAGTGCCCATACCCGAGGGGTTGGCGAAAGGGTCTTTCTGTGTGCAGCAGCTTGGACTCCTCATGCATGGAAGGAAGCATGAGGTCAGTCCGCTGCCCCCCCCGGGTTGGCAGAGGAAGTGTAGCTAGCGCCCAGGATTACATTAGATACTTGACACTGGTTGTAAAAATGGGTTACAAAATTGTGGGATGAAACATTTAGAAAAGAGTGGACAACGGTGACGTTGTTCACTTTATTTTTCTGCAGACCTTCATCCAGACCAATCCCGCTGGGGTAATTCCTTTTAATAATAATAATACTGCATTGCATTTTATAGCGCTTTTCTATGCACTACTTGCTTTAACTCAAAGCGCTTCACAATGGTCCATCCGTTCATACATTGGGAGGAGTGAGTCAACGCCAGCGTCCTCACTTCCTACATTCACATGCGGACAGGAGGAGCTGGGATTTGAAACCGCTTGTTGTTTTTGGCAGCAAATTTCTATTTTAGTTTTAGTCGTAGTCTCTTGAAACGTTTTCATTTAGTTTTAGTCTCATTTTAGTCACCCGGGAATGTTTTAGTGTAAGTTGAAAAACACCAACGGGGGTTCCCGCCCAGAATGGGTTAAACTTTTACCGTGTACTGTATCCGTGCCCTTTAGCAAACTATTTGATTTATGGAACCGTTTTTAAGAGCGGTTCACTTGAGAATTCCTGAAGCTAAAGCTTTGTTGGCAAGCAATTACTACGAGGCAAGCTGTTTAATGGGGGAACTATATTGGCTGCATGCTGCTTTTAGATTATTGAATATTGTCTCTTTCTGGGTGACTGTTGCTGACTTTCCCTATACTCTGTGCTTTGGGGATGGATGTTTGTGCCATTTGCGCTCCACTGCACAAGCTTGGATCATAGGATGAGATCAGATCCAACAAGTTGGGGTGAGATGAGATTAAAAAAATCTGAAGTGAGTGGTACTGTACTGTACTGTACTGTACTGTACTGTACTGTACTGTACTGTACTGTACTGTACTGTACTGTACTGTACTGTACTGTACTGTACTGTACTGTACTGTGCCCTCCTCCCTGGCCTGTGTGTGTCTGTGTGTTAGGCTCAGGCCAGAGGTAGACGATAGACAATCATACATGCATACAGTAGTAGACACACACACACACACACACACACACACACACACACGTGCACTTTCATTTCCATACACATTCACACATTCATGCATACTGTACGCCCACACGATTGACACGCTGTGTTCACAGTATTAATAACGTTAATATCACCCTTATATAAAATGTAATAATAATAATAAGCATGGCACTGTACCAAAGCTCTGAACTCATCATCGGAGACCTTGTTGTTACTAGTGTGTATGCCAACTATCCAATCCATAAGCTTTTTTTTGGTGTGTGAATTAAACATGATTTTAAGCAATCTGTAAAAAAAGATGAAGGTCGTTGAGTAGCCAAATAAACTACTGCTGTAAGTGAAGATAGTGTGGGATTGATTGATTGAATATTTAGGCCAAAAGGATAACGCAAAAGAAAAAGTCCTGGGTACTTGTTTCATGCATTGTGGTCCTATAGACTGGGTATGCGCAATTGCGCATGCTAATTGCCACTCGATTTGCCACGAAGTTATGAGTGTTTACGTTGTTTAATGTAATTTAATGCTATCAGATAGGACTTTTCTGTTTGTCATGAATGGGCTGTCGAGGCCAGAAAGTAGTTATTTTGCCACTCAATAGGTGTTTCACGCATAACTGGGTATGATGATGTCACGCGCATAAATATACTATAGTATGATGCTAGGATTGGATCGTTTTGTTTGATGTCATTACTTGTGCAAGCAGAGTGTGCAAGTACTGCGATCGGCTGGGTATGTCGGTGTTGTCCAAAGTATGTCTGTGTCGTCCACCGGCCAATAAGGGACCACCATTCTTGATGACGTATAGCCTAACTAAGGTACGTTTGGTGATCGGCTGGGTATGTGCACGCACGCACGCACTCGCGCACTATGTCGGGGTAAGAATGGTGGTCCCTTATTGGCTGTTGATGGTGACGTAACTATAAGGTACGTTTCAAGGTAGGTCTAAAGTCAATAACGGGTCTAAAGGATTTAGAACAGCAGTTGTAATAGACATCAGTTAGTAGCAGTACTTGTGTGCAAGCCAAGGCGCATGTTGGCACCTCGACAGAGTGCATTTCTAGTTTTGGCTCTGTCGTCCTGGCTTTGTTCTCCTCACCAGCCCTTATATGTTGCATCCCACCTTCCCCTAGACGAAGGACTAGACGTAAACATGTACTGCTGAAAAGGTGAAAGTCATGGGCCTTTTGAAAATGAGTTCTGAACTAATTCTACATAGATGTAGACCCAAAGCTTATAGATTTAGCTCGGCAATGCCTTCTGGAGTCTCTGTAATGCACTGGGAGGAGAGTTTAATATCAGCGGAGACCCTGCACCTTGCTAGATAAGCCTGCACAATTGCTTGCACTATGTTGGTTGTGAGGAATAGGAAAAATGCTTAAATAGCGGGAGGAAAGCATTGGAAAAAAGAATAATCATAATACTAATAATAATTCAATGTATTTCTGTATTGTTGTTTTTTTATTTTATTCCAAGGGGGACCATTCAAGCTTCATACTACAGCTACGTGAAAAGAAGCAGCTTGGACTCCTCTCGCATAGAAGGAAGCATGAGGTCAGTCTGCTGCCCCCCCACCACCAGGTTGGCAGAGGAAGTGTAGCGCCCAGGATTACATTAGATAATTGACACTGGGTGAAAAAAAAATGGGTTGCAAAATCGTGGGATAAAATGTAGTTAAAATATATATATATATGCATATATATATATATTATTCTGCCTTAAGTTAAGGTGAGCTGTTTTGTCCAAATCTGAAAGAAAAACTACATTTCCTCTAGGCTTTAGGCTTTAATTGCTTGTTTGTGATTTTGCTTCTTCTGTATCCGCAGGCAATTTCTTGCTTGGTGCATTCGGTGTTTTGTGAAGGTGTATTATTGCGTGGGTGTTTGCATGTGCGCCTGCCGTGCGTGGGCTATAGTACTGCACATGTTTGGGTTTTTTTAGGCCAGCAACAGGGATTTGCGATAATTGTGTTTGTTTGGTCGTTACATACCATCAGTTATTATTATTATTTTTTACATCTGCGCAATGAAGGCCATTATTAACTTGACATGCTGACTTTGGCGGGCACGGAACCTGGACGAGGAACATCATTAAACGATTACAAATAAAAACCAACCAGGTTATATTTAACTCATCCTCTGAAATAAATACACATCAATACGAAACAAAACATAACAAACGCAACAACAACACATGGTTGCAGGGCAAGCAACAGGCGTGGGGAGTTCAACCGTCCTCAACAACCGGAGAAATAATCAGAATGCTATTCTTTGCAGACTAACAAGCCACACAAACACAACACCAAACAAAAAATGGGTAGAAAAGCGACCCCGGCAATGCCGTTTCAGGGCGGACACTCTAACCAGTGTTGATTTCGTCGAACTAAAACTAAGATGATTTTTTTTCGTCGACTACCTTTTTTCACTGACAAACTAAATGGAAACTAAGTGAAAACTACGTAAGCTATGATGACAAAAACTAAGACTAAATATACTGACAATTTTGTCAGCAAATAAAAAATGTTAGGAAGGGACTAGTGGAAAAAGAGATCCAGTATAAGTCATTTTACAATTAGTTGCATGCTGAAAATAGCCGATCTACAAGCCTACGAGCTTGTGAAAAAAAAACGTCATTACGACGGCATCAAGGCCCGCCAAAATACATTTTGTTGGACTAAATCAACTAGTTTTAGTCGACTAAAATCTCATGATATTTAGTCGACCTAAACTAGACCAACACTAAGACGTTCCAGGTGACTAAAATGTGTCTAAAACTAAATGAAAACTATTCAATTGACTATGACTAAAGCTAAAATCTAAATTTGCTGCCAAAAACAACACTGACTCTAACCACAAGGCCACTGTCTGGTAGTGGTAGTGGTAGTAGTAGTAGTAGTAGTAACCTCATTATACTAGGGGTGCAACAGTTGAACTTGAATGAACTCATTGTTAGGCTGTAGATTAGATTGTGATATTTTTGATTATTCACTAAAAAAAAAGGTCATCGATAGAATAGTCTCTGTAAACGCGGCTTCACTGAGGGTCACATCGTCCCAACATACTTTGCAGCGAGAAGGAAACCCTCTCGGTCCTCTCTGGACCGTGCAGCTTGCATGCCATCGCTGAGCCTTGCAAGGAATTAACAGAAGAGGATTATTATATCAGTCAGTGTACAGACGGCTGAATTCGGGTGAAGACGATACAGACCAGTGGTTCTCGGCTCCCGTCCCAGGAACCCAGAGTTGCTGCCGCTTGCTGCTTGAGCCTACATGAGGGCATATATATATATATATCACTCATTCTTGAGATGAGGGACAAAAGTGGAAAAAACATGTCCCACACATAAGAGCCTTATTTTATGTAAAAAATAAATTAATTCATAAAAATAAAAGCACTTGCAAAGTTAAGTGTAATACAGTTGTGTATTATTATGCCCTTAATTTCATTATAATTGTTTTCATATTCCATCTGAATTAGTTAAAAGCAGGCCCTGTACCCAAAAAGGCCTGTATTTAGCCTGTCCCCAGCAAGTGGCCACAATTTCAAACTGCCAAAAAAGTGTCTAATACTGTCACAATCACATAAATATACATACTAAATTAAAGTAGATTGTCAACAACATAGCAAATAATATACACAGTTAATTTTAATTTATATTTTCTATTAAATATCTCATATCAAATGTTCGTCCCACGTCTCCGTCAACTCCGTCAGGTTTTTTTAAAAGTCTTAAATTAATCAGAAAATATTGTCGACAGATTTAGCCTGAAGACTCCTTTTCCAAGTCCCATTTATATTTGTTGCAACAGTGGAGTACCTGGTCTGACAAGCATTCAATTGTTTGATATTTTAAACAAACAATGTTGATAACAATGTGGTCACAGCTTTTACATGTCAACTCCGTCAGGACATTATTATGATCTTTGTTAAGAATTCCAAAATAATGTTTATTATTTTAGTTTAGGGGTTAGGTTTAGCTAACAAAATTAAGCAAAAACAAAATGGCTACATTGTACTAAAGAGGGTTAAGATGAAAACAAATGCCATTTTGTCAACTCCGTCAGACGTCAACTCCGTCAGATTTTGTGTCTGACGGAGTTGACGTGTATCTGACGGAGTTGACAAAAGTGTTCCTAAAACAATAAAATTATTGTTTTTGAATAATGGGCAGTATTCTAATTTGGCACACAGTTAGAGCATGCCTTAAGGAACATTTTTGGCTATGGGGCCATCACAGATTTGTCTCGTGGTGACCATGGCAGCCATATTACAAAAGAGCCGCCACCTGATGTTATTTTACAATAACTCAAGTTCTACACCACCTAGGATCTTGATTCTGGTGACTAAGACCTCATTTTCAAGGATGAGGGATACAGTGGTACAATTTAGACTTTCCCTGTGACCATGGCAGCCATTTTTCAAAATGGCCGCCACCTGCTGTTATTTTACAATAACTCAAGTTCTACACCACCTAGGATCTTGATTCTGGTGACTAATCATACATTTTCAAGGATGTGGGGTACATTGGTAATATTTAGATTTGTCCTGTGACCATAGCAGCCATTTTTTTTTTCAAAATGGCCGCCACCTGCTGTTATTTTACAATAACTCAAGTTTTAGACCACCTAGGATCTTGATTTTGGCGACTAATCATACATTTTAAAAGATGAGAAATACAGTGGTACTATTTAGATTTGTCCTGTGACCATGGCAGCCATTGTTTTTCAAAATGACCACCAACCTGCTGTTATTTTACCAATAACTCAAGTTTTAGACCACCAAGGATCTTGATTCTGGCGACTAATCATTACATTTTCAAGGATGAACTTTCTCTGGGAGAGGTAAGGGCTTATTTCAGGTGCAGGTTGAGTTTCTACTGACAGGACATTAAAAGGAGGTGGGCTTTCTGGCCTTTGACTTGCCCCTTTCAGGTACAGATGCACAGTTTGACTTCACTGGCCACTGCAGGGAACTGTGGGGGAGAAACTTTGGTCTCTTGACACCCCGATTAGGTTCAGGGTTTTTTTTGGTGGAGACTTGCCTTTCATGACATCTTTGCTGCAGCAGTTGATCTCCTTACTGCCAGTGGTGGCACACTCTGGGTCTCTGGGGCATTGTATCTTGGTGGCCTCCTGCCAGTGTTTCTCCATCCTTCTCCTGAGCTCTGTGTTCTGGGGCTCTGTTATAGTCAACTTACATTGTCTTGGCTGGAGATTGCTTTCCTGCAGGGTCCAGCCCAGTCTTTGTGCAGATGGCTGCTGGCCCACCTGGAGGCCCCAACCTCACTTCTTCGGTTGGTGTGATTAGGTGGGGTGGTCTTCCCCAATCAGGATGAGGGGTTTGACCCTTTCAAACGGCAGTCTGGCCAAGTGTCTGTATTTAGTTGTGAGTTTAGATACAGGATACGATTGCTCACCCAGCCCCAGGTGACATGAGGTGAAGGCTCCTTTGATTTGGTAACATTGCTTTGGTTGACATGCTGGGGACACAGAGAAAGACACTGATGCCTTCAGTGTCTGCACATCCTGCCTGATGGTCCTGAAGCCAAATCTTCTGTCTTCAGTCTTTCCCTCACTGTTCACTGCTCACTGTTCACCTCACCGAATTTAGCCCAAGGAGTTTGACCCCTAGTTTGGCCATAGACCCCCTAGTTTGGCCATAGCCACTTGCCCAAATGTGCCGACATGTGCTGACCTCATCACATCTGTGATGATGGCTATGGCCGTTTTTAGCCAACGTAGTGTTTTTTGTGCAAAACTAATGCTTGGAATGGATCCAGAATCATGAAAAGCCCCTAGTTTGACATGCCACATGCTACTTAAAGCATAATGAAATTTAGAACATTTAGCCTTATATTGGTTGTTGATGGTACCCAACTTTCAGCAGCTGTCAAACATGCC
This sequence comes from Protomyctophum bolini, assembly GCF_963924005.1. Lineage (NCBI taxonomy): Eukaryota > Metazoa > Chordata > Actinopteri > Myctophiformes > Myctophidae > Protomyctophum > Protomyctophum bolini. The sequence continues at coordinate 16,099,292 of NC_137885.1, read as the reverse complement.
CCTAGGGTGGTCAAATAGAAACCAATGTGGGATATGTTAGTAGACACCTTTACAAACATTGGTGAAGAAAATTCTTGGTAAGAAATGTATTCACAGACTTTATATTATTCTGATAATATTCCCTGAGTAAATTGGTAAAATAATAGCAGGTCCACCATTTTTGAAAATGTCTACCATCCATGGTCACAGGATAAATCTAAATAGTACAACTGTATTCCTCACCCTTGAAAATGTATGATTAGTCACCAGAATCAAGATCCTAGGTGGTGTAGAACTTGAGTTATTGGGAAATAACAGAAAGTTGGCGGCCATTTTGAAAAATGTCTACCATGGTCAGTGGTCACAGGACAAATCTAAATAGTACCAATGTATCCCACATCCTTGAAAATGTATGATTAGTCACCAGAATCAAGATCCTAGGTGGTGTAGAACTTGAGTTATTGGGAAATAACAGAAAGTTGGCGGCCATTTTGAAAAATGGCTGCCATGTTCACAGGGCAAATCTAAATAGTACCACTGTATTCCTCATCCTTGAAAATGTGGGATTAGTCACCAGAATCAAGATCCTAGGTGGTCTAGAACCTAAATCAGTTAAACTTGTCAACTCCGTCAGATGTTCGTCAACTCCGTCAGACGTTCGTCCCGTGATGTTTTTGTTAATTTCCAAAGAAATAGAAAATTTGCTGTCAAATCTTTTGTGCTTATGTATTGAAACACCAACTGAAATTATACGTAATGATGATTTTTTTTTTTTTTTACATGGTTTTCATGTTATAATATTGAAAATAAAGGTTGAAATGACGGTTTTGAGAAATTGGATATTTCATAATAGTGTGATATTGGAACAAAATAATATTAAAAGATTTGTATTACTTAACTTGATTACTGAAAGCCATTATAAGATAACTGAGGACTTTATATTATTGTTGAAATGATAAAATTCAATTAAAAGGGATTTTAGTGTGTCTGACGGAGTTGACATGAATCAGGTATTAAGTGCATAAATGTCCCATTTTAGAAAGAAATGTTATGCGAAAAACCTGTTCCTTCTCAAGATTGGTAGTTGAGACCTGTGTCTACAAATACATCTATTTGATTTGAATGTATCTTAAAAAAAAAAAAAATCCAGTTTGAAAAAGGTTTTGTCCCTTATCTCAAGAATGGGTGATATATATATATATATATAAGGGCTAGCAGAGGAGACAGCTTTGCTGGCCCTGGCGGCTCATTAGATTAAGTGGGTGCACCAATAGACTTGTATTTGCCATTTGCACAAGTGCATAGGAAAGTTTGGAGCGTAGCTCCCAGGGTCAGCATTAAAAAAGAAACGTATACAAGAACGTATCCTAGAATCCCTTCTGGCTCCAAAACTGTGGAATGCACTTCCCGTTGCAGTCAAAACTGCAGCATCACTCCCAATCTTCCGCCGTAGTCTGAAAACCCACCTTTTCAGACTCCAGCATGGCCCGTAGCACTTACCCTACCCCCTTAGATAGCACTTTTTGTATAGACTTAGATAGCATTTGATACAGACTTATAGCATGTTATGTAGACAGCACTAGAATTGCATTGTATGTAGTCATATCACTTCATAGTACATATGTATAGCATAGTATAGTATATATGTATAGATAATTCACTGTTACGTTCTTAGCGTACGCATGTTTCATGATAAATACTTTTTATATATGTGATGTATTGCCGTGCTTTTTGTTCTTGCTTAGTGTAAATTGCTCTGGATTAAGAGCGTCTGCTAAATGCCTGAATTGTAAATTGTAATTGTAGAATAAATAAGTAGGCTACTTCATAGTCTACCAAAAAATGATCATGATTCAGTTCATCTGTCATATTGACTACCGTCCTTAATGTCTTTGGCTACAGATCAAGTCCGAGACCAAGATTGCACAAGACGGTGTCGAGCCAGAGCCTGTGACGGTACACGACCGACTCAAGATAGAAACTGAGTAAGACTGGGGGTTGCAAGACAGACTCATAGTTTAACCCATTTAGACCTAAGTTTTCTGAAAAAACTATGTTTCTATGTCAGTGGTTCTCAAAGTATTTAATGTCAAGCTAAGGACCCCCAGAATTATCTATAATTGGCTGCCAACCCCCATCTGAAAATATGTTGTTCCAGGGACCTCTCAGAAGCAAAGATTTGAGTTAAAAACGTTTGCTCGGAAAGAATATATATTAAAAGATTTGCGCCACATTTTCACGATAAAAAAAAATAGCTGCTATTTTTCAATAGCTAAAGTATAACATAATGCTTGACACCAAAAGGGGTTCTCGCCCAGAATTATAAGTCCAAGCGGGTGCAAGTCCAGGTCAAGGCCAAGACTGCGGTGTGTGACGAGACAGACTTGAGACTGAGACCAGAAGAATTGTAAATCCCCCCAGAGATATTACTTGCCTCTAAGGCATAAGGTTAATCCTTTGTTCTGAAACACTGCAATTACATTTTTCTGACTTTGGGAAGGTTCAAAAAAGTGTCAAACACCTTAAATAAAAGGAGCACTTTAACCCTCATCTTCATAATTGGTCCCAGCATTAGTTGAATGGTACAGTATCATTACAGTACTCCGAATGAGTTTTATTTCTTTTTTTCACGCGCGCGCGCACACACACACACACACACACACACACACACACACACACACTTACTAAACGCCACAAACTGATCCATCTATCTAAAACATTCCTCAACTTGTTTTTGTGCCATTGACCCTTTTCTAAGCTCTTTGATTTTGATGAAGAAAAGCAGCTGAAGGAAACCATTTATCGCGGGTGTGTTTCATTGAACTGTGTCAACTTTACCCTTGTAATGTCGTTTAGAACACTTTCCTGGGGAGTCTTTATGTGTGTAATATTTGGTTTTAGATAGATTTTAGCAGTGAGCCCAGTGTCCCTGATGTCATGGCCACTGGGCTCACTTACTTCCTGGACCTAGTAAGACAGCCCTCCTCCTCTTCAAGTATATATTGTGGCGACTGAGACACAACTCAGGAGCGGAAGTCAGGTTTGCCTATTCACTGACACTGAGGCATTTATTGAACATAAATTCAGATCAGAAATGAACTTTCTTTCTTTCTTTCTTTCTTTCAGGGGAATGCAGTCAAAGGTGAGATTTCAACATAAAGTTAATTTCCAGGAGGATAAGGAGGATCGTCGTCGCTGGACCTCGTCGCTGGACGTCACAGGTAAGTGTGGATTACTTTCACAGAGGATTCGGGAGAGTACTCTCGAGTATTTGTACTCCTCCCCTGTAGGCTGTGTACTGGGGCCGTATTTCTACTCCTTTTCCATATCCGTGTACTCTGGTTGCTTTCCTTCCATTTTCCATTTCCATAAGCCGAATAGTCACTTCATATAAGCCGGTCTAATGCGCGTGCTTGTCTGCCAGAGCGAGATACAGAGAGAATGCACAGTATAGGGATTTCATAGTATAACATAGAATGGTATTTGAAATAGTGGTTGTCTTGTTCTTACCGTGGATCTGTTGGTGAGGCAGAGAGTTCTCCATTTTATACTGATGCGCTCAGGTGTGCTGATGAGCGCAGGTGCGCTGAGTTGTCCTAGCATGTGACGTCCCAACGTAGCTCTCTGCCTCCCTCTCTCTCCAGAGCGGCGCTTGCTTGTTGGGCGGTATTTAGCCGGCGAGACAACACAATATCAATAGAGACGGCACCGGATTTCTCCTCCCATCCACTTGCATTAAGTTGCTCAAAAGCGCATTAGGCGATTTCACTCCTCCTTCCGGGTAGGAACAGAGTGCATTCTGGGATGGATTGGGCCAAATTGTGAATGTGCTGGCCGCTGACTATCATTGCACGCGTTCACGTATGAAACGGTGTTCACGTGTTATCATGAACGTGCGCAATGATAGTAATGCTGGCCCAGCGCTGCAATACCATATTCGGCCACTATGTCCATTTCGCCTCAGGGTTTCCTCCAGTTGCCGTCTCTATTAATATATACTCTAAGCTCCCCCTATCCACAAGGAGCAGCAGTGCACCAAAGCATTATGGGAATTGTAGTCCAGGAAGGAAGTGAGTCCAGTGTCCATGACATCAGAGACACTGGGATCAATGCTAAAATCTAAAATATCTAAAACCACATATTACACACATAAAGACCCCCATGAAAGTGTTCTAAATCTCGTCATTAACAAATATATTTTTTGGCGCACACACAGAATCAACTAAATGGCATCCCACCCTATACAACTTTTATTAATTCATCTGATTGCCTTAACTTCCTGCTGGCAAACACACTGAAACGACTAAATGGCATCCCACCCTATGCAACTTTAAATGGTTCATGTGATTGCCTTAAAGCCAATACATATGGCAGTGAGTTCAGGAGGTAGAGTTCCTTTCAACCCATGTGCGGCCCCTCCAGGCTTCATGTCGAGGTGTCCCTAGGCAAGACACCGAACCCTTAACCCATTCTGACCGGGCACCCATTTTGGTGTTGGCATCATGTTATGCTTTAGCTATTGAAAAATAGCAGATCTACAAGCTCATATCGCGCCACCGAGTGGCGCGATACGAGCTTGTAGGTCTGCTATTTTTGAAAAATTCAAAGAACGACTGACATTTTTAGAATCTGATCTCAGGTCAGAATGGGTTAATCAGACCAGTGTGTGTCCCGTGGAAACCTCGTATGAATCTGATCTCAGGTCAGAATGGGTTAATTGCTCCCTGTGCGCTCACATGGAGGAGCACATGCACAGCCGCTTCTAATAGGATGTCAAATTCAGAGAGGTAATTTCCTCTCGGGGATCGCATTACAAATACCTTTTATATTTCCCCGGCTGTGTTTTATACCCATCAAAATAGCGACTGAGAATATAGCTTTGTCCTTTTTGTATCAAGAACTAATTATTTAGTGCATTCCTATACAATCAACCTTAACCCCAGCTATGTACATTTACAATAGGGCATTTAGCAGACAATCTTCCACCAGAGCGACTTATTAAAGTAGAATTCCATGCTAGAAGGCTTTCATACCTTTATTTGTAGTTGTTACGTCCCCACTAAAGAGGTCAGGTGTTATTTTGTGCATTATTGGCTATTTCCCCATATAAGCCCTCAATGGGGGTTGGGTTTTTGTGCTAATTCGCTTATTTCCATCTAAATAAGTAGTACAGTGTGTCGCTTGGGATACTATTTACTAGGGATGTCCCTTTTTTCGCTTCCGGTCCGATCCGATCAATTTAGCCGATACCGTATACCGATACCAGTGTTGTGATCTCGTGTTGTGTTTATAGCAGACTCCTCACTCAAATGTGCACTTGCCGTTTGGGAAACTCCAAAGCAAACTCCACATGTCCCAACATTGTATTTGCCTGCCATAGATAGTGTCAACCCCTTACCCCTGTGTTGGATCGGTGGCTAGACTGGCATATTCACAGATACCGATGTGACCCGATATGACAAATAAGGGCCGATCCGATACTTTTCCCGATACCGTTACAGTATCGGGACATCTCTACTATTTACATTATGATGAGGGGATCTATACAAAAAAAAGATTTTTGAGCGATGGAAATAAGCGAATTATCACAACACCCCAATGCCCAATTCAATGCAATTCAATTAAATTCATTGAGGGCTTACATTAGGGGCAATAGCCAATAATGCGCTTTTGCACAAAATAACACCTGGACCTCTTTGGTGGGGACGTAACTACTACAAATAAAGGTAAGAAAGCCTTCTAGCATGGAATTATCCTTTAAAGGGATAATGTCACTTTAAAATAAAACTATTGGTCATTTCATCGCCTGCTCAGGCTTATGAGAACAGTTTTTAAGTTGCTCCAATTCAGTATTTCGATTTGATATTCATTTTAGCTGCTCCGCACCGTTTCCAATACGAACCCATTGGAACTTCAACCTCCATTTTAACCATGGTAGATTCATTGAAAACACCCGTCCTTTTTTCTGATGACTCATACTGCCCTCCTAATACGTGAGGTGCCTGTGTTTTTGTTTGTATTACTTTTCATCATTTATTTGAATGAACCAGACGGTTCTTGAGGATCCTTTACAGCTCTGTAACTCTGACCGTACACTTTCAGAGTTCAGTCAGATAACTCCTGAATAGATTTAACCAATATCTTTATTATAGAATGAGAATACAGGTGTGCATATAATATTTTATCTTGGCGTTCGGCTCTGCTACATTTTTCTCCCTGCTCGGCACAATGAAACACCATCATTAACCATTAAGAGCAGGGAGATAGATATACAATAACAACCTCCCATGGGGAACATAAATAACAGAGCCCACCGGTGGTGCTGGGCGCAATCAGTGCATAACAACAACCAGGAACCATATGCAGAAGGAAGGCAGTGCAGTCTAGGGGAGCTTACCATCATCATCACCAGTGTTTTCGCAATTAGGTGCGACTATAGCGCAGAACGTGGTGAAAACCATGAAAGCCTTTCCTTCAGGCTCAGTGAATTCCACTTCTAAATGAGACTCGCACATAGCCACGAGAGCAACCCAGTAGGATGTTAACCCATTTTGTACGGGAACCCCTTTTGGTGTTTCAAAGCATTAAATGCATTGGGCCTCAATTTCCCAGAACCCCTTGCATGCCAGTGCGACAGATGTTTTGTCACCTATCCCCCCTCCGTCCGATGGAAACCCCCGTAAGTCTTAAAACTTGAACAACAATGAAAACATAACTTGTGTTACAACTCGTTATTGGGAGGGAAGTCAATTAACTGGCGTAAGTCGTGTTACGGAGGGAACGTGTTAACTTATAGACAGAAAACATGATGTTACTGAAGGCAACTGTGCATGCGTGCGTGCGTCTGATATTTGGTCGAGCCTTTGAAGGAACTCGATGAGTACATGTAGCGAAGTCACAGTGACCTAATACCATTGACCTTTGACCTCCTACAGTAGGCTAGTTCATCAGCTAATCACAGTTAATCGGTTCCATCCTCGGGTCCAGGTGGACATTAAGGATGTCATGAAATGAATTCAACGTTGCCGTGTGTATGGATCAGTCTTATAACTCTAACCCTCTGGTCTCTATTGTCTGGACTGTATTTATAGTTCGAGGAGTAGACGAAGGAGGAGATGATTAATCAGAGAAGCGTTGAGGGTGAAATTAAGACAAGAGGCCTGTGGTTGTGTATTTACTGTTCCACCGGGGGATGGGAAATTACTTTTACCCCTTCCACCAGCAGATGGTCGCTCAGATGGCTCACATAAACACGCGGGGAGGGGGTGGGGGAGGGGGGCGGGGATACAGTATACTGATTGAATTTGATACAGTAACAAAATACAGGATGTGTGTGATACACGTCCTCTGCTCATACCATACCATACCATCTTTATTTATATAGCACATTTTAAAACAACAACGTTGTACCAAAGTGCTTTACAGTAAAACATTAAAAAACACAACTTCATTTAAAAGCCACAAAACAACCACAAACAACATGCACAGTGTCACATTAAACATCGAAACATCTCATACTGTGCTTGGAAAAGCCAAGGAATAAAGGTAAGTCTTGAGGCGTGACTTAAACACCTGGAGGGTGGGGGCTTGTCTTGTGTGCAGAGGAAGCTCATTCCAGAGCTTGGGAGCTGCCTCTGCAAAAGCTCGGTAACCTCTGAGCTTCAGCCTGGTTTTAGGCACCACCAGGAGAAGCTGGTCAGAGGACCTGAGCGTCCGTGTCGGAGCATAGGGTTTCAGCAGCTCAGATAAATAAATGGGTGCCAAACCATTTAGACACTTAAAGACAAAGAGCAATACTTTGAAGTCAATCCTGTATCGCACAGGAAGTCAGTGGAGGGAGGCTAGTACAGGGCTGATGTGGTCTCGCTTACGTGTGCCTGTAAGTAACCTAGCAGCTGCGTTCTGGACTCATGGGACCGCTCATGGGACCGTGCAGGCTCGACTCGGTTGGCTATGTTTATGCATGTTTGTTGTTTGCGATAATCTGCTATACTTCTATCTGCCTCGTTTAATAGAATTTTCCCTCAAATGTGCCACCTTATTTGCATGGAGCATCTGTCATGACATCTGCTATTTTAAATGCCTCCGCAACCCACACTTGCCACTTTCACCACCCACCATCACACTGCCATGTTGCTATCATCTATTTTTTTATTTCTTTCTTTCATCCAACTTTCTTTCCAACTTTCTTGTAACGGAAATGATGGAGCCTGTACAACAGAGTTTTATCCGCTTTCTTTTTTCTTTTTACACCTGTAAAACCGAACGAATGAGCACGATAACTTTCATACTAGTCTCTCCGGTTATAATATTACTACATCTACAACTTTTAACCTATTTTGGGCTGGAACCCCTTTTGGTGTAGCAGATCTGCAAGCTAGTAGTGCGGCACTCAGTGCCACGCTACGAGCTTGCAGATCTGCTATTTTTGAAAAATTGCAAAAAGAGGCACAAATCTTTGAATATATATTCTTTCAGAGCGAACGTTTTAACTCATATCTTTGCTTCTGGGGGTGGTCACTGGAACAACACATTTTCAGATGGGGGTCGGCGGCCAATTACATATATATTTTTGGGGTCCTTGACATGAAATATTGAGCACCACTGAATATAGAAACATACAGAAAACTGTCATGATTTAGAAGAATGTTTTTAAGGTCAGGCCTAAATGGGTTAACCAGTGGTTAGGGAGGCTTGAGCGGAAGGAAAGAGAGAGACATTTTTACAGATCCTCTCGACTTGAATCCTCTCGGTCCCGCCGGGACAAGAAAAATGTGTAATCCAGTGAAAATAATTCAAAAGCCATGGCTGCACCAACTACACGCTAGCTGCCAATGTCTGAGGCCTGAGAGCAGCTCTCAAGTGTGGATAACAAAGAAGTAGAGATGTACAGTTAGTACAAAGATGGCATTATCTGCCATTCGGATATAGAAGCTGCAGTTCCCATCTACTGAGACTTGCGTACAGTAGTACAGTAGCTGTCAATCTGGATGCCAAGAACCCATGCAGTGCTCCTTCATCGTGTCTGCTTGAGACATTGATGGTACAGACTAGACATGTTCACTTTCTGCAAGTCCTGGAGCAGTGTTGTTTTTGACAACTAAAAAACAAGTAAGACGCGCAAACGCGGGACGCGAACGCAGCTCGTAAATTAGATAAATATATATATTTATTTTTAAAGTTTTTTTTGTTTAAGTTTTGTAGTCGACGAACATTTTTCATTTTCATTTTTCGCAAAACTGTCTGTCTGTCTGTCTGTCTGTTTGTCTGTCTGTCTGACAAAGAAAAGACATACGCACGCATGCACACAACCTTTTTTCACTGACCAATACTAAATGGAAACTAAATGACAACTAAGCTACGACGACTAAAACATAAGACTAAATATAATGTAAATGTTGTCAACAAATAAAAACTAGAATAAAATGTTAGGAGTGGACGAGATCCAGTATAAGTCATTTTACACTTGTTTGCATGCTGAAACATCTACAAGCTCACAAAGTGTCGCGCTGCGACGCGTTGTGAGCTTGAGCTTGCTATTTTCAGCAAGTGTAAAATCAGCAGCATCAAGGCCCGACAAAATACATTTTAGTCGACTGTAGATTTAGTCAACAAAAACTAGATAATTTCCATAATTGTCTGATATGCACACAAATCATCCCTAAATAACATGCTGTACTGTGCTATTCTCTACTTCTACTAATTGTTTTGATGAATTGAAAATGGTGGGCCTTATTGTAAACAACTGTGAGTGTCGTCCACTCACAGTTAACAGTTGTTGTTTTGAGTTGTACTTTAACTGTACTGTAATTCTGCAAACTGTACATCCATGTTTCCAAGTGAAATTTCGTCGTAATGACTGATTTTACAGTTGCTGAAAATAGCCGATCTACAAGCTTGTGAGCTTGTAGATCTTGTAGATCGGACTTTTACTGGATCTCTTGTACACTAGTCCCTTCCTGACATTTTATTCTAGTTTTTATGTGTTGACGAAATTGTCAATATATTTATTGTTTTAGTCATCATAGCTTAGTTTTCATTTAGGTTCGAAGTTTTCTAACGCAAAGTCACAGCAGATAGCCTACTCTCTGGAGCATACTCCCACACTTATAAGAGAGCTTTAACCTTCTAGTAAATAAATATAAAAGTAAAATAAGATAAACTTTAAAACAGCTGTTATTTGGGGGACATCCTCATGACAGCTTGCCAGTCGACGAGGCGGCCAGCTGAAGGTCCTTGTGCTCATTAGGGTGCTCGCTAGGAGAACTCGGAGATCGATTTGACCTTGCCTCTCTGCGTCTGCAATGTGTTTGTGTGAGAATAATATTGTTGCTGTCGAGCAACAAACCTCTTATATAACATAATCCATGTTTTGTTTTTCTTCCCATCATGACCCTATACTTGATCACAAAAGCGTCACAAATAGCAGATACGGCAAGATCTCGTCGATCTCCGCAAAAGATCTCGAAGTGTTGTCGCTTTTTATGCCGCGTTTTTGAGCTTGTCGATTTGCTAACTACTTTTGCAGTTTTTTTTTTATTTGACTCCTGAAAAGCAGTGGTGGAAAAATTACTCAATTGTTTTACTTAAGTAAAAGTACCAATACTGCAATTTAGAACTACTTCGTTACAAGTAAAAGTACGGAATTGAAAATGTACAAGTAAAAGTACAAAAGTATCGGCATCAAAATGTACTTAAAGTACCAAAAGTAAAAATACTCAGAATGTGCCATTTCACAGTTCAAAATGTGTATAGAATCTATTGAAAATAGCAGATCTATAAGCTCACAATGTGCTGCGTTGCGACGCATTGTGAGCTTGTAGATCGGCTATTTTCAAATGGCCGAAATGTATAGGGTTGAAGTGGTTGATGTATGTTTTCTAAAATTAAAATCTCCAAATCTAGTCCAAAGTAACCCCAAACGTTTAGATTATAAACACTTATTTGTAACACTTTTTAAACGTGTCAGTGTTTAGATTATAAACAGAAGAACATGTATAATCGCCAGTAACACTTTTTAAACACATGAACGTGTTTAGTTTTTACAATCAAAGTCAGTCATATAGGTGTTTAGAATTCGAACACAGGTGTTCTCGTGAGGTGTTTGAGTGAACTCGTGTTAATAATTAATAAACATTAATTAATAATTAAACATTTTGCATTTTATTATTACACACTGGTGTAAAAGTAAAAGTAAAAATTTTGACTTGACTTTGACTTTGAATTTTGAAAGTACTGGAAATTGGAAATACTCAAGAAATGTGCAAATACCTCAACATTGTACTTACATGTAACTATAGTACTTAAGTAAAAGTACTTAGTTACTTTCTACCACTGCTGAAAATAGACGGACGGGTGTGGACATGTGTGGTTTCCACCTGACAGAGACGATATGCTAATCTCGTCATAATGGCGACGGACCAACTTGCTCCCCCACACATGTGCTTTATTCATACTGATACTGTATACATACACTATAGTTGTGAAAAGCTGACATGATGTCCTTGTCCTTCCATCTGTCACTCATCCTCTCTCTCTCTACCCGTCTCTCAATGTCACTTTTACAATTACTTTAGCAAATAAACTGTATATATATACAGTTGGTATACAGTAATGCAGCTTGAACACTGTCCATTTGTTATGTGCAAATTAGTCACAATCCACTATTGAAACATTCGACATTGAAATGACAATGTGTGTGTGTGTGTGCGCGTGTGTGTGTGTGTGCGTGCGTGCAGGTTTTGACATCAAAGCTGTGTCTGCAGCCCATGATATCCTCAGGGCTGTTGCTTAGTTTACATGCTGAGAACCGCCCCCGCATGCTACACGCACGCATGCACGCACACACACGTACAATAGGACGAGAGTTGTTACTAAGTTCTTAGGTAACACGTTTGTGTGTGTGTGTGCTCTCGTCCTATTGTACCTGTGTGTGTGTGTGTGTGTGTGTGCGCGCGAGTGTGTGTGCATGCATGCATGCGTGTGCAACCTTTAGCCACCCACACATCAGAACCTCACTGTACATTCGTTCTGGGCTGCTTGTGCATCGTTCGTGCGTGCGTGCAAGAGAGAGAGAGAGGGCGGAATACCCTCCGGTGAGAATCAAAGGTTATGTGTCTGCCAGCTGAGGTCAAAAGCAACAAGTCTGAAGACGTTAAAGTCCGCCTAAACACCATCGCAATGTCATATAGCATGGTTTTCTCTGAAAGCACAACGTATCTACAGATGAAAAGACCCTGCATGGCGTTGATGCAAAGGCAGTTCTGCATGAAGTCGCATGGATTCAGGTTCTCACTCGCCACGACCGATTTCAGTAATTTTTTCGCACAACATTCAATATGCGTACGATGCTACGAAAATGTGAAAATAATTCACATTTTATCGGCGGCATTCTGGCATGCAGGCAAGAAATAATGCTTGTGCAGATGGAAATCATTCCATAGCATAGATGGCAATAATAGCCGACATAGGAATAATGTATTGCGTAACAATCTGTTTAACAAATAAACAGTGTGGTGGTATGTTTGTTTACCCACGGTGGCTTTTGAACCTCGCTATAGCAGGCAGCAGGTCTCTTGACGCCTGAATAATTTATATTTCATAGATCTGCTGTACAGAGCCCTGATGGACCTCGGTCAACAAAGTATAGCACTTAAAGTGGTTTAGAAACAGTTAGAAACAGACAAGACTATTAAGAGAACAAGTGTGACCCAAGTGTAGTCTATACAGTACATGCTGCAGGGAAAAAGCTATTGGAATCTATTTTTCGTGGCACGTTATGTTTAATCAAAAACAACAAGTTTACCTCCTCAATGTTTCGGTCGGGAGTCGGGAGAGCTGCGTCTGCTGCTGTCTGCGTGCATGACTGTGTCATGCAGTAGATGGCTGAGAAACATGAGTTAATTTGTGTCGGATAAGGGCTTAAATTGGTGGGTTTTCCGCTAGATATTAAGGACTGTTTTAGGGTGTGTTTTAGCGGAGGTTTCGCCTGGAAGGCTCTGTGGAAACACTCACTGAACGAAGTCGAACGTTCACACACGCCAGAAATGAACGCGTTCACAACGACGTTCATCAAGCAGAAATACAGTACGTTCCGTTCACGTTCTCCCAAAAATATGAACGCGTTCAGAGACAACACTGGCCTCAACCGTGACCCAAATGGCCTTTTTTTCCTAGCGCCAACCCGTATTCCATGCACTTTCCAGTTGGTTGTAACTAGGACCAGCATGCACTGTATGTGCCTCCCATCACTGGAACAGTCTCCCTACAGAAGTAAGAGAGACCTCCAGCTATTTGACCTTCAAATTCAACCTGAAGAGGTGGCTAAAAACAAATCAAATCTGTAATCATGAGTAATTAGCAGCTCTATTTATCACTGGTATCATTTCTCAATTCACTCCGCGGTTGTTTTGTCCCCTGTTCTCGTATTGCATTGTATTGTACTGTATTTGTTTTTGTATGTCTAGTTTTACTACCATTTTTTTAAGAGCCTGCTCAGGGACTACAGCTGTAAATTAGCTTATGGCTAACTCTGGCACATTTACATGGATGTGGAAACTGACATGTTGATTTATGAGCATTGTCCCTGTCAAAAAAATACTTTTGGACTATAGACTAGAATTTAATATAATTTATGCTATTATGAATATAGGAGGAATTAGTTGAATTCTTGAGACGGGAAGGAGGTGGATAAGAGAGTGAGTGAGACACACAGAGAGAGGTGGTGACACGTGGGCATGCAATGTGTGAGAGAGAGAGGCCTGTGGTAACAGAGAGAGAGAGAGAGATGGTATCAGGGTGTGTCCTCTGGGTCTGGCGTCTAACGTGATCAGTGTCATTACTCAACTCTCAGGGGACTCTCATAAAGAACAGACCCCGTCTCTTCCTCTGCAACATGCATGGCGGCCTGCGGCGGGGGGCCACATGCGACCCCCACCTTCACTTAATGCGGCTGTTAAAATGTGAAGCATGCAAACATGACACGCTTTAATTACTTCAGTCTAAATTAGTAGTTTAATTAGTATAGTATTCAAATGTTATTGTCCTTTTTTATGTCCGATGTATTTGTATTTAGTTCATAAAGTTAACATAACTATACTGTATATTTAAAGGCATTTGAAATTAAATTAAAACGATTCCAATTAAAAAAATAGCTAAAAAATATTTAGGATTCAATTCAAATATAGCTGATCTACAAGCTCAACGCGTTGCGGACTGATGCGTTTTGAGCTTGTAGATCGTTTTCTTTTTTGCTACGACAGTAATATGCACAGGTGGCTCCTCTGGAGTGAGTGTGGAACTACAGTATGGTGGCCCTCTTCATCGTCTGAGTTGCCCACCCCTGCTATACAGTACACCCGTCCTTCCTTCACCGCGACATCTCTCTCTGTCTACCCCTCCCTAGGCCCCTACCCTCATCCTTCTCTCCTTCATCAGTCCTCCTTAAGGCTCATTCATAGTCTGGATTTTCGGTGGTGGGGTAACCACCGAACTGCAACATGACGTCACGAGCCGCGGTGAAGAGCAAACCAACGCCACCGCCCTTCTCTCTATTTTTACTCACCACGCTCAGCGTTATTTAAGCTCACCACCGAAAATCCAGACTATGAATTAGCCTTTAGTTGTCTCCACCAGGTCGAAGGCACGCTTTGCACTGTGCGTGTGCGTGTGCGTGTGCGCGTGCGTGTGCGCATGTGCGTGCACTCATGAAACCAGGTCAGTGATGACGTAATCGTTCTGATTGGGCTAATCAATTGTCTGGTGTAGGCTCTCACACACACACACACACAGACAAGTGAGAACAGGGAGATTTAGTGAGGATTTGGACTGTGTGAGTCTGAGATAGGAAGTAGTCCCATCAGGAGATTACCCTTACACACACACACACACACAACAACTGGACAGGTTTCAAACTGTAGGATTGTGTGACGGACCCATTGCCAACTCACACACACCCAGCTGTGTGTGTCCTGATAACCCCACTGCGTACCTGAACCTCACTCACATTGGGACGACTATAGTAGGCCATACTGGCCCTGATGGGGCCGGCAGTGGCTCAGGGGAAGAGTAACAGTGGTTCCAGTGGTGTTTTCGTCGACTATGATAAAGTGTTCGTCGACTAGCTTTTTTCACTGATAATAAACTACACAAAAACGAAATAAAAAGTAAGCCATAATGACTAAAACTGAGAGTAAATATGCTGTTGATTTTGTCAACAAATAAAAACTAGACTAAAATGATAGGAATGGACTAGTGGACAAGAGATCCAGTATAAGTCATTTTACACTTGGTTGCATGCTGAAAATCACAGATTCAAAAGAATAAACTAAAACTAAAATCAAATGTTGCTGCCAAAAACAACACTGAGTGGCTCCCAAACTTTTTCATGTCAAGGACCCCCAAATTGACACTAATGAGCCCCCGGACCTGCACCATTTGAAAAAGCTATGCCAGGGACCTCCATAAGAAAAGGTTTACTTTTTACGGCTCTAGCAGTGATTCTCAAGTCGTTTAATTTCAAGGACCCGTTTGACATGCATATTACTCTACAGATGTACAATTTATATTGTAAAATCAATGTTAATTTAACTCTCAGAGTTACAGACCCATAAGGGTCCATTTAGTTCCAAACTATCATTTAGCTGGGGACCCCCTGGAACTCCCTCAAGGACCCCTGGGGGACCCCGGACCCCACTTTGGGAACCACCGGAGTAAAGCACCTTGGATATGAGCGCTATATATAAATGCACCATGTTCCATGATGATCCCATGTCAAACAAAGAGTGAATATTGCTCCGTTTTTTCCCCGTATTGTTTCTGAGGGTGGGGGGAAACAGACGCTTTTACTCTGAAACTTTAACCCCCGTTCAGGGTTCAGAGTAAAATGTCTTTCCGCCACCCCAGAGCTTTTATTTTGAAGGAATCCCGGCCCTGTCGGGTCAGGTGCTGTTACTGTATGTACAGTCTGTCTACTCCACGTAATGCTGTCCAATCCTGTACACGGTATTATACTTCTTCTGCTTGTACTGGTGTAGATTAGATTAGTTTAGATGAGGAGGAGATTAGAGTATATTTGATTAGATTACTAGTATTATTATTGATCTCCAGGGGGTTGAATTCATGGTTGTTATTCTAACTATGCTGTCACTGCTGTGCACCTTCAAAGCTGCTAAACACATTCATAAACCCTGAATAAACCCTACTGATTGGTTGGTTTACTCTCGGGGCGGCGGTGGCTCAGGGGTAGAGTGGCTGGATGGGAACCGCAAGGTTGCCAGTTCGAATCCTGTGGCCTCCCCCAGAGTTAGTGTCAAAATGTCCTCGAGCAAGACACCAAACCCCCTAATTGCTCCTGATGTGCTGGTTGGTGCCTTGCATGGTTTCCGCCGCCATCGGTGTATAAATGGGTGAATGTAATGCACTATGTAAAGGGCCTTGGATAAAGGCGCTATATAAATGCACCATTTACCATTTTGGTCTCTCCATGGCTGCCTTTCCTCTAGCGTCATCCTTAGGCCGTCTGTTTTTTTGCTTCCCCAGCTGAAAACGCAAGGCTAAAATGCTCACCCAAACACCCCCCCCCAAAAAGTTGAATATTTAACACGAGGCACGGCACCATCATACAGCAAAAGTATAAATCTGGCTTCAAAATGATTTCATCTTGTTGCAAATCTTTTGGTTTTACATGCCTAGTAGATGTGTTTTACATGCCTAGATTATGTAGTTCTTGACGACAAAAAAACCAAAACATTTGAAAATATTCCATCCGTCCGAGGCAGAAGACAACAATAACCAACGGCAAGGAGGACTGCATGTGCTCCTCAACTCCCAGACTCAATGTTCTCAACAGCCACCCACGGGTTATACAAACTCTCGGTTATACAAACTCTGCAACACATGCATTTTTGTTTCACTTTTCTAAATGCCAAAAATATGAATTCTAAATGGTGTCCCATAATAACTGACAGCTTTGAAATTACTCTCTTGCAGAAAACAGACTTTTTTCCCCTCTTGTTCAATTAACTGCAGTCGTGTTCTGCTGTCATACAAAACACCTACACAGTGACACCTAATTGAATACATTTATTCATGTTCATGCTTGTTCATTTATAACATGTCCAGAACTAACTACCAACAGTGGTTGACACTGACGGTAACAAATTTACTCGAGTACTGTATGTAAGTACATGTTCTGAGTATATGTACTTATTTACGTGGATTTTAGACGTACTGTATACACACGTACTGTACACACAGAGACTTGGTGCATTTCATATATACTTTTGATCACTTTGTCCACCACAGAGTTGATTTCAACACTATAGTGTTGTGTGGTTGTTGAGCAAAGACATTTGCATCTTGGCAGTGGTGGAAAGTACAATTTTGTACAATTTTGAGGTAGTTGTACTTTACTTGAGTATTTCCAATTTCCAGTACTTTTACTTCTACTCCACTATATCTCGGAGCCAAAATTTGTACTCGCTCCCAATGTGTCGCGTTGCGACGCATTGTGAGCTTGTAGATTGGCTATTTTCAATAGATTTTGTATAGGCTACACATTTTGAACTTGTGAAATGGCACATTCTGCACAATTAGTACTTTAAGTACATTTTGATGCTGATACTTTTGTACTTTTACTCAAGTATACATTTTAAATTCCGTACTTATACTTGTAACGAAGTAGTTCTAAATTGCATTATTGGTACTTTTAAGTGTTCTTCTTAGTTGACGTGATAAGTTAAGTGAGGGGTGCTGGCTGCAATGCCAAATCTACCATTTGTGAGATCAAGGCTCAGCTCCTTTCATTACAGCCATATTTGCCCCAGACACTGATTAAATGTAGTAGCGTGTGATGACAGCAATATGTTGCTTCATCTCATGTGCTCTTGTTATCGCTTTTCTCCGTCTTGTCTCGCACGCACGCATACATAATGCACGTATGGCGTAACCTTTGCATCAGATGCCCTCGGTAACAATGTACGCTAATGTTTGCTGAATTTGAGAACAACGAAAGAAATAGAAATAAAAACCGTTGACCGTCACCAGACTAGGACATGGACACAAGCGGCCAGCTGCCTGTGTAGGTTTGATTGGACAGCTGTCATGTTAATTTCAGGCTGTAATGTGATCCCAGGCCAACAGGGGAATATGTGGTGTTCTAAGCACCCATGATGGGGGTTTTCTCTCTCTCTCTCTCTCTCTCTCTCTCTCTCTCTCTCTCTCTCTCTCTCTCTCTCTCTCTATCTCTCTCTCTCTCTCTCTCTATCTCTCTCTCTCCCCCTTCACTTGCATGTAAGTGTGAACTGTAAGGATCTGCATTATTTTGTCATGCAACGGTCACAGCTTTAGGAAAAACACATTTCCACAGAAGAAAGAGTTGTCGTGAGCACATTGTTGCTTGATTATCGCATTATTATTACATGGTACAGAATGTGAACGGTTCTGCGTCATTATATTCTGCTGTAATAGCAGTAATCTTGTCCACTTTTGTGTTGTACAGTATGTGGTCTCAATTCACAGTAGTTTCATGTATTGTCCTCAGAGTCTCCCTACTGTGCAGAAGAATACACCCACAACCCAGATTCACAGATACAGTATGCTGTGTTGCTATAGCTGGCATGCCATAAAAAGACTGGTAAATGCAACATGCGTATATATATATTTTTTGATTGTTTTCTATTTTATCTTGTCAATATTAACCCCTTAGTTGACTATATGCACTATGAACTTGTAGATCTGCTTATAGAGCTCATCTGTCGGCTATTTTTGCATGTCGGGCATTCACATTGCAAAAAAAAAGAAAGAAAAGGAAATTAAATCTAAGTAGCTTCCCCAACATTGATGAAACCCCATCAGTAATCCATGTCCCCAGAACCAGGGTTGAGTGACCCATTAGCTTGGATTATATCGAGCATGAAAACGTTCAGCTCACAGATGAAGAGAGAGTCGATGAGAGGGAGTCGGTGCGTAATGCAGTGCAATTCTAGTGATATGAATCGAGCCCTAGAACGGCTCATTTGGAAACGAGGACATCCAGATTTTAGGGATGGTCATTTTACCGTTGAGAAAAGCTTTCGCACACCTAGAGCAGAGGCCTAGGAGCAGTTGTGTAGGCAATTATACCGTCCTTAATAAAAATTGACAAATACGCCCGCACACTGTACTGTAGATCTCTGCTGCTCGGTAAAAGAGAATGGCGTGTGCCTAAATTGTAAGCTGTGTTCGAACTCCGAAGTAACTGACAACTTCAAATGACTTCCTTGAAGAATCTTTTTTCTTCAATCATTCAATCTTCAATCATACAAAATGTGAAGCGAGACCTACATTATTTATTTTCATATATTATATATGCCTGTGCCATCGATAGATATGGCAAGCAGTCTTAGGGCTCTATTTTTGTCCATGCTAAACCCCTTATCCTTAAACTACTTTGCCTTTTATTTTTTTACTATTTTGAAAAACATTTTTGAATAGTTACAATAGCCAATCTACATCGACACGTTGTGAGCTTGTAGATTGACTATTTTAATAATTCAAGAATGTTTTTTTCAAAATAGTAAAACAAAAAAAGGCAAAGTAGTTTAGGGATAAGGGGTTTAGCATACGGCGAGAATAGAGCCCTTACTGTCTTGAGTGCCAGGATAGCTGTGTGATTGGTTTCGATTGTCTTTGTTCAGACCGCAGCCATCTTGCCAGCAAGGTGCTATAACTAGGTGCTACTTTTAGTTCCCATAGACAGCCCATTCATCCAAGAAGAAGAAGAAAAGTCCTATCTAGTTATATTAAACGACGTCAAACTCACCAACATTGCAGCTGTACGAAAAGCTTGAATTATCCTCTTTCTATCTGCAAAGTGTTTGTTTCATAAAAATCCACCGTAGACATTCTATGAGCTACTTCCGGTCAAGAAATGTCCATGTGTACCAGCTGTTTTGAATTTACACATAATGCAGCAGGCAGCAGGAGGTTGCTTTACTGATAACGAGCGCTTCCATACTCTGATACTTAGAAAATAATCATCTGCAAGGAATTTCTTGACAGGAAGTAGCTCATAACATGTCTACGGTGGATTTTTATGAAACAAACACTTTGCAGATAGTAAGACGATTCAAGCTTTTCGTACAGCTGCATTGTTGGTGAGTTTGACGTTATTTAATACAATCAAATAGGACTTTTCAGTTTGGATGAATGGGCTGTCTGCACCTAGGTAGCACCTTGCTGGCAAGATGACCGCGGTCTGAATAAAGACAATTGGGATAGTTCACCCCCAAAAATACTTTTTGTCTATCCCCATGGAGACTTGAATTCATATGGAGGACAAATACTGCAATATATAGATATATATATACAAAGAAATAGACAAAAAATAAAATAATTCTGTGTCTTTTTTTGTCCTCTATACACACCAACTTTGTTCTTGTGAATTACTTTTGTTATTATTGGGGAAGTACTTTGCATTGCCATAATTTGACAAATTTCCATTCGGTTACAGTAGGTGAAGTATTGACCGTCGCCATACTTACACTGTAGGTTTGATTGGACATGGGAAGCCATGCTGATATTGGACAGCTGTCTCATACATTTTACAGGCTGTAATGTGATCCCAGGTCAGCAGGGGAGCTTGTGCGGTTTCTGTGCCTTTCACAAAGCCACCCATGATGGTTTTTATAGTTTCATTTTTGAGCATCCGTTTGTCTCGTCTGTCTCACTGGCAAGCAGCAATCTATCTTCTACTGTGAGTTGAATTCAATTTAAAGACCAGAAGATTTGACTCAACATGAATCAGAGACAGTCTCCCCTGAAGCCCACAAGCGAGCTGCCAAAAACGACAACAGCAATGCATTATGACTGACTTCTCACTCTCTCCAATCATGCACTCTCTCCAGCTCTCTCTTGCGTCTTTTTCCTGACCGGTGGGGAATGTAACCACCGACCTTCATGGCATCAGCTATCCCCCCTCCCCCACCCCTGTACGCCCAAAGTAAATTTTAACGCTGGCTGTAAGAGGGTGTGGGTGAAATAACAATTATATTGTTATTAAACTTCTTAGAGAGCAACCGCTTGATGCAGTCAGCACAAAACCTGGGCGGGTGGGTCCGCATGCAGCCTTGACACGGAAACATTTGAGAAAGGCAGGTTTTTCTAATAGCCCTGCATGTATTTTTTATGCATGGCAAGTGATAATAAAAAATATATCTTTGTAATCATGCATTTTTAATTCCGCCAGTACAATAAGCTCATAAGCGTGTGCTGTAGGCCTATACAGTATACATCCTGCAAAGTAACTAAGTACTTTTACTTAAGTACTGTACTTAAGTACAATTTTGATGTATTTGGACTCTACTTGATTATTTTCAACTTCCAGTACTTTTACTTCACTACAATCATTTGAAAAACTTTGGCGATTTTAATTTTGATTAGAAAACA
Source organism: Protomyctophum bolini (assembly GCF_963924005.1). Taxonomy (NCBI): domain Eukaryota; kingdom Metazoa; phylum Chordata; class Actinopteri; order Myctophiformes; family Myctophidae; genus Protomyctophum; species Protomyctophum bolini. The sequence continues at coordinate 16,077,887 of NC_137885.1, read as the reverse complement.
TACATTAACCACTTCAACCCTATACATTTCGGCCATTTGAAAATAGCAGATCTGCTATTTTCAAAAGATTTTGTACACATTTTTAACTTAAATTAATTAAATTTCAGTATTGGTACTTTTACTTAAGTAAAACAATTGAGTGCTTTTTTCCACCACTGTCCTACAGTCACATGCCCGAAAATAGCAGAGCCTACGAGCTCATCACAAGTTCACAACACGTCGCATCCACGGAGCATGGATCAGGCTCCAGGCAATCATGCAAACTGTGTGTCTCTCTTCCACTCTGTCTCTACAGTAGGCTATGTCTCTCTGTCTCTGTTTATCTCTGTCTCTCTGACTCTGTCTCTGTTTCTCTCTCTGTCTCTCTGACTCTCTGTCTCTGTTTTCCTCTGTCTCTGTTTCTCTGTTTCTCTCTGTCTCTGTTTCTCTCTGTCTCTGTTTCTCTCTCTGTCTCTGTTTCTCTCTCTGTCTCTCTGACTCTCTATCTCTGTTTCTCTCTCTCTCTGTCTCTCTGACTCTCTGTCTCTGTTTCTCTCTCTGTCTCTCTGACTCTCTGTCTCTGTTTCTCTCTCTGTCTCTCTGACTCTCTGTCTCTGTTTCTCTCTGTCTCTGTTTCTCTCTCTGTCTCTCTGACTCTCTGTCTCTGTTTCTCTCTCTGTCTCTCTGACTCTCTGTCTCTGTTTCTCTCTCTGTCTCTCTGACTCTCTGTCTCTGTTTCTCTCTCTGTCTCTCTGACTCTCTGTCTCTGTTTCTCTCTCTGTCTCTCTGACTCTCTGTCTCTGTTTCTCTCTCTGTCTCTCTGACTCTCTGTCTCTGTTTCTCTCTCTGTCTCTCTGACTCTCTGTCTCTGTTTCTCTCTCTGTCTCTCTGACTCTCTGTCTCTGTTTCTCTCTCTGTCTCTCTGACTCTCTGTCTCTGTTTTTCTCTCTCAATTCAATTCGATTGAAAAAAGGATGTTTTTTGGCATGAGAAAGTATACGTTTACATTGCCAAAGCTAAAAGTGGAACAAAACAATCACAAACAAAACAGAGCTGCAGTGTCACATTGCAACATAAGAGGGAAGATTATCTTATGAAAGTATAAAAATTGTGTCAGAAACAGTTTGGCTATACATCCATAATTATGAAAGAAATAAATATTTGAGGAGTTCCGTGGCCTGCTGGCAGCAGTCATTTGCCACTGACTGGTCTAGTGGGTTTGCAATTCTGCAGGCAGATTCATAGGGCCGAATGAAATGGTGTAGATAATGAGTCGACATTACGATGAGAGTCTAAAAGCCGCTCTCAGCTTTCACAGAAAATGGCGACCACTGCGACTCGTCGTGAGCTTGTCGATTGGCTATTTTCAGCAAAAGCCTTCCCCCCGCAATAACAGAAAACAGAAGGTACACCAGTATAGAGCCCTGAGGGACTCCGGTCAACCATATAGGGTCTATACTAGTGATGAGATATTTTGGCCAATATCGATATCCGATATAATTAATTGGTGTTATGGCCGATGTCGATATCTCATTCTGTATTGAAAAATTATAATACTTCATTCTGAAAAATACATGTAACGGGGTATCTGCACTGCAGGCTTAGGCAGATTTAACTTAAATAGTGCCACTTCTGCTGTCTTGTCTGCCACAGAGCAGCTTCCCTGGAGCATTGTTGTTCCTTTGGAAATACATATTTGTACATTTAAAAACTGTGTACATTGGTGACTAATGACTATAACTATAATCTACCTGATCTTGAGGCCTACAAAATCGGGGGAAAAAATAAAAAGAATAAACTTTTTATTTTTCAACTAGTACCAGCAAGGTCGACTAGTGGATTTACTTAATTTGCTTAATGCCCTACCAGCCGGTAGTTTTCAAGATAATCTTACTATACAGACGAGCAACATTACAAAGGTGTACAAGAGTCAGAGCCACTCTGCTCAAAACGGAGATATCTTTTTTTAATAGACAAGTAAGATGTAGTCAGATACCAGAGTTAGAGGGAGGATTTACTTTTTTTTTTTATTACAGGCTGATTTTCAGATCACAGTAGTCAATTTCCATGCTCTCTCTCTCTCTGTGTGTGTGTGTGTGTGTGTGTGTGTGTGTGTGTGTGTGTGTGTGTGTGTGTGTGTGTGTGTGTGTGTGTGTGTGTGTGTGTGTGTGTGTGTGTGTGTGTGTGTGTGTGTGTGTGTGTGTGTGTGTGTGTGTGTGTGTGTGTGTGTGTGTGTGTGTGTGTGTGTGTGTGTGTGTGTGTGGTGTGTGTGTGTGTGTGTGGTGTGTGCTCGTGCCATATGAGTGCATGTTGTTTTGTCCTGTATCTTGGCGTTGTATCACTCATTTGCATAATTATCAGTAATGCGATTGTTTTTTAGGGATAGAGTGATGGGCATACTGCAGGTTGGTATGCATTTTGTCAGCTCCAGTCACATATAAAGATTGATACATTTAGGAAAATTGTATATCTCCCAGTTTGATGGAAATGGTACAGTAATTACCAAACACAATATCTATATTGATTCATCAATGGAAATGTTAAGGTCATAATAAGGGCTCCTCTTTAATTGCTGCTCCCTTTATATTTTGATGTGTGGGAGGTTTTTTTTAATGCTGTACTTGGTTGTAATAACATTCAGTGTAATTGAGGATAATGGGCTTGTTTATTTGTATATGTTTTGAATTTTTAATGGTTGTGGTCTGCAGTAATTGGATACTTTGAAGCCTTTGTTATTTATTTTAAGCTTTATTCAAGGTACGGACATGCATTATTATTTTTTCCGTAGCCTGTTGTGTGTAGTGTTGTACTCGCATATAATGGGGTTTTGTTCCAGACGTTTCAGTTTTAGCTATTGAGAGACCTGACATAATTTGTCAGGCAAACAATTTATGCTATTGTACTATAATATGTTATTATCTACTATATCACCTACACCAGTGGTTCACACAATCATTATCCCGCGAACCCCCATTTGAAGAGATATGCCAGGGACTCTACGAGAGATTCTCAAACCATTTAATTTCAAGCACCCCCAGTTTGACATCCATTAGTCTACGGATGGACCCCCATTTAATGTCATTTCTATCTCTGAGACACCAATTTATATTATAAAATCAATGTTAATTTGTAACTCTGAGAGTGTACAAATGGACACTATTTGGTTCCATTTGTACACTCTCAGAGTTACAGACCCATAATGGTCCCATTTGGTTCCAAACTATCATTTAGCTGGGGACCCCCTGGAACTCCCTCAAGGACCCCTAGGGGTCCCCGGGCCCCACTTTGGGAACCACTGGCCTACACTATAATAGACAAACCACTATTGTCTACCCTCAAATGTGTTATAGATCAGCTGCTATTGTCTACACTATTAGATCAGCTATTAATACCCATATTGTCCTCCACATCGTGGTTTTTGGAGTTACAGTTGTTTGCACTTGATTCTGGCCAACTAGCCAGACACACACAGCAATCTAGTGTAAGTAAGGGTTTCCACTTGGGGCAGCGGAGAGCTGAATAGCAGTCCTCAGCACTGTTGCTGCAGATGGCATGTACTGTATTCACAGAGGCCAATGTGTTTTTGACTAAGATGTGTACGATTTTTGGGACAGCACTGCGTGGGACAGTACACTCAGGCTTGCACGCACCCAGAGTTTGTGAGAGAAAGTGGAACATATAAAGTACTATAATTTGTAATTCATAAAACATTGGCAAAATCTGTCGTGTTAAACCAAATCGAATGAAAATAAAGGCGCTATATCATATTATAAATGAGCTGCTAATTGCCTACACTAATATGATCCAGGTGGTGCAACAAAACAATCATATTTGACCCACTGTTAGTCCACATTTTGTATCATGTTGTATCAACTCAAATATAAAAGTGCAATGTAAATGGTTTACAGTGCCCCCCACCCTGATAAGCACATGGAATTAAAGGAGGGTGAGTCATTACATGTAGTTTTTTTGTAGTAGTAGTTTGTTGATAATACAAAATAAATTCAACCACGGGTTGAAACCCACAGCTGGCCGACTAATAAAACATGTTCTTATTACGGGGGTTGGACAGCCGTTAATCCCATTAATGGCGCTGCTAAATAATTACAAAAAATCAGTAGACAATGATATTGATCGGCTAATTGTCTACAGTGCCCCTTTAATCTATGCCATTCAAGTGCTATTGTCTAACGGTACACTATAATAATGTTATTGATCAGCGATACTATTGTCTCTACAGTGGCCTATATACACCATAATGTTATTGATCAGGGGGGGTCGGACAACCTTTTCATTCTGTTACTGTAGCTACTATTGTCTATTTAGTACACTACAGTATTGACCCAGGACAGGTCCAGCCTATACATTTCATTACTGCAACTAAAGACATACAGACCTTTAATGATTCCCTGTGGGGGAATTGGAGAAGGGGGCATCTCCCCACAAATGGACAGTGGTGGAAGGTAACTATGTACTTTTACTTAAGTACTGTAGTTAAGTACAATTCTGAGCTATTTGTACTTGACTTGAGTGTTTCCAATTTCCTGTACTTTTACTTCTACTCCACTACATCTCGGAGCCAAAAACTCCACTGCAATTATTTGAAAACTTTAGTTACTAGTTACTTTGGAGATTTTAAATTTGATTAGAAAATATACATTAACCACTTCAACCCTATACATTTCGGCCATTTGAAAATAGCCGATCTACAAGCTCACAATGCGTCTCAACGCGGCGCATTGTGAGCTTGTAGATCGGCTATTTTCAATAGATTTTCTACACATTTTGAACTTGTGACAATATGACAATATGAGTACCTTTAGTACTTTAAGTACATTTTGATGTCGATACTTTTGTACTTTTACTCAAGTGCATTTTCAATTCCGTACTTTTACTTGTAATGAAGTAGTTCTAAATTGCAGTATTGGTACTTTTGCTTAAGTAAAACAATTGAGTACTTCTTCCACCACTGCAACTGAAGCATTGGCAGATGTATTTATTTTTCTTAAGAGCTGATTTCCTATTTTCAACCCTGTTCATGTGAAGGCTATTATTTATTCTGCATTTGAGCCACGGACCACCATTTGAAGACATTTAGCCTCTCAGGCCCAAAAACGAAAGAATATGTTCTATCCACAATTCCATGTTGGTACCATTAAAGGAGAGATAACAGGCAAACGTTGATCAAAATAACAATTATTCTATACAGTCTCTAATTGCGTAGACTTCTGGTAAATTAAGCAATGCAGGTGTCTAACAATATTTTAACTCTTGAGAGCGTAAAATGAAACCATTTAATTGTACGCTCTCGAGAGTTAAAGTTATAGATAGAGTTATCTACGTATAAGGGTCCATTTGGTTTATAGCAACTCTTTATCATTTAGCATGGGGACCACCTGGAACCCCTCAAGGACCACTGGTTGGCTGCATGCATGGTCAAATCAGAAGCCATGACGCTTATTGAAGGCTCGCCAGTCAGTGTGCCTGTCTTTTAGAGCAGTGGTTCCCAAAGACCCTAGGGGTCCTTGAGGGAGTTCCAGGGGTCCTCAGATAAATGATAGTTGGGAACCAAATGAACCCTTATGGGTCTGTAACTCCACGAGTGTACAAATGGAACCAAATTGACCCTTATGGGTCTGTAACTCAGAGTGACCAAAACGGGTCAATCTGTACACTCTGGGAGTTAAATTAACTTTGATTTTACAATAATCCCAGAGACAGAAATGCCATTAAACGGAACGTTAATTAATATAATCGGTAACACCTGTGACGGAAGTATATAGGAAGAGTTATTTGTTATTTTTCTTTTGCGGCGGTGGCAATGAAAAAAAAACTCCCTCTTCACTGTAAGAAACATGAGGCGGAACCAGACTCTATATAGGATGGGCTGCTATCTGGCCTTGACCGGTGTCACAGAGCAAATTGTTTTTGAATCACACAGCTAGCTGGATATATACAATATACTGTATATAGGCTGTTATACACTGTACAATGGGAATGGAATTGTCCTTTGAAAGGCCATGCATGTACTACGTGCGCACGCACGCACGCATGCACATGCTCCCACTCATATATAATGCATCTCCTTCGGTGAAAATGGAGGCTATAGCGCTTTAGTAATGGTTTTCTGTTCAAGCACTTCAGCTAACCAGAGATATAACATAACAGACCTTGGTAAATGCAGCTTACACAATGTTAACGTTTTGCTACACGGCGTGTTCTTATGGAGGGTGCACGATGCTGGTGGTGGTGGTGGATGCAGTTTGGTCCGGTGTTGTTTTTGGCAGCAAATTTCAGTCATAGTCATAGTCTCTTGAAACGTTTTCACTTAGTTTTAGTCACATTTTAGTCACCTGTAATGTTTTAGTGTTTAGTCTAGTTTTAGTCGACTAAATATAATGAGATTGTATTGTAGTCGACTAAATCTACAGTTAATTTAGTCGACTGAAATGTATTTTGGCGGGCCTTGATGCCGTCATAATGGCTGATTTTACACTTGCTGAAAATAGCCAATCTACAAGCACACAACGCGCCGCGCTGCGACGCGGTGTCAGCTTGTAACTTTCAGCATGCAACCAAGTGTAAAATGGCTGGATATCTTGTCCACTAGTCCCTTCCAACATTTTTGTCTAGTTTTATTTGTTGACAATTGTCAGTATATTTAGTCTTAGTTTTAATCATCATAGCTTTAGTTTTCATTTAGTTTCCATTTAGTTTTCGTCAGTGAAAAAAGGTAGTCGATGAACATTTTTAGTCGACGAAATCAACACTGGTTTGGTCCCATGGTTCACACATTACCGCGCACGTGTTGTGAGGAGCTTGTAGATGTGCTATTTCAATTGCACATCTACAGTAGCCTATAGTCTTATAGGCTTGCTCGCCTTGCTACAGAAGCCCCGTTGGGACAAACTTAGTTTTTTTATTTAAAAAAAATATATGTCTTCAACCTCGAGGATAACTTTCATGTCATTTGTACCTCGTTTGACAAATTCATTGTGTTATTGATCTATATTTCATGTGGTTAACACTAGCATGTCTGAAGTAAAATCAGACAGAAGTAGCATGTGCCTAAATTCATATTTAGGAAAATGTTTCAGATGTCAAACATTTCTGAGATGATGGAATGATGACGGATGATGATGGTCATGGAAGGGGAACCTTCTGAAAGCTTCATGGGCAAAGATAATTAACTTCAAAATCTTAAAGAATTCATTCATGTATAGGCCTAATTATCCTACATACTGGCATTGAAGGATCTGATCTTATTACAACCACTGGTAGAAATAAAAAATAAATGAAATATAAATCATTCAGAGCATTCGCACTGGGTCTTATAGGCTTGCTCGCCTTGCTACAGAAGCCCCGCTGGGGCAAACTTAGTTTTTTTCTCCTTGAGACATCAAAATAAGCAGTTTAGCTCCAGACCGGGAGCCCCATGCAGTCAGAGCTCATGCTCTGCACTCAGTATGTTATGTAATATTTCATTATATCCAATCAGTATATCCAATAACGAGTTTACTTATTGGATATAATATGATCAGATTAACTTAAGAAAAAAGAAATTCAACTTTAAAAGTCTTATGTTCTCAGTGAGTCGTGGCACGCACACGCACGCACGCACTCGCACACGCGCGTGCGCCCTATGCAACGTGGCCTTTCCATACAGGACTGCAGCTAGGTGGTAGCTATTTTCAATCCATATTTGACCCAGCCACCCCCACCCTTGCACCGCCCGCTCCAGCCCCCCCCCCCCCCCCCCCCCCCCCCCCACACACACACACACACACACACACACAGACACACAGACACACACCACACTGCCCAAAGCAGCAATGTGGTCTATACACTATACACAATGCTAATTATTCCTATTGTCCAGCTGTGTGTGTGTGTGTGTGTGTGTGTGTGTGTGGGATGATTGTATGCGTTTCCACCACTCTCCTCCCAGTGAGAGTACCAGGGTCAGCGTATCGGAGTCCCTAAGGCGGCGTATAACTGAAGCTTGGTTGGACTAAACGGGCAAGGAGAGCAGCCGAGTTGGCGAACACAGTGAACCACTTGAACCCCATGTCATTTTATTGTCTATACTCAGGCTTATGTGAACACCCCAGACCAGTTTTTAAGTGTTGTAACGTCAAACTTTATTTTAACCATGATAGATTCATCGAAAACACCCAACCTTTTTTCTGTTGACTGATACTGACCCTCCTAATACTCACGGGGGCCGTTGGTTTTTCATTCACTGTTTTCATTCATTTATAATAATTATTTTGGCAAAGAATCTCCTCTAGCGTCGCTCAAAAGAAATCAAAATCTAGCGAGACATGGTATCATTTGTGACCAAATTTGACTGAGGGACTGCCATTGATTTTTTAATTCTTATGAAAGCAGGGAATCATAGCTTCAAATTGACATATTGGTTGTTCAGTTTGACCCACCAGTTTTGGAGCTTATCGAGTAATGTCTTGCAGAGAGCGAGTTGAGAAAACAGGCTTGAAAGGTTCACTTCTGTGGTCTCTAACATTACACCTAGCTACATGTTTAAGCATTTATTTCATAATTATTTACATTTCAGCTTAGTTTGACACTTATTTCAGACATGCTCTAGTATGTGAAGAGTCTGCCTGTGCTAGTAACTCATTTTGGAGAAAAACAAATCCTCTGGTGAAAAGCTGGAATCTGGTCACATTTAGTGACCAGATAGATGTTATGGTTAGCTTTTGGTACTTTGTACCGTCTACCAGTGGGAAATACAGTAGTTTGAACTCCCTGCAGAGTGGATGAGGGGTCGGTCATTTGCTATCTTGACAGCTTTCTTATAAAACTTCATGCTACCAAAATACGTCATAAGCACACACAGTGCTTTCCCAGTACAGCCTTCTGGACCCATTTCTGATTGACACTTTTTTTTCTTTCTATTGAAACATAAAGCTGCACATTTTTGTGCATTGTGTGCTAACTTACCTCCTCCTCCTGTTCCATTTTCAGCCCCTCATCTCAGACAGGATGGGGAGACATTGTGTCCCCAGGTACCTTAGTGTCCTTGAGCAAGACTAATTGCTCCCGATGTGCAGATTGGTGCCTTGCATGGTTTCCCCCGCCATTGGTTTGTGTGTGTGAATGCAATGCACAATCTACAGTATGTAAAGCGTCTTGGATAAAGGCACTATATAAATGCACCATTTAGCATTTACTGACTTTGCAGTTTTGAAGTTTGCCCACCACAAATGCAAGTGCCATTCTCCTGCATGTGTTTCAGTTACGGTATGATATGAGAATATGAATGGGTGTCAAAGGCAAACATATCGGAGCCGCCTTCTCGGTGGCCCAGTGTGGCGTTTAGTCTTCTATTGGTCTGCATCTATGGGACAATAAATGGCTGTCGGAATGCACTTCAATCTTCGTTTGTGCCCTTTTCGCCTCGGGACTCCTGAATTCACCACAAAGCAAATACACTTTGGCAAATGGATGGAGGAAAAAAAAAAGGATGGAGGGGGAGACAAAAAGCCATCTTTATCTATAGCTGGTATTACACACAAGTTGACCTAACCCATAATAACAGCCTTTGGCTACAGGTGTACTGTACTTATTTGAGTGTGTGTGTCAGTGTGATCCTTGACTATTGCCGTAAGCAAAAAGTTTTTGCACCGTAAATAGCCAGTCTACATGTATGCTGCATGTGTAGATAATTTTGGTTCACAACACGGCATGCGAAACAAAGTGTATATCAATCACTTTACATACCCGCACATGAAAGGTGAAGAGAATGCGTGACGCTTGGCAACTGTCCTGTATCTGGAATTGAGTGCATGCCCTTTTTTGACTGTGGTTCAATGCATTTTTCGTGCAGTATGAGGCTTTGAAAGGATAAAAGCAAGAGACAGACATGCACTATATGGGAGGCAGAGATTTCTTTCTGGAATGTGGGCCTGAATGTTTATAGCCAACGTGTGTGTGTGTGTGTGTGTGTGTGTGTGTGTGTGTGTGTGTGTGTGTGTGTGTGTGTCAGAGTGAATTGGTAATTGAACAAACAACATGGATTTTAGTCTTTCACACTATGTGAACCGCATGTACCCAATGCATGTATGCCACATGCACACACACACACACACCTCGCGAAACCCTGAAGTAATGAGGGACATTTGAAGCATAGAAATTCAGTGGAATGTGCGTCCATGCATGCTCATGCATACAATGTGTGTTTGTGGGAGTGTAGTTGTGTACTGTACAGTATGTACAGTAGGATTGTACGGTATAAGGGATTTGGCCATCGGGCACACACACACACACACACACACACACACACACACACACATGTTGTGGCATCTCGCTGCGGGAGTGGGCGGCCACATCATACAGCACATCAGCTCAGTGTGTCAGTGTGTGTATGTGTGTGAGAGAGAGAGAGAAAGTGACAGAGGGAAAATTGTAAGTGAGCAAAATGGTACGGAATTAGCTTTTCATGCTACGCACATCATGCACACGCGCCGTGTGAATCATATAGCCCTTAAGTGACTGAGGTGGTTTAAAGTGGCTGAGTCCAATGAAAGGCCATGATGAACAAGGTAATCGTACACAGGGAAAAGTAGGACACGTGTGCCACTGTGCCATGCATGCATGCACATCGCACGCCCGCGTTTAATCCATCCATATACAGCTCTTTTATAAGGAGCTCTTCACCCACGTTCACCCTTATTTTCCATATAATTGGCCCCTCACTATAAGGCTCACTCTTAAGATGGCATCGTTTCCATTTTCCGTTTTCCACTGCCTCACAGAAAACCACAGCCTTTCTCTCGTTCTGGAAGGTTAGCACGCGCTGAACTAGAAGCTGCCGTTCCTGCGTTAATTCAAAGGCATACCGTATGAATGCACGGAGCAGTCAGAAAGGGACCTTGCACAGTGCCGCCGCGGAAAGCAAAGAAAGCGGCAAAAGAGAGAGAAAACCACCAAAACGGCTCCCCACACCACCACCACCACCCCCCCATGACAACCATTCATATACAGTATGCACCCACGGCCTCTATACAGCCACATGTAGACCCACAGATGACCAGCCCCACCGACAGGAGGACAATCATAGTCTCGTTTCGTGTGTGTGTGCTAGGACGCAGACGGAATATAAGAAAATAAACATTTTAGCATTTGATGATGACTAATTACATGAAGAGTTAAAGGGGGGAAGTATATGCAACTGAAGAAAGAAAGAAAGAAGAACATTGAGTGTGTTAGATTTAAGTTGCCTCTGGTCAATGCGTGGACATAACACACATGCTTACACATCATGGTGTATTTTAAGGTCAGTCTTATGCAACCTACAATGTTTTTTTTTTTTAATCCTGGGTTTTAACTTGAACTGGAAAAGAAAAATCAGTCTAGCTATAGGGTTTCATTCCCCTGTTTAATTATATTATTAATTGCATTGTATTGTGCTATTAATTGTGGTGTTTTATTTTAATTGTGTGCGTAATTTCCTTCCATATAAATGCACCTCTTCCTCTTGCTTATGTAATATTTGTTTTGTCATTTCGGTTAGCTCCTGTCTCTTTGTATTGCATTTGATTACAGGATGTCATTGGAGCACGAATGCCATCATAACAACAATGGCAGTGTTTTAATTGGTTAGTGTGTACTGTGTGTAGCTCTGTGTGCAGTTGTTGTAACGGTGGGAGTTCAGTGTTCAATTGAGACGTCGCACTTTATACCAGCACAGTTCTGGTATGTAGGCCTACAGTATGCAATATATAACTATGTTATGTGTGCACGTTTTGAGCGGTACCACTCAGGAGAATTCACTTCAGTTTGATATTCTTTATTGCCCTGAAGTTACATGAATAATGGTGCCAGAACATAGCCCATGAGAAGCCGCCGTCGTGTGTGTGTGTGTGTGTGTGTGTGTGTGTGTGTGTGTGTGTGTGTGTGTGTGTGTGTGTGTGTGTGTGTGTGTGTGTGTGTGTGTGTGTGTGTGTGTGTGTGTGTGTGTGTGTGTGTGTGTGTGTGTGTGTGTGTGTGTGTGTGTGTGTGTGTGTGTGTGTGTGTGTGTGCGCGCGTGTGTGTTTGTGCGGTGAACACACTTGAATGCTTGTGTTTTGCATTGTGCAGTCATATATGAAATAATGTCGTTGCCACAGTAACGCGTCGACGCATGCAGGAAGAAGTCAGACTGTTCCAGGTAAAAGGATCTCGTCTCAGCCACGTCGGAGCGACTCACGCCAAGGTCTCTTGATTTTCTATTCACGTGATTCAAACGTCTCAATGGACTCCTTTCACAGGTGTGCCATTGTCATGATTCTCACCCAAGTAAACGCAGTGTAATATAGCCGGGGAGGCACAGGACCAAAATGGGACAGGACCTGTGGTGTCATGCTGTATACTATTTATGTTGTTTTTCTATTCATTTGGCCATTAAAGGTCCACAGAATGAGAGGCCTGCTCTGTCTGAAACATTGCAAAAAAAAAAGGTTATGGCCATTTTTGTATACCACACCATAGACAACCTATAAAGGCAACATTTTCCAAATTTCATCATGCTTTAAGTAGCGTGTGGCATGTCAAACTAGGTTTTCATGATTCTGAATCCATTCCAAGCATTAGTTTTGCACGAAAAACAGTCATTGCGCTAAAAACGACCTTTAGCCGTCATCATCAAAATGTGATGGCTATGGCCGAATTTAAGCCAAGGAATGTCGTGTAAAACTAATGCTTGGAATGGATTCAGAATCATGAAAACCCCCTAGTTTGACATGCCACGTGCTACTTAAGCCTTTACCTTTATAGGTCGTCTATGGTGTGGTATATACAAAAATGGCCATAACCTTTTTTCGCAGTGTTCCCGGCAGAGCAGGCCTCTCATTCTGTGGACCTAAATGACCAAGTGAATAGAGAAAACACAAATTAAAAGTACGGCATGACATCACAGGTCACATGACATCTCTATATTCCTTGAGCAACCTCGTCATCTCGGAACATTTCTGGGAATTCTAGCTACCAAAGTCCACTTGCCCCTAGTTGAATCGGACCACCTCAGAATGCTCAGACCGTGTTGTTTTTGGCAGCAAATTTTGATTTTAGTTTTAGTTACCTGGAATGTTTTAGTGTTAGTCTAGTTTTAGTCGACTAAATCTACAGTTAATTTAGTCGAACAAAATGTATTTTTGCGGGCTTTGATGCCATCGTAATGACTGCGCTGTGACGCATTGTGAGCTTGTAGATCTGCTATTTTCAGCATGCAACCAAGTGTAAAATTACTTGTAATGGATCTCTTGTCCACTAGTCCCTAACATTTTAGTCTAGTTTTAATTGTCGACGAAATTGTCAGTATATTTAGTCTTAGCTTTAGTAATTGTAGCTTAGTTTTCATTTAGTTTCCATTTAGTTTTTGCCAGTGAAAAAAGGTAGTCGACGAGCATTTTTTCGTCTTAGTTTTAGTCGACGAAAACAACACCCGCTCAGACCCACCAGGTATTTCTGTCTATCAGAAACCTACACAGCCGTATACCATAACACTCGCCCCAAAACACAGTCACCCCAGGCGCAAATCTCGGAGCGGTCTATATACCATGGTATTCCTAACTCATTGAGTTAGGAATGAGTATTTGAACTCATTATGAAAATGCTCTGAGCTTTTTAGTACCAAGGTCAGAGCATTTTCACAATCCTAGAATCTGTATCTGTGTCTGTACTCCACTAAGTTGGTATATGCTTGTGTTTTCACACTACCCTTAGAGGGAGCTGTCCCCTCTGTGTAGTGCTGGAACTGCATGGGAGCTGTCCCTGGTTTGGTGCTGAAACCCGGGGGCATTTTCTTTGCAACTTCCTTGTGCTTTTAAAAGGCCCAGTGGCCTCCTATAATATAGGACTATATTATAGTCCTAATGGCCCTGCAAGCAAAACAAATAATGTGTAGCCTAATGGTTATTTCAAACTTGAACGATGATTGCCGTGAAGCCTGTTGATTTTGACCACCTCTAGTATAGACTTTACTTCCCTCATGGAGGGAAGCACACAGTGCTGCTATTATATCACAGCCGTCAAATATTTCCCCCGAATGTTCGTTTTTCTCCAGAACAAATTAAGCTCACTGACTGACACCAAGCGATTGGTTAGACCGTTAGAGAATGTGGATGACATAATTTAGATAGATTTTCGCTCTCTCTCTCTCTCTCTCTCTCTCTCTCTCTCTCTCTCTCTCTCTCTCTCTCTCTCTCTTCCCCCTCTCTCTCTCTTCCCCCCCTCTCTCTCTCTCTCTCTCTCCCCCCTCTCTCTCCCCATGTTCTCTTGCTCAAGTGAGGGACAGTGTAACAAGCTGAAACTGGCGACCAGCGCAGCGATAAAAAAAAGAAAACACCCGAAAGTTAATTGGTTTTATTTTTTTCACGTGATATAGATAGCCTATGCTGTTTTGTTTTGTTAAGTAATTTTGGTGTGAACAGTTTTGAATCCTAGAGTAGAAAGAAAACATGTAGTATATCTCTTATCAAAATGACTGTCATTGATGACGACGTCAAGTTAATAGTGGCCGGCGAAGAGAACCTGCTGTCAATTAACTTTGATCGGGTGCTCGTTAAAGTGTAGGACATACAGCCTTGCGCGTTGTTGCGTTCTCCGAACAGAAGAGGAGCCTGCACGGAGACATTTTGAACTCATGCTTTGCCACTGATCACCGACGGGAAAGTCGAAGAGACGGAGGGAGCGAAGCGGAGTAGAAAAGAGAAGTGGACAGAGAGAGAGAGGGAGGGGGGTGTGTGAGAGAGAGAGACAGAGAGAGAGGGTCACCATAATGAGGCTGTAGAGAACAGAGACCAGAGAAGTGAGGAAAGAAGAGCAGCGGGAAACGGCGACACAACGTACAGGGAGAGAGTGAGTGGTGAAGAATTGGATTTTGTTTTCCGTTCATCCGGATGGTGTCGGTGACACACGCGACATGAACGACGCTAACGGGACTACGGGAGACATGGGGCTCCTCATCATGCCCCAGCTGTGGAACTTCAACGGTGAGTTTAATTTAAAACAAACGCACAAAAAAACGTTGATTCTGTTTGGAAACAACTTTTGAATACAGAAATCGTTTCGTTTTGTCTTTGCTTAAGTTTGTGCGCGTGACACATTCACATTATTATGTGAGACGGACATATAGGCTACAATACAAAATAACCAGTTGCTTAATGTAAGGCGACACCAAAAAGGAGAAATTGTAAGCTTTCATTTCACGTGAATGGGAAGAACCTCTTTGCGTTGGGCTAAATGACAAACTAACAATACTCACTGAAATGACTGAAAAGAGCATAATTTAAACACTTCACAAACAAGTTCCATTATGATATAAAGTACAGTATACAGTATTAATGATTGTTTATTTAATTAATTTAAAAAAAATCTACGAATATATTGCAACGTGGAACGCTCATAATTGATCTTTTGATTCATCAAAAAACATTAGATCGTTCAGTAATAGTAATTTATCATTGGAATGCTGCAATGTATGCCCAATTATACTTTAACGGGATATGCCTTGAGCACTATAAGAAACATTTCCACAAAAAATCATGACGGGGAGACAGAGAGAATATAGTGTGTGTGTGTGTGTGTGTGGGGGGGGGGGGGGGGGGGGTTAGGCATGCAAGAGTGAGGTGAGCTAAAAGGAGAGTGAGAGGAAAGGAGAGATATTGCATGGAAGAGGAATGCAGATGTGGTCTAGAAGGGGTGAATGAGAGAGAGAGTAGGCCTACTGTATTTGTATACCATTCATACTGTATGTAATGCTTTGGCAATATAAGAATGCTTGTCATGCCAATAAAGTATATTTGAATTTGAGAGAGGGAGAGAGATGGACTTTGAAGGGAAGCGAGGAGATGAGATGTCAAGAGATGATGAGATTGAGAGGAAGAGTGCATGGAGAATGTGTTCATGGAACTTGGACTCATGCGGGGAGCACCCCTCTCTTTCCTTCTTCTCTGAAGGATCAGGCGCTGTCCTGTCCTACCCCATTCTCTTCTCCCTCTCCTTCCTTTTCTCTTCTCCCCCCCCATCTCCTCTCCTGCAACCCCACCTCCCTTCTCCTCTGTTGATCTGAATGATGTGTTGCTCTCTCCTCCGCTCCCCATCAATCTACATCCTCTCCTCTCCTGTCCTCCCACATCGCTCTCTCTCTCTCTTCCCCCCCTCCTCCACATCCCTGGAATCCTCTCTCTCTCGCTCTCTAAATCTCGCTCTTCCGCTGTCGCACGCCCCCCTCTGTCAACACCACCTCCTTCACGAGAGACAAAAATGTTGGACGCTGGGGAGATGCCAGCAGGAAAACGAGGAGTGAAGACACATGCAAAGCGTGAGAGTGACCGAACGGCAGTGACAGCCAGGAGAGATGCGTACTGTATGTACAGTAGAGGGATAAAGGCCAGTGGTGAGGGGTCGAGGCAGATTAATGCGTACAGTAAGAGAGAGAGATACAGAGGTGGACAGACAGTGACGCACATGAGAGAGACCAGCAGAGGGGACAAGGAGACACAGAGGGAGAAAGAACAGCAAAGAGGGAAGACAGAGAAACAGGGAGAGATTTAGGGACACATAGTGGCGGACAGAGCAGCAGGGAGGAGGAATTGGACAAAGACGACGTACAGAATATAGGGAGAAATACCAGTGTGAGGATTGAGATGTGTAGTCATGTAGACTGCATTGGTTCCCAACCTTTTTATACTGAAGTACCACCTCAGAAAATATTTGGCTCGCCAAGTATACCACTGTAATGACTGAAGTTAAAATACAGGAGCGTATACCTTTTTGGGGGCGACTACTCTGTGTACCACCAGAGGGGGGCTCAAGCACCACCAGTGGTACCTAGTACCAGTGGTTGGGAACCTCTGGTGTAGAGCCCTGCTTTTCAACCCTTTTCATATCAAGGGTCCATTATTTATTCAGCGCCTCTCGGACCCAAAACCAAAGAATATTATGTTGTTGTTGTTGTTGGATAAGATTCCATGCTGTGTTGATGGTGGTACCATTAGGAGAGACAACAGGCAAACGTTGATCAAATGTGATCTCTAATGTGATTGACATTGTTTAACAAAGATGTACCTCTTGAGAGTGTAAAATGAAACCAAATGGACCGTAGAGTTAAAGATCCATTCTGAACCCGAACCCCTTTTGTTTGTTTTAAGCATTATGTCATGCTTTAGCTATTGAAAAATAGCAGACATATTATTACATATATATTTGGGTGTCCTTGACATGAAAATGTTTGAGAACCACTGACATAGAAACATTCAGAAAACTGTCAGACATTTGTAGGATCGAACTTAAGTCAAAATGGGTTAACTAAATGAATGGTTACCAACTTTCCGTAACTTAGCTGGGGGCCACCTGGAACCCCCTCAGGACCACTGGTGGTCCCCGGACCACTGGTTGAAGAGACACCAGCGGAGAGGGGAGGTGACCCATGCAGAGAGCTCAATACAACAGTACGGTATATAAATAGACCACACGGCCATAAAGAGAATGGAAACGCAATACACTGCAGATAAACGCAGTGCAGAATATGGCCGGAAATGCTTTGGCCATGTCTCGCGACCCCCTCCCCACCCCCCCAATACAAACTGACTGCAGAAATAACCTTAATATAAATAGAGAAAATGTATCATAAATAAATTAATACTGAAACCAGATCTAGTCATTAAGGAAAGTGTATGCATGTACTATGTGTACTATGTAAACTTGATTTACATTTCCCAGCCATGCAGTTGCAAAAAAAAAGAAAAAAAAAGAAATTGGAAAATAATTTCTCAATGGAAGACTAGCCCATTTAGACCTGAAAAATGGCTTCTAAATCCTAATAGTTTTCTGGAAAAATCTCTGTTTCTATGTCAGTGGTGCTCAACCTTTTTCCTGTGAAGGACACCCAGAATTGTCTGAATTTGGCTGCGGACCCCCATCTGAAAATATGCCCCCCCCCCCCCAAAGATTTGAGTTAAAAACGTTCGCTGTGAACGAATATATTCAAAGATTTTTCAAAAATAGCAGATATACAAGCTCATAGCTTCGAGATAGAACACAGCGTCGGGTGCACTTTCTCACATCAGAATTGACATGATCGAAGCAATTTTAACTTCCCATAAGTCACATCATAAAAGCAATTCCTCGTTATGCTTTTGAACAAATTGCAAAAGCTTTGGCACGTTGATTCGAATGATTAATGTGTCGTGCACACTTGTCTGCTGTTGACGGTTGCAGTATACTGTAAAATGTGCTACACAACGGAAATTATGCTAGTTAGGACCATTATTAAAGAATATATATTCAAAGATTTGCGCCACACTTTCACGATAGAAAAAATATATAGCGGATCTACAAGCTCGTAGCGCGGCAGCTTGTAGATCTGCTATTTTTCAATAGCTAAAGTATAACATAATGCTTAAAACACCAAAAGGGGTTCCCGGGCAGAAGGGCTGTTCTGCATGGTCCTTGGCCAGGAGAGCTTTGGGAAACCCTTCTCGACATGTAGAGCTCTGTCAGGTGGTTTTTCCTAGGTTCACATTTCAGTTTTTGCACTTTTCTTCCTTATATATGCAGTGCTTTTACCCATTCTGGACAGGAAGCCCTGTTGGTGTTTTAAGCATTATGGTATGCTTTAGCTATTGAAAAATAGCAGATCTACAGGTTGTTTATTCAGCAGCCTGACAGCCTGTGGGTAAAAGCGGTTGGACAGTCTGTTGGTTCTGGACCGGATGGATCGATAACTTCTACCAGAGGGCAGACGTTGGAAAGGGCAGAGCGAACGTTTTTACCTCAATTCTTTGCTTCTGGGGGGTCCCTGGAATAACATATTTTCAGATGGGGGTCGGCGGCCAATTACATACAATTCTGGGGGTCCTTGACATGAAATAGTTTGAGAACCACTGACATAGAAACACAGGTTTTTCAGAAAACTGTCATGATTTAGAAGGCTTTTGTAGAATCGAATTTAGGTCTAAATGGGTTAAAACATGCTGTACAAACAGTGAAAATCAATCTCCCACATTATGCCACATAAAGTCATGTGTAACTTTTTGCTTTATATTGACATTGACGAATGTGCCATTCAATAAAAAGTGCAGCATTTTCAATAATTGCCATCAAAACCCTATATAGTTCAGATCAGGAAAATATGTCCACCTCAGATTTCACTTATATGCGTATAGCATTTTGAATATCGTTTTACGCGTCATTCTAATCACAATGGCATCAGTATGCAATGACTTTTGAGAAATTAGCATTTTTTTAGCAAGCTGTGGGCGATTATTATAGTACATTGTGTGGTGCTGTTTATGTAGAAAACATGGAATTTGAGAAAGAATGCTCAGAGCCTGTGTGTGTGTGCACGTTTCCATGGGGAAATGCCAGATCCCACACGGTGGAAGGTTGATTGACGTTGCGTTGAGAGTGCTAAAGGGAGAGAAAGAGAGACACAGAGAAATGGAAGGATGGCGTGGACTGGAGGAACACAAAGCGTGGTGACACCGAGAGACAGAATGATTGATAGCCCCGCGTTGAATGCGAGCTGCAGGGCTCCGATGGGAGCGTTCAAACTTTTTTTTCTTATTATTATTTATTTCCTGTCTTTTTTTTAATCTTCAATCTATTGTGACTCAGTCCCTCTCTGTTCTGTTCTGCACAGTAATGCTCCTCTCCACCTCTCCTCTGCTCTCCATTACATTCCATCATTGACTCCAATGCCCGCTTTTCTCCTCATCTCCTCTGCTTCACTCTTCTCTTCTCTTCTCTTCTCTTCTCTTCTCTTCTCTTCTCTTCTCTTCTCTTCTCCTCTCCTCTTACATCTGTGTGTGTGTGTGTGTCTGCATGCATTAGAGCGTTGAGTGTGTGCATGAGTGTTCTTGAGTAGGATTCTCACTTTTAAGCCTTTCAATCTCTGTGCCCAGAGGCAACAGCGCTGGAGCACAGTAACCTACATACAAACAACAAGACTTTGACAGTACATGTATGTACAGCCTGTGCACAGCCTGCTGCGCGTGTGCGTGCGTGAGACAGCTCTGAATGGCTTTCAATACAATTCCAGTACTAAAGCCTTCCTCCATCACTGTGTGTACATCACTGTCTATGTGTGCCGTGCGCGCACGCGTGGCACTTATATAACTAGCATGCTTTTGTTCACTGTGGATTTCTGTAAGCATCTTGGCAGTTTGAGACGCCATGAGACAGAGTGAGTGTGTGTGTGTGTGTGTGTGTGTGTGTGTGTGTGCACGTGTTTGTGCGTGCGCAGCAGAAACTGAATACAGACGGAGAGCAGAGCATCATTAACCCATTTTGGGTGGGAAACCCCTTTTGGTGTTATAATCATTAAACTTTAGCTATTGAAAAATAGTCTCCTATTTTTGAAAAATCGTGAAAATGTGGTCCAAATCTTTGAATGTATATTCTTTCAGAGCGAACGTCTTTAACTCAAATCTTTGCGTCTGGAGAGTCCCTGGAACAACACATTTTCAGATGGGGTGTCGGTGACCAAATTCAGATAATTCTGGGGGTCTTTGACCTGCAAAAGGTTGAGAACCACTAACATAGAAACATGAGTTATTTTGAAGAAAGCGGTCAGCATTTAGAAGAGATTTGTAGAATCTTCCTCGAGGTCTAAATGGGTTAAGAAAAGTAAAATCCACAGCATTGTGTTTGTGTTGCTCTTGTGTTGCGAGATGATTACCGGCTTTATCTGCTGCACATTTTTGCAGTTGCTATTGTGCTCTGGCTGTGTTCTCATTCTCTGCCCACCATTAGGGGCTTGAATCCATCCTCTGGAGGGGCAGCACGGCCCGGCGGTGCTCCAAGGTGTGAAGCCCCGCCGGGGAGGGAGTTCTCTGTCACTGCAGTCACTGCTGCAGGCTTGTTAAAGGTGCCTGGTTATGTAATCCCAAGAAAAGTTAGGAAAGACGAATCGGAATAACCTATTTTTTTTTAACGGCCCGCAGTTGGCATGCCACAATCCCAGCAAGACATAACAGCAGCATCTCATATAGGTTTTCAGCTGTTGCATATTCAGAACCAGTGACCATGGTCTGCTTAAGCGCTCATGGCTTACAGTACAAGTGAAATCTGACAGGGGCAATGAAAGGACACAAGCAATGCCTTAAAGTGATGTTACGTAAGTTTTTCAAATTTGGCACAACGATTCCAATGTGCCGGCTCCGAGCAGTTGTGTATACTATATATAGCCTACTTAGACTCTGCTTTCAAGCAGCTTTCCCTCCTTATGGGTGTTCAACCTTTCTGTGCGATGCTTGATGGGTATAGAATGGCCCTGGTCGACTAGGTGTTGGGTGAAGTCCGCCCTGAGCTATATCTCTGAGAAATACGGGAGGGGATGAGGCTTCCCCCCCCCCCCCCCTTCTTTTTGCATGAGTGTCTTATAGTAGAAAAGCATTCCAGCAGCCAGCTCGTAGCATGGCTCGTTAAGGCAATAGACTTTCACTCCATACCTCCTGGGTTTGAATCCCGCTCACGCTAGGGCATTCACTTCTAGTCATTTTTACTAGTTGACTAGTTGCTTAATGCCCTAGCTCACACCATCATTTTTGTGTCCACCACAAACAACTTTTAGTTTTTGCGGATAAAGTAAAGTTTGCTTTGGTCGGACATGCGTTGCGTCGTGCTTGCATTTAGGGTTACGTTTGGGGGTTAGTAATAGTAAGGTCCGACATACAGTACATGTTAGGGCATTAAGCAACTAGTCGACTAGTTTACTAGTTTGCCCTAGTACATGTTCACCCGTGGCATTGTGTGCTCAAAGCCACTCAAAGTGACTACTGGGCTTGCTGGATGCATGGCCCAAGCCCTCGTATTTCTTACAGATGTATAGCTGAGGGCTGAAAACACCCGCGTAGCGATGCCACTCACAGTGACTACTGGGTTTGGCTGCTGGATGCAAGGGGTTGAGCTATATTACTATGTCTGGCAGAGAGAGTTGGCGGGTGATTTCAAGCAGTCATCATGATGTCTGACAATGGAGGGTCGCACAGGGAGGCTTTTAACCCCCTTCGACGTCAGGGTGGCTGTGGCTGAGTGAGTAAGAAGGACACTGGTTCGCCATCCTCCTGGCACATGTCTAGGTGTTGAAGTGTGTTGTACCATACCATACCATACTATCTTCATTCATATAGCACATTTAAATAACAAGTTGTACCAAAGTGCTTTACAATAGAATAAGTTGTAGTGTCTAGGTGTTGTAGTTAATAATCACTGAAAAACAAAATCACGACCGTACATTCACAGTGGCTGCCCAAACTGAACGCGGAAGTGTTGGCTACATATACTGTAGCCCATTTAACTCTGAGAGTGTACAAATGGAACCAAATGGAACCATAAGGGTCCATTTTGGTTCCATCATTTAGCTATGCGACCCCTTGGACCTCCCTCAAGGACCCCTGGGGGTCCCCGGACCCCACTTTGGGAACCACTGGTCCAGGTGTTGGAAGTGCAAGCTGCAAGGCACAGCTGATGAGCAGTCATCAGCTGGGTGAAGCTGAATTTTAACAAAAGGTCTCCCCTCCCTTCCCACAGTAGTTCATCTCAGACTGACGCAAATCCCGGTCTTTCAGCAGTATTATTGGCAGAGTCAATCCTCAATGATGTCCCTAACACTCCTAACCTATAAACAAGGCTGATCACTCCTGACAACTGGAGCTCACTGCGTGCAGTAAAAAAAACAACCCAGAATAGATTGGTTTGCATAGTGCGGCTTCAGATTTGCACCAAATCCCATTTTAATGAACTTGACATACAGTATAAGATATATATTTTGTTTAGCCTATACCAGTTGTCCAGCATCTCCACAGTGAAGAGCATCGTGACGGTCAATAACAATAACTTTAGAAGATATGTAAACACCATCTACCGGAACTATAATATTCACTGATGATACAAATGAGCCTAATGCAGCTTAAACATATAATGAAATGGAAATACACAGTGATGGGAAGGGCCAGATTTTCTTTCTTTCTTTCTTTCCTTTCTTTCCTTTATTTTATTCTTTCTTTCCTTTCAAGAGTCTTCTAACATGAACATATACGTTCAGTCTTGCTTCCTTGGTACCGGGACAAGCACACATCAATTATAAAGTCTCTAACATTATTAAAGGCACCAGCTTTCGTTTGGCTTACGAGACGGTGCATATATAAGTGATGCAGCTACGCCTTTTTAAAACCTAACCCAGCTCTCTGCGGCTCACAGGGAGGCAGGCTTCCTGTAAACAGCCGTCAAACTTTCATCCTTTTGGGGTTAACACAATTGTGACCGCATCAGAAACGTGGACCTCTATGGGGACCTACCACGGGTCACGGACAAAGTCAGAGAGAGAAGGACGAGGCTGGCAGGGCACTGCGTCCCGGCACTCAGAACTAGAGGCAAGTAAATTGACCCTATGGGAGCCAACCCAGGGCGTTCCAGGAGGGGAACGAAGTGTTCCACCTATGTAGACATGCTGCGGTGCGACAGCTTGGCTGACAACACTGCAGAGCTCAAGACCCTGATGTTAGATAGGACATTGTGGAGGGCAGCGATCCAGGAATCCCGAGTTGGTGTCGGCTAGACCTCACTCTCGCAGCAACTAACTAACTAACTATTATTATTATTTAGCGCTTGTTGTGCCGCTTCAGCGTCATGCTGTCATGCTGCGGATTAATTTTCTTCTCTCGCAGCTCGCCCTGTCATCCTGTCGAGAACGAGGGGGGCATTGAGTCAGAACAAAGTCTTTATCGGGCGCTGCTCGGCATCCACCTGAGCTCAGAGCAGTTGTTCCCGTTCCTTTCCTGCTGACGGAGGGAGACTCGCTGGATTATGTGATTGGGACTCACATTCCTGTGAAGTTGCGCTGGTGGCCGGCCGCCCTGCACCACAACGCACACACACACACACACACACACACGTGGCCACACACGCTCTCTCTCTCTCTCTCCCCCGTGTCTTCTGTTGTTGTCTCTATTCTGTTCTTTTGTTTCCTCCTTCCCGCCGTCTTCTCTCCTCCCTCCCTTCCTTCTAATGGCCTAGTTTTTGGGGGAAACCACAGCTGCCATGTTACAGAGACACAGAGATAGAGAGACAGACACACACACACAGAGATTGTGTGCATGCGTCTGTGTGTGTTTGAGTGCATGCATGCGAGTCCCAGGTGTTGTTAGAGAGAGAGAGAGAAAGGTGGATGAGGAGGAGACAAAAGGAGAGAGATGGGATTAGGGGAGGACGGACACACTGGAGGACAGTATAGCCAATGAAAAGAGAGATAGAGAGGAGCGGACGGTTTGAGCAGATCAGACCATGTTGTGTGCTCGCAGTGTTCCAACAAATCATGTCTGTTGTCTATTGAGAGTGAGACCGCAGGTCGCATTTACTATATGACAACGTGCATTTCCCGTCAGTCCGTCCGTCAGTCACCCCCATGCCTCCATATATGGTCATGCCTCGTGACATCACATGATATCATCATCAGGGATGGAGATCCCTGATGTCACCATTAAGCCCAATTATGTTGGAAGGCCCATATATGGAGGTCCGTGATCTCATCAATATTGGCCAGCCACTCTAGAACTGACCTCAAACCCTTACCATAAAAAAAAATATGTATAAGATTTTCTAATTCAGACACATTGTTTTCAAGGAAAAACTATTCCCTAATGTCACTGGTCCAGTTGTGGTTTGTTTTAAGCTCTACTCTAAAAAACTGGAATAGAACACTTATGCCAATAGTACAATATCCAGTCTAATGGTATGGATATACTACTGATGCCCTGCCCATGCACAGACAGGCCTAAAGTTGTTACCCTACGTATGTTGACCAATCATCATCATTGATGGCTGTGGAAGCCTCTTTCTCATGTGGAATGTGTTTCACTCTGGGAGCGCACTCAGCGCACCATGTCAGTTTACATGACAGACTCCGCCCTGGCAGGAGAAAGAGACACACAGTAACTAATGGCGTTACTGAATGGGAAAAGGTAAAGAGTTATTATGTTACAAGTTCCGTTATGTAAAGTAACACTGGTAACACAAGGAAAGACAGATACATATTGTTCATAGACAGACAGCAATGCTGAAAATGAGTGTTGTCAATGGAAGTGAAATGTACACATATGCAGTGCATGCCCAGCACACGCACCCATGCATTCACTCTCCTATACTTAACGCCACCAGCACACGTATTGACAAGACTATAAATCGCAGGTGGTTATTGGCTATTGGATCAATTATTTAAAATGAGATAACTGTGGTTAATGGTTAAAACGTTCTAGCGCTTATTAATGTTAGCTATATTCCAATTCCAATTATGGAGTCAAATGGGTTGGAGATGGAAAATCCACTTTTAATGGACCTATACCACTCAAAGCTGACTTCATTGTTCCTCTGATGGTTTAAAAGGGCATTTTGAGAGCAAATGCATAGTCCAGATCTCAAATGATGTGATCGACTAGGAAATAGTTCTAGATGATGGATATTGCGGTAAAAAGGACTTTTTTGTGAGCTTGTAGATCTGTTATTTACAAGTTTTTATTTGTTGATAAAATCAACA
Organism: Protomyctophum bolini; assembly: GCF_963924005.1. Taxonomy (NCBI): domain Eukaryota; kingdom Metazoa; phylum Chordata; class Actinopteri; order Myctophiformes; family Myctophidae; genus Protomyctophum; species Protomyctophum bolini. The sequence goes on along the minus strand of NC_137885.1, from coordinate 16,052,371 downwards.
GCATATTTGGCTTAGTTTTTATTTAGTTTTTGTGTATATTTTCATCAGTGAAAAAAGGTAGTCGACGAACACTTCATCATAGTTTTAGTCGACGAAAACAACAGTGGGGCGTAGGCCTATTTAAGAAACCGAACGCTAAATGTCTCGTGTGGAAGCCACAGAAGTTACTTTAAGATTGATATTGATTTAGGCATTTTAATGGTTTAACGTGGCTTATGCACTCTCAAGCACTCTCTTTGTTCAGCTTTTATTTGAAATTAGCTGTAACGCCTCAGTGCTTCATCTCTACCACTGCCACTGAAAAACAGAACTAATTTAACGTGAACTATTACGATGAATCGTTCCGTTTTTCAACTCTGTGGACTTTATAAAAGTTAAACTTTGCTTTGAAAAAAAGCTAACTTCCTCATTATTCTCTCTTTTCAACAATCTGTAGTTTTCCCCACACATAACTAATATGTATTATTGATACAGTGAGAGGAGCTGCTGGTTCCAGCCTACGGCGGGTTTGTGCAGCACTCCGCGGGGGTAGACAACCCACCGAGACTCTTCCTTTTGTGAGCAAGCACAAAAGTAAAAAGTTGTTGACATGGACCCAAATGAACACAGTGATGCCTCTAGTCTAGATCATACTCTGTACTGCTGAGATCAATATCTACACTGAAGGGAGGTTATGACAGGGTCGGGCAACTTTGATGATGGAGAGGGCCACTATACAGTAGTTCCACACTCACTCCAGATGGGGCCACATTGCATATTACTGGGGGGGAAAAAACACGCGTTTTGAGCTTGTAGATCGGCTTTTTTGTTATGAACTACATACCAATACACTGCATTGGACATAAAAAAAAGACAATAACATGGTACTAGTTATTCAGCTACTAATATAGAAGTAATTCAAAGTGGGTCATGTTTGCATTGGAATTGTAACGGCAGAAATCAATAATATATCAATATTCTAATATCGTGCGGGCCGGATTAAGGGAAGGTGGGGGGCAACATGTGGCCCCTGGGCCCACCAGTTGCCCCATGCATGGGTTATAGAGATATCTTGTGTGTGTGGTCAGAAGTGTTGTTTTTGGCAGCTATTTTAGTCTAGTCATAGTCTTTGGAATGAAGCTTAATTTAGCTTTAGTCATATTTTAGTCACCTGGAATGTTTTAGTGTTAGTCTAGTTTTAGTCAACTAAATATACAGTTGATTTAGTCGACTAAAATATATTTTGGCGGGCCTTTATGCCATCGTAATGACTTGCTGAAAATAGCAGAGCGACGCGTTGAGCTTGTAGATCTGCTATTTTCAGATCTGCTATTTTCAGCATGCAACCAAGTGTAACCTCTTGTCCACTAGTCCCTAATATTTTAGTCTACTTTTTATTTGTTGACGAAATTGTCAATATATTTAGTCTTAGTTAGTTAGTCTTAGTTACTTAGTCAACATTTAGTTTCTGTCAGTGATTTTTCGTCATAGTTTTTTAGACGAAATCAACACCAGTGAAATCAGTAGGGTCCATCCTCCAGGACTTATGGAGGTTCACAGTGAAATCAGTAGGGTCCATCCTCCAGGGCTTATGGAGGTTCACAGTGAAATCAGTAGGTCCATCCTCCAGGACTTATGGAGGTTCACAGTGAAATCAGTAGGGTCCATCCTCCAGGACTTATGGAGGTTCACAGTGAAATCAGTAGGGTCCATCCTCCAGGCCTTATGGAGGTTCACAGCAAAAAACCAGTAGTAGATCTTATGATGTTCAGTTTCTTGTTTCATGCTCCCTCATAAATCAATGAATTTAGGTATAGATAAGGCTTTTAGACTCATAGTAATAGCCTACAGTAGACAAGACAGATGTGAATTATTTAGTCATTTTGTGCACAGTAGTACAGGGCATAATACCAAGGTACGCGACAGGCAAAGTGAATTAAATGCTAATTGATGTCAATGCCATAATGGATTTGTTTACAGGAATGCTAATATAATACCGCCTCTGATGTACCACTATAATATAGTGGTACATCAGAGGCGGTATTTTATCAGCATTCCTGTAAACAAATCAATTTTCTAACCATCTCTAAAACAGAGAGAGATTGTGTGTGTGTGTGTGTGTGTGTGTGTGTGTGTGTGTGTGTGTGTGTGTGTGTGTGTGTGTGTGTGTGTGTGTGTGTGTGTGTGTGTGTGTGTGTGTGTGTGTGTGTGTGTGTGTGTGTGTGTGTGTGTGTGTGTGTGTGTGTGTGTGTGTGTGTGTGTGTGTGTGTGTGTGTGTGTGTGTGTGTGTGTGTGTGTGTGTGTGTGTGTGTGTGTGTGTGTGTGTGTGTGGCACACCTTTTTTATTTTATAATTTGAATAATTTCCTGTAATGACTAATGGGTTTTATCCCCCAATGGATTGATTAATTGTAGATAATTGCCAGTGGAAGTTGCAAGAGTTGATTTTCACCTATGCGTGTGTGTGTGTGTGTGTGTGTGTGCATGTGTGTGTGCATGTGTGTGTGCGAGCACTCACACACAGCATTTGTCATGAACATATTGTACTGTCTTCCCAGGGGGAGTTAGTTAGAGGTGATGTGAGTGTTGAGACTGTAACACTACATGACATGTTGACTTTGGTTCCTGAGACGAGAACCTATGAAAAAACAATGTGGGTTTCGTCAAACATGTCGGAGTGCCTCGATGTCATGTTCTACACATGATTCTGAATGCCAAATGGATGTGTGTGCGCGCCACTTGACCTGTCATAACGTGTCCCCTAGGATAGGTACCCTCACAAAAAACATGCAGTAATCCTGGTCTCTAAACTGCCTCCCCCCTGGCCAACCAGGTTCGCCTGATGTAGGGGAAAGGAACTGGTTGGAATAACGTGTTCCTTCCACGCGCTACGTCCAACCAGGGAACCCCCCCCCCCCCTCTGTCAGTGTAAAGGAGCGACTTGGACACTTGCGCATGAAGGAAGCATGAGTTCAAGTCCGTTGCTCATCTCCCCAGGTTGGGTGTGTAGAGACCAGGATCACATTAGATAATTGACACCATTGTGAAAAATGGGTTACAAAATCGTGGGATGAGAATTATTAGGAAAGAAAAGTTGATTCTATCAAGGTTCAGCCATACAGTATGTTACTGTATATATAGCTTGTATGCATTATAGAAGCAGCCGGCCCATTAAGGTTTTTAAATAAATAAACTAACCCTTTATTCCACCTCATGTCCCTCAGGCTGGCTGACTCTGGGCTCCTGGATGCTGACTGTGCCTTTGTTGTCCCAGCCCTAGTCCTTATAGGACATTGACTCTTTTAAGTACAGGCTCTGGCAGCATTGAAAACCTTATCAATAATTTCTTGTCAGGCTATATATGTTTTCCGCTATCCTTCCCCTCTATATGTCCCTCCAATGCATGGCTTTTGAAGATTGTCATATGGCAGCCAAGTCTATGGGATTTTTATATGCACCAAGTCTCTGTACGGCCGGTCTGTAATCCACGTGACTCGATAACTGTTCGTCCCACCGACAAAAGGCCTCTGCCTGTTCTTGACATCACAACACTCCATAAGTAAGTCACACCCAAATTCTACACACGCATTCAACACCCCCACAGGCGGTGCAGTGCCCGGTGTCGAGTCGGTCGGACCCACAGAACCGCCACAAAAGGCCACTGGTCGGGGGGTCTCTGGACAGTGCCCCCATGGCTAGGCTCTATATATGGAGCTGGCCTGTACTGACATCACAACACTCCATATTTGGGCATGCCTGACACAGAACTCCACATATACAGTAGGAATAAAGGGACACAGAGAGACGGATACAGTACCAGTAAGACGCGCAAACGCGGGAAGCGAACGCAGCTCGTACATATTTAAGTTAAGTTTTGAACTTAGCCATAACCATATAAGGAGTCCCCAAAGCAGCTATACGTCCAAATATGGAGTGTGTTGCATCAATCACAAACAAATCACTCAGCTCCATATATGGGCACAAAGGTGGGACACACAGACAGACAGACAGACAGACATGATCTGCTAGGTCTCATAGTAAGTGCTCACTGCATTCGCAATCACTGCGTTCGCAAACAATCCATATATGGGCATAAAAGGGACACAGACAGATGGGTGGAACGGGTACTCTGACACGGAAATAAAAGTGATGGACGGGTCAAACGAAGGGGGAGTAATATGGGCTCTAATTGTAGTGATTTTATTTACATAACCTGCACGCATTTACAACTTGCATCGTTCCAAGTAGGCCAGTGCCGCCATACTGTAACATTTCACACAAGTGTGATTTATTTTTTTAAACCAGTTCCAGACACAGTTTTCAGTCACAACAACAATGAAACTTTCGCTTCAAGCATGACAAGCTTTTTGCTGTGACTTACTCGCACCGAGGCCTCTAACTCGGCATGACATTTATGTCTAGTCGTGTCAAACGGATTTATAAAGCACATAAAAATACAATACAAACTGATGTAAACAACAAGAGACACATTTCGCAGACATCAATAAGCAACACATGGGAATACCATCACGGCATGAGAACGGGGTTATTAGGTTCCCAAGTTCCATCGTTCCCAAGTGTAGGCCGGTGGCCGACGGGCACGTACAGGTCTAGTCTTCATAAAGATAGAGGGTGTTGTACACTGTTATATCACATCAACTATACTCTTGATAAAACATTGGGACTTTAGTGGTAGTTTTATAGATATGAATAAAGCATGAGGTAAAGAGAGGGAGATACTCATCCACTCCATGAACTTGGAGCTACTGTATGAAATCTGAATGCAGCTCACATCCCAATGCAACACATCACGCTAACGCTGTGTCTCTGTCTCTGACGTCTCCCTTTCTTTGAAGCTCTCCACGCCTCTGGGGCTTTACCTTTTTGAAAGAACAACTTCTTTCTTGACTGTGCATGCAAAGTGTGTATATATATATATATATATATATATATATACACTCGTAAAATTATCTTATCATTGTGCTGTCAGATTTGGATAAAAGATTGGTGCAAATAAATGTTGACCGTATCAAAGAATACATTTGAAAACGTAGCCTACACTTTACAGCTGAATCTGTCTGTGCTCTAGTGTAGTGTGAGTATTGAGGCCCAATTACTGTCTGTAAAAAAAAAAATCACACCCGTGAAGCAGGTGATGCAACTCCGTGTGGGGGTTCCCAGGGGGGTCCCTCGTAGTTCCAGACCCACAGGAACGTGCCCAGGGTGCCGGCCCGGTTCCAGAAACAGTCCAGAAATGACAGAGTTACTGTGTGGGGGTCCCCGGAACATCCAGACCCCCAGGAACACGCCCAGTTGACCGACCAAGGTGGTCACTGTACTGTACTGTACTGTACTGTACTGTCACAACCGAGGGGGGGGTCGGTGGCCAATTACAGTACATATTTTGGGTGGTCCTTGACATGAAAATGTTGGCGAACGACTGACATAGAAACATAGGTTTTTCAGATTGTCCTCGGGTCTAAATGGGCTAATCCGGGCCTGCTTTCTTGTTCAACATTTTAGTTCATTTAGCTGAATTTGTACGTCGTAGGCGTTCCAACTTCTCCAACTGACTGTGCCCAAACCAGCCACTGGGATTCCTTTTTATGCATTTCTCTCCTTTTGAAGTCTCCTTTTCAGCGTTTGCCTCTTCTTGCGTTGTTTACAGTGGGTGAGTGCACCGGCGTGCATTCTTAAAACTGCTGAGAGCCGAGCATATTGTATGTGAAGCAAAAAAAAAATAGTCTGAGCTAAGTATATACACTTTGAATATTTGAGCTGTAAAACACGTGGTGTGCGTCCTGCTGACTGCCGTTAGCTGGACACGCACGGTCTGTTTTCGACCCAACTGCTCATCAACTGGCTATAGGTGGCTGCACGCCAACTCTTTGGTGTGTGTGCGTGTGCACGTGTGCGTGCAAGAGAGATTTAACACCCTGCCCCCAACCGAAATAACCCATATGCTATCTGATCCGGCGGGTCGTATAACTCTCACACCAAGGTCGAATGAGTTTGGGATGGAAAAAGTAAAGTTTTGTTGCTGACGGAGATAGTTTGATGAAATGATGTTCGCTGAAGCAAATAGAACCATGTCTGAGGTGCCACGCAGGTGAAAGCTTAGAGAGATGACCTCACCTATACGAAATGGCAGCTCTCTAGCTGCCAAGTGTACCTCTTTGGTTTGACGTCTTTTTCTCCCTGTCCTAGAGTCTAGGATGAGACCCAGACTGTTGAGTCTACTGGCAAAGAATTACCGGTACCTCATTAATTGACAATCAGGACAAAATGTAGATTGTGGGGAGTCACGCTGGGACAATCATTTTGCAGCTGATTAAATCCTCTAGTGAGGAATACGCTGCTTGATTTGTTGATCGTATATGGGGCGGCACATGGCTGCGGATTTCTTTATTACCAGTTAGGATGGTTCTCAAAACAGTTTGATAAACATTGGGCCAATAAGGGCCACTCATAATTCGGATAGTCTACAAATTGAACCAAAGACACGGGTATAGGGTTCATTTGGTTCACTCTCAGAGCCCTATCTTCCCTAAACTTTCTTCCAAAACGTATTAGGAATTTCAAATTTACGAGCTACAAGCTCACAACGTGTCGATGTAGATTGGCTATTGCCTATTTTCACTCACTTAAAATGTCTTCCAAAATAGTGAAAAATATCTTAAAGGTTTAGGCATAAGGGGTATAAGACGGTGTGCACGATAGTGTTGCAAATCTTTGAAGTGATTCAGTATCAGTAATTTAGCTGGAGACCCCCTGAAACCTCCTCAAGGACCCCAGGGGGTCCTCTGATCCCACTTTGAAAACCTGTACGTGCCCGTCGCAGTCAGCCACCGGCCTACTTAATGATATACGTTGTCATGGCACCCGTTTTAACTGTCAGCCGGTCGCGTGTCCCACACGGAGATCTGTGTATGTGCCTGTGTGTGAAGACTGCAAACTGAAAAGTGTACTTGGCAATCAATTCGGCCCACTGGCAGAGCCTGATTGGTTGAGTCTATATTGGCTGAGGCAGAGGCTGGAAATTGCACAGGTGAAAGGAGTTGGTCTCATTAGGCCCCCTGGCAGAGCCTGGCTCAGGTGAAAGGAGTTGGCCTCATTAGGCCCACTGGCAGAGCCTGACCAGAGCCTTTTGTGGTGGTTCTGGAGAACTGTGGGTCCGACCGACTCTATACCGGGCACTGCACTCCCTGCAGGGGTGTGGATCGCGTGTGTCGAATGTGAAGTCGGTGGGTCAAACGGTTCTCGGTTACGTGCATTACATACACACACGCACAACGCAGAGACGTGGCGGGGGGGGGGGGGGACACACACGCAGTAAAGGCCGTCGGGATCGGGAGTGGAACCAGCAGCACTCTGCCAGACTGGATTACCGGCCAAGCTGCCCAGACGGCTACGCCACTGCCCCAGGCCTCTAAGGCTTATTCAGAAGGCACTTCTAAATCAGAAGGCACCTCATAGGTCTTAAGGTTTGATGACTGGGAGACTTTGAAAGACTTTGAAAAGTATGTCGTTCCCATTATCTTTTTCTTTTCTTTTTTTGCATGAGGTCGAGCTGACTTTACCTCTCTAGCTATCTGTGCCTGGTTGGAAGCGAACACTTAAACAGGGCTTCAAAACACACACACTTAAAAACTTTAGTTTCCATCTTGCCATCTCTCCCATCACTCTCTCTGACACCCAGCTGTTTCTCTCCCTCTCTTTCCCTGTTTCACCCTCTTTCCCATCCCTCAAGCTATTTTGGTTCTCTCTCCCTCTCTCTCTATCTCTTTCCTTTCTTTGCATCCATCTTTTTCGTGCACAATTAATTCAGTGTCTGTAACTGGAGTCACTGCGCTCTCTCTCTCTCTCTCTCTCTCTCTCTCTCTCTCTCTCTCTCTCTCTCTCTCTCTCTCTCTCTCTCCCCCCCTCTCTCTCTCTCTCTCTCTCTCTCTCTCTCTCTCTCTCTCTCTCTCTCTCTCTCTCTCTGAGGACAGCAATGTGTCCTTCCTGCCCACCAGCGTGGAGAGGAGACTGGGGTTAAACCCTTCCACAGTGCCTCCAGCTTGGCCCGGGGCATGCCAAACAAACACTTATTTTTATACAAACATTGCACACGCACACTGCACAGGCTGTGCTGTGATGTAAGCGATTCCCAAAACAGTGGTTTTGAAGAGCGCTTTGCTTTTGGGTGGGCATCGCTCCTGCCACCGTGTCTTCAGCCAATCACAGCCATTGGGGCGTATGCACATACTGTATGTCGTATATACAGTATATGCCCATCCTGAGTCCTCCCCTCTGGAAAGCAAACTGCAGCCGAAAAAGTCTGATCAAAACGTATTTTCATGCATGACTTATTCTCCGTTGCGTCTCACAAGTGGTCGGTCTCTTTGTGCGACCTGTATGCCTATGTGTGATGCCAGTGACGTGGTTTAATAATGGGTCTATTGGCCATGTGTTCGAGGGTGGGAAGCTGGCACGGGAGGGCGTTCTCTCTCGCTGCACCAGTGACTCGTAAAAGGTTAATCTGTCTAGCAAGGACCAGAGCGGAGAGGGACAGCTGTGTTTTTCCTGCATTCATTGCGTCCTCCCGGTGAAACTCTTCACTGTCAGTTGAATAGAAGCGGCTGGCGGTGTGTCGGAGGAGATGTGGTTGGCTACACACTCCCCTGATATGACAGGGACCTGCATGCAAACACGGGACGAACTGACAATGACTAAATGGGCGAGGAAGAAATGAAAAAGATATGAGAGAGAGACGGAGAGAGAGAGAGAGAGAGACAAACAAACCACTAGTACTGTGTGATAGTGCTGACTTAAACTGGGATTTTTTGTGTGTGTGTGTGTGTGTGTGTGTGTGTGTGTGTGTGTCTGTGTGTGTGTGCTATACAACTCCTCTTTAAGTTGCAAACGAGCTGCTCAAATTTCTAAATGAGCAATTAGCTAATAACCATAACAAATTAATATTGTGTGTGTGTGTGTGTGGGGGGGGGGGGAGTGGGCACGAGCACAGGCCTTTCCCTCTGTTGATGAGAAGTTGTTTGATGTGGCTGCCAAGTAACCGAAAACAATTGCGCTAAAACTATGTCGTCATTCCATTCTACTGCAGCTGGCCCCGTTTAACATTGATATCACCCATCTTAATCCCCATAGCGGCACATTCATAATTATTAGCAGCAATTAGCGCTACATTCACACATCCATGACCTGTAACAACAACAACGCTTAAACCCTGTTGTGGAGGGGTGACCGTGTGCGCACACACCTGTCACTTCCTTTTTCTTTCATCGAGGGCTGATCATTGCAGAGATCGTAGACCATTTCCCATCTCAAAATAGTCCTTTTGTGCCATTCTTTTTGTACAGATTTCTTAAAAGAAATAGCAGCTCTTTGAACAAGAGCAACCTTCACAACCTGTGAAAAAATGTGGGTGTTAAAGGGGGGGAAATGGAGCTGTTCTATCTAAAAAAAAAAATCGAGAGTTGCTGTAGTAGATTTTGGAGACGGCACAATCTGTGTTGCTGTCTTGTTACGACACAGTTGGTTTGTATGCAGGAATGATTGGAGCACGCTTGTCTGTCTGTCTGTCTGTCTGTCTGTACACTTTATTTTACATTTTCATTTAACCCATTCTGGGCGGGAACCCCTTTGGTGTTTTAAGCATTATGTTATACTTTAGCTATTGAAAAATAGCAGATCTACAAGTTCATAGCTCATGAACTTGTAGGTTTGCTATTTTTGAAAAAAAGTGCCTCAAATCTTTGAATATGTTACAGAGTGAACATTTTAACTCAAATCTTTGCTTCTGGTAGAGTCCCTGGAACAACATATTTTCAGATGGGGGGGCATATTCCATATAGTTTTTGGGGTCCTTGACATGAAATATTGAGCACCACTGATACAGAAACATACGGTTTTTCAGAAAACTGTCAGGCCTAAATGGGTTAAGATCCCTCTCCTGTCTCCTATCAAAAGTGATGACTGTTGTGAGAAGGCTGGTATTCCGTGGTTCCATTGACTGATACAGTACAGTAGACGAGTCCCTGAATAATGTAAATGCCATACAGTTTGCTGGGTGTGTATAAAAGGACATGTCCATCAGCATGTTCCACTGTGTTATCCATATAGGCTATAGTCACAGTGTGATGAATAGAACATCTGGATGGAGGGACATGTCCATCAGCATGTTGCATTGTGCTATTCATGGGCTATAGATAAAGAGTGCACAGTTTTTCCCAGTTATTCTTCTGCTTATTATGTTTTTTTGAGGGGAGCTATAGCCCCTCCAATATTCAGCTATTAGTGTAGATCTTTGTCTAAACACAAACATTAAATTCCCATTGACAATGAATGGAGAATTTACGCCATGTGTGTCTGAGCAAATCGACATGTTTCGTCATGATGATGTGTATATAGGATGATAAGAGCACGCCTCACTTCACACGGGTGTGATTTGTATTATTTGGCCTCTTTTCCTAACCTTGTTGGAACCAGCGGTTCTCAGAAACCATGTCAGGGAGCCCCATGGCGGTGGACCCCCATCTGTTGAGTTTTTTGTCACATTGTAGATCAGCTATTTTCACGTAGTTGATGTGTGTATATATAGGCCTACACTACAGTAGGGTTCAAATGGTAAATACTGACTCTGATGCTATATTAATATGAACTGCGTGCGTGTGATCATACAGCCTATAGTCACTTATTTTCGTAGACCTGGCTGCTGGCTTGCACAAAAGCTGAACATCTGGATGGGGGGGGGGGACACACGTTTATCAACATGTTATCTATATTGATCATGTTCTCCACGAGGCTATAGTGTAATGAATAGAAACATCTGCATAGAGAGGGCGAGAGGGCAAAAGTGCATGTGTGAGGGTGGTGCCAGATGGGGGAGACAAAAGCACAAGATGCCAATGTTGGACACAGATTTTGGAGATGATGTTGTTCGTTTGTGTGCATGTATCAGTGATGCACCGGTAGGGTGGTTTAATACCTACACCCTGCAAACTTTTTTTTAATCAAGGCGGTCAAAACGGTTGAACAGACTTTATTCTTTCTTTTGCAGTCTGTTATTTTTGTTGGAGCACCCGTTGAATTAGCCCGGGATGTGCGTGCACCTCCTGACCACTTAATAATGCACTACACCCACCTGGGTGTGGGTCAGTAGGTTATGAGAGTCAATCTGCAGGGCCCGACTAGCAAACATCAACCATTCAGACCCACCTGACCGGAGAATCACAGACTTGCAGGACTGAGTGCCAGGCTAAGGTTCAAGGTTATCTTTATTTGTCTCCCTTAGGAGAAATGTATCTTGGAGACAGAGGCACAGCTGCATACAAATAACTTTCCACACACTCACTCTCCCCCACCTTACCACCTTTTTCAGCTTAGCATCACCTATTTGTATTTCTCTGATAAGGTTCGCCATATCATCGGCCTCTTCTTTCTAACCCCCCAAATCGTAGGGAAAGACACGTCTTGAGTGTTGACCCGTCTGTCCACTTGGATCCGTGATATTCTCCAGAAAGCTAGCTTATACCCGATCCTGCCAGACATGTTCATGTTGGTCGAGCCATGCAACCCAGAGGCAACCCACAGCGCCTTGTTGCAGCCTCCCGATGTCTGATCAGCCTTCGTCGGGTCGCCTGGAGAGGAATTAAGGGTGTCTGTTGCAAGACCCAGAAACCTGGGGTGACAGACGGGGCCTTCGCAGTGGCCGCCCCCTCATTGTGGAACTCACTCCCAGCCCACATCAGAGCTGAACCCCACCTTTGAAAAGCACACTTAAAACCCACCTTTTCCTACATCATTCACCTCCCCCCGCTTTGTCTGCCTACCTTAGTTTCTAGTTTTTAACCTTTTAACTTTTTAACTACCGGTAGTTTATTGTTCTAATAAAACCATTTTTTTATTTTGTTCTGTAAAGCGACTTTGGGTACCTTGAATAGCGCTATATAAATTGTATGTATTATTATTATAACATCCCAATGATTCCAGATTACAACACTGGTGTCTATTGATGTGTCAAAGTGTGTGCATCAGTAGATGTTTTATTTACTACCTGTGAGAGTGTACACATTTACACATTACAGACCTTCTGTTCCTAACTATCAAGGATTTAGCAGGGGACCCCCTAGGGAACCCCCTCAAGTACCCCTGCGCGTGTCAAGTCGTGACTCGTGGACAGCATCTGGGGGGTATACGAACACAATGTGATTCATCTCTTTCAACCTTCTCTTTACACATCTGTGTCTCTTGCATTTCCTCCCTCTCTCTCTCTCTCTCTCTCTCTCTCTCTCTCTCCCTCCTTCCCTCCATCTGTTTTTCTGTCAATGTGAAATATTGCCTTGTCAGCTGAGCTGCCTCTGTGTAACTAGATTCAGCCCGTATACTATTGTGCTTAATACTAAAATGTGCCCTGGTTCAGTTATCCCCCATAGGACAATCTGTTTTTCCTCTACACCCATCTATAAAATGAGGTCAATCGATAATCTTCACTAATGGTCCGGCAGCTGACAGGCTTCTTTTAAAGTGGGACATTTGGTATATAGTCTTTTTTATTGCCCTAAAATATTGTCTATATACTAGCAAGACTAATACATTCTTGGTTCATTGACGATCTCTCTCTCTCTCCACATCCTTTGTCTCCGCACTAATCTGATAACCATATTAATTTATATGATGATGAAGCTAATTATACATTCATGAATCCACTTGTTAGTATTGGGCAATCTTTTTTTTATAGGGGTTTCTTGTGACCATGAAAACCCCCTAGTTTGACATGTCACATGCTACTTAAAGCAAAAGAAAAGTTTGACATTTTTGCCTGCCATAGGATGTTAATGGTAGGGTCACAAGAAACCCCTATAAAAAAAGATTGCCAATAGTGACAGCCGGTCAGCAAGTGGATTCATGAATGAATGTATATAGACAATCTTTTAGGCCAATAAAAAAAGACTATGCCAAATTTCCCACCCGTCCACCTCGGCTGCCGGACTAATAGCGTTACCTGTTTTGGCCACTCTACCTGTAATATATGACTTTTGTGTATAATATGGAAACATTATTAACCCATATCGTGTCTACAGACTGTAGTGCTAAACCCATAAAACAGATGCACCACCATGGTTGCAAGTGGATTTAGGTCGAGTCTAAAAGTGTCTGTTCCCGTAACCTGCTTTCAGGTTTGCGTGTGTGACTTGTGCAGGAGGTGACGTCCGAACAAAATGTGTGCTTGCCTCTCTCCCTAGTCCCTATACACAGTTATCAGAGACCAACTCTGTCCAATACATTCTGCCCACTTTCTGATTATGTAAACGGATATAGTAACTCAGGACTTGACTTGTTTGACTGTGCTTTCTTACTCTTAATCACTGTTTGGATGACTATACTTGAGTCATAATTTTAAAGCAGCAATACTTTTACTCTAGTACAGTTTTTGGCTATACTCCCCCCACCACTTTCCCCGTTCTCCTCTTCTCCATCATCCTGACGTGTTCCGTTCGTGGCCATATCATATGTCTCGAGGAGGCGCGGGAGAGGAGGGAGGACGCTAAAGTCTCAATGATGACACTTATATACTGTAATATTTAATAGTCATCATTTATTGACCTGCGCGACGTAAAGTGTATATAAATAGACATTCCCAGTGTGACGCCATTGTATTATTGATATGCAGAGACGGGATGAATGTATGCAATTCTACATTATTGATAAAGGAGGGGTACGTAGATGGAATGCGAACAAAGGGAATGCAAGGGTGTCCTCAGTGTGAAAGATGAGAGAGAGAGCTGAAGGGTGAGATAGAGAGTGAGATATACCGAGGAGAGAGTGAATGTAGGCTGCTGTACTGTATATACTTTTCTATAATTGATAACCAGGGATCATAGACATTGGATGAGAGCTAAGGGGAGGGAGGGGGACTGGAGTGTATTGGGCAGAAACACTGAGCAGCTGTGACAGGTTCACTTCTGGTCAGGGGTTATTTTTGTAACCACTTAAACCCTCCGTGTCGGACTTCGACTTTTTCGTATACGTCAAATAGTTGAAATTGGCCAATCTATACAAGCTCACGGGTTGTGAGCTTGCAGGTCGAGGGGAGGGCCGGGGAGTGTATTTTCCCGGCAGCGGTAATAAGGCGCTGCCCCGCTTGGGGTACCGTACTTTCCTCCCTGAAAACTGTATTTGATGGACACGTACTCGGACCAAACCGAATGCACTGTGGTCCAGAAGCTTGTCTACGCACTGACAATATGAATTACCAAATAAATGACAATTTCGTCAACACATAAAAACTCGACTAAAATGTCAGGAAGGGACTAGTGGACAAGATATCCAGTATAAGTCATTTTACACTTAGTTGCATGCTGAAAATATACTTACAGTCATTACGACGGCCCGCCAAGGCCCGCCGAAATACATTTTAGTCGACTAAAGCAACTGTAGATTTAGTCGACTAAAATCCTATGATATTTAGTTGACTAAAACTAGACTGACACCAAGACATTCCGGGTGACTAAAATGTGACTAAAACTATTCAAGAGACTATGACTAAAACTAAAATCAAAATGTGCTGCCAAAATACAACACTGAAATCAAGAGCCCAGACACATGGATTACCCCCTATAACAAATCAAACCCTCCTCCAGGTGGTCTTGAAAGGTGTGTGTGTGTGTGTGTGTGTGTGTGTGTGTGTGTGTGTGTGTGTGTGTGTGTGTGTGTGTGTGTGTGCACAGACGCCATGCCAGCGTCTCTTTCTACCGGTCTGTCCATCATATCATAATGCTCGCCGTTTCCCCTCGAAACCCTTTGATCTTTGATATCGGGTTTCCTGTGTCCGTCAAGGCGGCATCTTCAGAGAGGAGGAATCGAGACGAGTGGCGGTGGCTTTAATGTCGTCCCCGTCCCGTCCCCCCAAGGAGCAGGTGCAGGAAGAGAGAATATGGCAGACGGCCTGAGGGCGGAGAGCAGAGGGGAAAAAAGAGCGAAATAAAAGCTTGATAAGTGATGATGAACAGGTCGGACAGGGAAGAGACGAAGTCGAGTCTGTTTGACTTGGTGGCTCAATGCTGCCTGCCAGACAGACGGCACGCAACTCTGATGCGACAGTAGCAAATCAAACTCTCCTCTTAACCCATTTTGGGCTTTTAAAGTATTATGTTATACTTGATGCTAACACCAAAAGGGGTTCCCACCCAGAATGGGTTTAAATAACCCTGCAATTCACCCTTTGTCAAGTCCCGCGCGTGGTTGTGCCCATTGGTTGCCGTTACGTGGTTGGACATAAATCCTCTCTCTCCATCCACTACCATTGAAATAACATGTTTTTCAGTTGCTTCGTATTGATATTCTCTGCACTCCATTCTTATTTAAATCTTGGTGTCAGTAAAAAGGAACATCACAGGTGCAGCATGGTGACTGCAGTTTGTTTTTAGTTTGTTTTTCTCCCCAAAACATGTTTTAGCAAATTCAACATGAGCAAGGCAGAACCAGGGCGGAACAAGGCAGAAAGAGCCTGCTGGTTAGTCCATCAGGGACCAATCAGAAGACTGACAAAGGTCAGCTGACTGCCACGTCATCATATGGCGAATGAGTATGAAACATGTGTAGTACCAATCGGTTACAATCACATTTTAGTCTAGTTTTAGTCCACTAAATCTACAGTTGATTTAGTCAAACAAAATTTGTTTTGGCGGGCCTTGGTACCGTTGTAATAACCTTGTAGATCTGCTATTTTCAGCATGCATCTCTTGTCCACTAGACCCTTCCTAACATTTTAGTCTCGTTTTTATTTGTTGACGAAATTGCCAGTATATTTAGTCTTAGTTTTAGTCATCGTAGCTTAGTTTTTATTTAGTTTCCATTTAGTTTTCGTCAGTGGAAAAAGGTATAGTCGACGAACAATTTTCGCCTTCGTTTTAGTCGACAAAATCAACACTGGTACCAATGTAATGCCGCCCACGAGCATAGCATGAAGCCTCTCCAGTGTATCTGACTGGACTAACTCCACGAGCATAGCATGAAGCCTCTCCAGTGTATCTGACTGGACTAATTCCACGAGCATAGCATGAAGCCTCTCCAGTGTATCTGACTGGACTAACTCTGCAAGCATCATTTAGAATGCGTTTCTTTTTCCCCCCCAGGGAAGTTGATTGTGACTGATAGGGATTGAATAAGACAGGACGATACGTATAGCGTGTGTGCCATTCGTTTATTCATTCAACCGTGCATTTGTTCAATTACCGTAATCAATTTTTGTACGTCCATTCCAACAAATGGATCACGTGCAGTACATACTCCATTTCCCATTCAACCGTGATGCTTTTTTTGTTTCGTTTTTCATTTTGTTCATTAAGGAAGGAGCCCGTGTTATCCAATGAAATCATTCATTAGCTCTATATCATTCAGCCTTGCTGTTGCTTCATTCATTGATTCGTCCATTAGTTTATTCATTAACCCATTTAGACTTGATGATGATTCTACACATGTCTTCTAAATCCTCCCAGTTTTCTGAAAAACCTCATGTTTCTATATTAGTGGTTCTCAAACTATTTCATGTCAAGGACCCCCAGAATTATTGGCCGCCGACCCCCATCTGAAAATATGTTGTTCCAAAATATGTGACCACCCCGAGAAGCAAAGATTTGAGTTAAAAACGTTCGCTCTGAAAGAATATATTCAAACATTTGGGCCACATTTTCACGATTCTTTCAAAAATGGCAGACCTACAAGCTCGTAGCTATGAGCTTGTAGATCTGCTATTTTTCAACAGCTAAAGTACAACATAATACTATAGTTAAAACGCCAAAAGGGGTTCCTGCCCAAAATGGGTTAAATGCTCTGTCTTTTTTAATGGGTTTGGGTCAATGCGTCAACCTTTTTCACTTCACCTACCACTATCTTTTTTTGAGCGGTGCCTAACCACTCCATTACGCTGCAGTGTGTGTGTATACATGTGTGTCTCTGTATGTCCGAGCACGGACAGCTGCAACACCTAAAGTGGCCAGTAGAGTACAGCAAAGACTATTAGTACTACTAGTTGCACAGATTACACTACAGTACAAGCCCCGGGCGTGTTCCTGGGGGTATGGATGTTCCATGGACCCCCACACGGACCCATCAATCCATCTATCCATCCATCCATCCATCCATGTTAGTTATTTATTGCACATGGATAGGCAAAGACCAGGCTACATGATGAAACTACTACATCAACTGCCTCCGCATATGTGTACTTGCATTTCTTTACATATGTACAGTACTAGAATTTGCATTTCTTTACATAATGTGTAAAGTATAGGTGCATGCATTTGCATCATGTACGCACTGGTATCCATACAGTATATTTTCACGTGTGTGCG
This sequence comes from Protomyctophum bolini, assembly GCF_963924005.1. NCBI lineage: Eukaryota > Metazoa > Chordata > Actinopteri > Myctophiformes > Myctophidae > Protomyctophum > Protomyctophum bolini. Next base: position 16,035,039 of record NC_137885.1, on the reverse strand, counting down.
TGCATGATGATGCTTTGTGTGTGTGTGTGTGTGTGTGTGTGTGTGTGTGTGTGTGTGTGCGTGCTTTGTCGCTCTCCACCCTATGGTATTTACGTGTGTGTGTGTGTGTGTGTGTGTGCATGCATATGTGCATTTATGCATGTCGATCTTGCATATCAAAAGTCACAGACGGGATGCGTGCGTGCGTGATTATAGTGTGACAGACAGGCTGCACATCAAAGAAGTTTAGCAATCAGCCTCAAGAGTGATTACCTTCCCCCCTATTACTTCTAACTGTCTCTCGCTCTCTCTCTCTCTCTCTCTCTCTCTCTCTCTCTCTTCAATTCAATCTTTCTTTCTTCATTTCTATGTGAAATTAAATGTTCAGATATTTTGTTCTCTCTGTTCCTTTCCGTCTAATTTAAGTCAATGTAATGTCACTCACAACAAGGCCTTGTGCATGCGTGTGTTACGGGTCCTTTATGTGTGCTTCCCCTCATTCTAATTAGTCTGAGGCACTTACAAGCTGAGTTTGAAAAAAAATCATTTTTAGCAACTGGTGCGGATAGCTTTTTATCCCTTTACTTCGGGTCCGACTGAAAGAAGTATACTCTCTCTATAAGTATATCTCTCCTAATGGTATACCACACAATGTGGACAAAATCATATCCAACGACAACAACATATTCTTTAGTTTTGGGTCCTGAGAGGCTAAATGTGGTCAAATGGTGGTCCGTGGCTCAAGTGCTGAATAAATAATGGGCTTTGATGTGAAAAGGGTTGAAACCCACTGGATTAGTCTGTTACCATTTTTGCCTGCTCCTCCATTTCACTCACTTACTCACTCGTGCACGCAACTACGCTCGCACACCTCACAACACACACACACACACACACACACTTTGGTGGTGGCATTTATTTTAAGTATCGCTTCCAGGCACCAATGTGTGCTTATCCTTATCCTTAGCTGAACAGTTTTTTGTCTTTTTCTTTGTATCTGGAGGCGAGTTGAGTTGGCCCAGACAGGGACAGAGGGAATGAGAGAGAATGAGCGAGAGAGAGGGGAAATGTTATATACTTCTTTGCACAAAAAATCTAGCCAAAATAGCGGATACAGGCTCACAATGCATCGTGAAGCATTGTGAGGTGGTATATTTGCGAAAGTTTTGACCAACTTGCCCAAAAACATTTAGGCCTGGGCTAATATGGTCATCATGCATGTTTAATAATATGATTAAATTGTGATATTATCAAACATTATCATCATGATGAAGGCTTCAATGCCGAAACGCGTTCGTTGCTGCTGCTCTGCAGCATACCATGTCAACATTTTAATAAATTAAGAGTGCCTTAAAACATGAGTTCCGTGTGTGCTGGTTTTCTCTCCTAGAGACATTTCTGTTAAAGTTATTTACCCGACCGCGCAACCGGTAAGAATGCTCAAGAAGTTTGAGACAATATTGACAAAATATTATCAAACATAAATATCACATATGCCCTGGTGCCCAAGGGCCCCTGGACACGACGTGCCCAAAGTGCCCACATATGGTAGATCCGGTCCCTGCGTGTGATTTTCACATGGCCTGGAAGGCAACACGAGGTATTAGAGAGTGTCTGTCTCTACGAAGGGGGACATCTGTCTTCATAACACAACTGAGTACCGGCTAAGTAGCACCTGACCTACTTATGAGGACAAACGCAACCTCGCCTGCTGTGCAAAAATACAGAATTATCCTCAGCGTTAATCTAACCCAGAGAGTAAAAGAACATACTTAAGCAATATTACACGAGAGGGGGTTTAACTTCTGCGTTGCTTTCGCAACTCGCCCGCAGCATCGCAGGCGTGCATTAATGACGTTAAACCACCCCCTCGAGTGTAATATTGCAATTATACAACAGTTACCCTTAAAATTAAGAGAATCCTTTTTTTTCAATGACAGATAGTACAGTCACTACACGACCACAAATGTCCCAAGAAACTAGCCTATAGCCACCGAGTCTGCTGTGCTCTGGAAGAAAAGCACGGCTGAATTGTTTGTTTTGATTAGGCGTTGGAATAATGTGGTTTGAACCAATCGGTTTGCTTCCTCAAAACAACCTGTTGTATAATCGGTATGAACCACCACTCCGGACGTAAATGAGCACATCCGATAGGACGCTCAGAGGCCCACAGCGGTCCTGACGTGTGGCCTATGGCGAAAGACTAATCAAACCGTCCAGTATAGCTGGTTCCCTCCTTAATTGAATTGGAGTCCATAATAATGACAAACCTAATTCAACATTTCTGGTGGCAAAACGTAATTGAATGTTTCCGATAGCGAAAGCCATAAACTGCAGACTTAATTGAACACTTTTGAACGGCTAACTGGCAGTGAGGGATGGCAGTATAACTGGGCCAAGTCAGCTTGACGGATGAATAAGCAACAGCAGGCTCTGCAGACTCTACATCAAACAGCTGTCCCTGTCACGTTGAAATAGCTGTTAATGGTGATTCAATTTTGTGCGAGAACCCCTTTTGGTGTTTCAAGCATTTGTTATACTTTAGCCATTGAAGAATAGCAGATCTACAAGCTCGTAGCGTGGCACCGAGTGCCGCACTATGAGCTTGTAGGTCTGCTATTTTTGAAAAATCGTGAAAATGTAGCGCAACTCTTTGAACGTTTTTAACTCAAATATTTGCTTCTGTGGGGGGGGGGGGGGGGGTCTCTGGAACAACATATTTTCAGATGGGGGTCGGCAGCCAATTACATGTAATCTTGGGGGTCCTTGACATGAAAATGTTCTAGAACGACACTTTTTTTTCCAGAAAACTCTCAGGATTTAGAAGACATTTGTAGAATCGTTCCGAGGTCAAAATGAAGAGAGAGAGAGAGGAGAGAGATGGGTAGACGATACATTGGTTGTTTAATTACCCTCATGCTGTGTATAAAAAGAAAACGGATTACACGATATTGTCTCAGAGGGAAATTGTGTTTATGGAAACGGCCATGAACTATATAACATATATTGACATGAAAAAGGATGAGCACCACTGATATAGGCCTAGAACATAGGATTTTCAGAAAACTTTTAGGATTTAGAAGACTTTTTTTTCAGTCCTAAATGGGTTGAGCGCCACCAGGGGCGGCCTTAGGAATCTGGAGGCCCGTTTCAAGACCAATATATACCCCCGTATATACCTATGGCATAATTATTCTATTGATACAAACAGTTTTGACTCAATTCAATATCGCGCACAGCCATTATTCTCGATAAATACGCACCAACAACCTCTCCTCATCCAGTCGTCCCTTCACAATAAAGTGTCTTCCCTTTACCTCCCAATGCCGCACATTTTACCCAGGTTATTAACAGGAAATAGGTGTCACTTAACATTGTGGGAGAGAGCAAGGCAGCGAGAGAGAGAGAGAGAGAGAGAGGGCCAAGGGTGGCGGGGGGTTGACTGACTGACGCCTATCGGTCAGTCGGAGCTTTCAATTGAAACTGGTGAAACATAGCAGCAAAGGCCTCCTATGAGCGCCACTAAGTTCCATTGTTAATCCTCCGGGCCTGCCTGTCTGCCTGTCTGCCTGCCTGCCTGCCTGTCTGCCTGCCTGTCTGCCTGTCTGCCTGCCTGTCTGCCTGCCTGTCTGTCTGCCTGTCTGTCTGTCTGTCTGTCTGCCTGCCTGCCTGTCTGTCTGCCTATGTCTGCCTGTCTGCCTGTCTGCCTGCCTGCCTGTCTGCCTGTCTGCCTGCCTGTCTGCCTGCCTGTCTGCCTGTCTGTCTGCCTGCCTGCCTGTCTGCGTGGGAAGAGGTCAGAAGGTTGCTGACTATACCAGTGTGAGCGTCGGTACGTAGCACCGTAAATCCTCCTCCTCCTCTTCACTCAAGACCACTTAAATGTAGTCTATACACTGAGGAGTTTATTACCGCCGGGTACCTGGAGACTCGCTCACAGATGTCCTCCCTCCCAGCTAACCCCGGCCCAGCTGTTTCACATCCATCTTCAGCTGTGTGTGTGTGTGTGTGTGTGTGTGCGTGTGCGTGTGCGTGTGCGTGCGTACGTGCCACACGGCAGCTCGGACGGTTAGCAGCGCACATTCCTTATTCGTCACGGCTTGGCCCCAAATACCTGCGTTACACGTCTCGCCCGCCCGACTCCATCTGGAGTCTAGACCGGTGGTGGTTCTCAAGGTGGGGTCCCTGGGTCCCCGGTGGTGGTTCTCAAGGTGGGGTCCCTGGGTCCCCGGTGGTGGTTCTCAAGGTGGGGTCCCTGGGTCCCCGGTCAAATGAGTGTCAGTTTTACGAGTTTTATATGAGTGTCGATGGGGGTCCATCATGGCCAAATACATCCTTGACACGTGTGTGTGTGTGTGTGTGTGTGTGTGTGTGTGTGTGTGTGTGTGTGTGTGTGTGTGTGTGTGGGATGCTGATGATGGGTATGTCGGAGAGGAACAATAATTAAACATAACAGTAAGCCTTACTGTAACAGTATAAAGGCCTCTGCTATAGACTTTGCACCCATTTAGTTTATAGGTCAATGCAATGAAACTCTGTAGCTTGTTATATTTGGCATGTTTATGCAATTGTGTTTCCTTTGACCAAACGCCAAGAGGAAATGTTGGATATCAATGGATCGATACCTATTTTAGACTCCCTCTTTTGGTGTGTGTGTGTGTGTGTGGGGGGGGTGAGGCATTCATATCTGTCTCTGAAATGCGATCCGACGTTGTTCCGTTAAATCCATAGTAACACAATATCGTCGTCTAGAGTTTGGCCTTTCTACGACTGCTCGATCGTATTGATCATACTGTATAGTGATTTCATTTGTGCAAATTGAAACATCATGTTGCATTCAGCTGAACTTTGAAGAGAGAAATTGGATGAAACATGACACACACACAGGGAGAGAGTGTTTACTGTTAATAATGATCGGCTGACCTTTAAAATAACAGAGAGAGATGAGAAGATGGAGACTATAGAGAGGATGAGACAGGAGAAGAACAGAGGGTGACATATGAGAGAGAGAGAGAGAGAGAGTCCATTACTGCTATGAATGTTGGCAAGTCAAATAGAATGGCTAATGCAGCCTCACACACGCACACACCACTGTTGGCCCTTTGCTGTGAAGTATATGGATTGGCAACACTGTGATGTTCTTGGGGCATGCATGTGTGTGTGTGCAGACACACAGACACACACACACACACGCATGCACACCCACAAAGGAGGTCCTGTTCCTATATTTTTAGACTTCAAAGTGGATTTAAAACAGTTCTGACCGAGAGAGAGAGAGAGGGGGGGAGAGAGGGAGGGGGGGGACTAGAGACTGACAGTGAGTGGGAGAGAGGCAGTCAGCAGCAGTATAAAGAGACAGACAGACAGACGGAGGTAAGGGCCAGAGAGGAGAGACCAGAGGAGCCAGTGGGGGGTCTGACACATCATGGCAGATTTGAACTGAACTTCAGTACGGTCTTCAATAAAACTTGTACGCCGCCACCAGCACCACCACCACCACCACCGGAGAGCAGACTGCAGTAATGATTACACCAGATCAAACGAATATGTACTCTGCACATCTCTCTCTTTCACACGCACACGCACGCACGCTCATGCAAGCACGCACGCCCGCCCGCACATGTATTTTGAGTTTTGTCTTTTCACACGTAAGGAGATGCAGCATGTTCCTCCACCTCCCCCCCCTCCCCCCCTCTCTCTCTCTCGGCCTGTGGCAGTCTGCCACAGAGCAAATGAGAGGAGGAGGAGGAAAGTTTAAAAAAAAAAAGGTGGCGAGGAAGCCGACATCACAGGGAGTGGAGTTCATCCGCTCCCCTCTTTCTTCCCACCTTTCCTACACCACCTTTCTACCGCTCCTTGACGCCCGCCTACTCCCGTCTCCCCTCACTTTCTACCCAATTACTACCTCTCTCTCTCTCTCCATTGGGACTAGTTTTTTGCCTGTGGACTGGAGGCACGCCAGGGATGAGGTGTATATATATATATATATATATATATATATATATGCTGAGTGAGAGTTGGTGCTGCAAGAAATTGCGTGCTCAGCAAATAATTCAGGTCTTCATTTCATCCAGATTATTTTTTAACTCATCCCTGGCTAAGGACTCCTTTAACCCATTCTGGACGGGAACCCCTTTTGGTGTTTTAACTAAGCATTATGTTATACTTTAGCTATTGAAAAATAGCAGATCTACAAGCTCATAGCGCGCCACCGAGTGGCGTGCTACGAGCTTGTAGATCTGCTATTTTAGAAAATTCGTGAAAATGTGGCACACATCTTTGAATGTATATTCTTTCAGATTTTTTTTTTTTTTTGGTTAACGTCTTTTTAATAACGCTCTATTTAATGATAAAACTATAAAGTTGGCTTACCGCTAATCAAAGCTCCCCTCGAGCGGCAGCTCCGAGTATTCCATTTCAAATCGCGCTGGATAAATAAAGCGACTGTGTTTAGTGGCTCAATAGCTCTTCCCCGTGACCGCCCATATAAAATACGAATGCTTCTAAATGCTCTCATAGCGAGTGAATGATCCGATGGACGCGGCCACCTTCACCATTGTTGTTGTCGCTAGAGGAGGAGGCCGTCTTCTTCCACAGCCAAATAGAATGGTGGTGAACGGTGGCGGTTGCTGAACTATCGGTGCCCCCTGCTTGGCGGGGGGTTGAGTTAAGGCGTTTTCAAGTCAATTCTGTTCTCTCCGCCATACAGTCGTCGTCATTAAAGTGAGCCTGAATGCGGCGTTCTAATAGGCTCCTTCATTAGACCCCTTGGTGTGGTTGTTATGTTCAATGATGTCTTTACTTTGATTTTTTTATTTATTATAGTGACATCACAATATCATCCCCTCCCCCTTTATCATACAACAACAGCTGTGGGTGCGACTTCAGTTCAGGTAGCAAACCTGCAGGCATACTTAATACTTTAATACTGTATACTTTTGAAAAAATAATAAAAAATCTTATCTTAAATACCTGATCATGTTTTTGGGTGGGGGAAAAATCACGGCTCTCCATCTTTTAAAAGTACGTTCAGATGTGTTCAGCCAAGCCATGAAACCTGTGACCTCCTTCTATAAATGTGGAACACGTCTCTGTGTGCGTGCGTGTACGGTTGTAATGCACGTAACTCGAGAACCGTTTGCCCCACTGACTTAATATTCGACACACGTGTTCCACACCCCCGCAGGGAGTGCAGTGCCCGGACTCGAGTCGGTCGGACCCACGGTTCTCCAGAACCACCACAAAAGGCTCTGCTCAGGCTCTGCCAGTGGGCCTAATCAGCCTAAATCCCCTCACCTGTGCAATTTCCAGCCTCTGCCTCAGCCAGCCAATAGAGGGTATGCGCATGTATAAAGTGAATGGCAAATGGCGTGGTACAGTGAGTGACAATGTGAATTTAATGTTGTTTTAAGTCATTTAATGCAATCAAATAGGACTTTCTGTTTGGATGTATGGACTGTCAAGGCCAGAAATCTAGTTTTTTGCCACTCGGTAGGCATTCCTGCATGACTTCCAGGTATGATGATGATGGCACCCGCATACCCTCCATTGATTGCCATGGCAACCCCACACCTGACAATTGATTAGCCTACTTATTAACCAGTCCACTTTTCACAGTTTGCCCTCTTCAGACACAGGCAGATACAGAGATCTCCATTTGGGACACAGACAGACGGTTACAACGGGTTGACAGCGGGTATTATTAGGTTCCCAAGTTGCATCGTTCTCAAGTAGGTCTAGTTTATTAAAACCACAATGATGTATTTTGACGTGTCATCCCATAATGTCAAATGTCATCAACAACATCTCAGTTACAGACTTGGTAACAATCACGATTTTAGTCTGCCCCAGGTGTCGTTAAAAAAAAAACCCTGCTAAGCCTGAACGCCCAAAGCCCCAAATATTGTTTTGCAGTGAGAGAGAGAGAGGAAATGGAAAATAGAGGTCACACAGGTTTCCTTTTGTTGTTTATATCTTGTGTCGTGGTTCCTCCCACACACGGGTCAGTGATTCACAGGTGGTGATTCACAGGGAGTTGTGTGTGTGTGTGTGTGTGTGTGTGTGTGTTTTTAAACTTTTCCCATGGTTCCACCTCTCCGTCACCCCCTGCTCTCTACCACCTCTTCTCTCCTCCTCCTCTGTGGTCTCCCCCTGGGGACGTGGCAGGTGGAGCCCACACCTGGAGAGAGAGAGAGAGTTAAATGAGACAGAGAGAGGTAGACGACAAGGGCATTAAGCAACTAGTCGACTAGTTTACTAGTCGACTAGTAAATCCACTAGTCGACTGGTCTAACCTAAATCAGAGTCCATGTTACTTTGGTTTGTGTTTAGAGTACTTATTTCAAATGGGATTACAATCTGGAAGTGTCACACAGATGTGATTCAGCCTGGATTTGGGCTACCAGTCTGAACACACAGATCTGATTCAGCCTGGATTTGGGCTACCAGTCTGAACACACAGATCTGATTCAGCCTGGATTTGGGCTACCAGTCTGAACACACAGATGTGATTCAGCCTGGATTTGGGCTACCAGTCTGAACACACAGATGTGATTCAGCCTGGATTTGGGCTACCAGTCTGAACACACAGATGTGATTCAGCCTGGATTTGGGCTACCAGTCTGAACACACAGATCTGATTCAGCCTGGATTTGGGCTACCAGTCTGAACACACAGATGTGATTCAGCCTGGATTTGGGCTACCAGTCTGAACACACAGATCTGATTCAGCCTGGATTTGGGCTACCAGTCTGAACACACAGATGTGATTCAGCCTGGATTTGGGCTACCAGTCTGAACACACAGATCTGATTCAGCCTGGATTTGGGCTACCAGTCTGAACACACAGATCTGTGACAGATCTGATCTGGTCACTTGTAAATGCAATGTGAACGTTTGGGGCCAAGAGATCAGATTTGAGCAATGAATCAGATTTAGAATTTGACTGAATGTGACTAAATGGGGCCTATAAATGCATGTGACAGAGAGATTTTCCTCTCGTAGGGCATAGCAGTGGCCATTCATGTTCCATTGATCAATTTTTTTCTCATAGAGATTTCCCCTAAATATTTATATCAATTATAAAAGAAGCGTAACGCTCAACAGGTCCAACAGCAAGTATGCCCATTGCTCCTTCTGGCTTAAAACCCATTTTGGGCGGGAACCCCTTTTGGTGTTTTAAGCTTTATGTTATCTATTGAAAAATAGCAGATCTACAAGCTCATAGCGCAGCACCGAGTGCAGCGCTACGAGCTTGTAGTTCTGCTATTTTAGAAAAATCGTGAAAATGTAGTGCAAACATTTGAATATATATTCTTTCGTTTTTAGCTCAAATCTTTTTTAACTCAAATCTTTACTCAGATCTTTACTTCTGCGAGGGTCACTGGAATAACATATTTTCAGATGGGGGTCGGTGGCCAAATACAGTACATATAATCTCGGGGGTCCTTGACATGAAAATGTTTGAGAACGAAACATAGAACACAGAAACATGTTTTCTTTTCAGAAAACTGTCAGGATTTAGAAGACATTTGTAGAATCTTTCAAAATGGGTTAAGATTGCTTTTAGCGTTTAAATAATGGACAGGAATGCATGGAATCCCCCCCCCCCCCCCCCTGGTACTAGTCATCATTGCCACGGTCCACGAGGGAGCGGCCCTCTCTCATTTAGGCCGTGTTTTTACTTCTTCTAATTTATTGAGACTGGTGAGCGGCATGGGGAGATGAGAGGGAAGGGAGGGAGTGTCAGGGAGAGACGTCTCCACTGGGATTCAATCGCATAAGCCTTGCAGTGACTTTTGTATGTTGTATTGTTCTTTCTGCTTTGGCAATGTAAATGTATGTTTTCTCATGCCAATAAAGCCCTTTGAATTGAATTGAATTGACTTTTCAAAAATAGCAGACCTACAAGCTAGAGCTTGTAGGTCTGCTATTTTAGAAAAGTGCAAATCTTTGAATAATAAATATTCTTGAACGTTTTTAACTCAAATCTTTGCTTCTGTGAGGGTCCCATATTTTCAGAAGGGGGTCGGCGGCCAATTACGTATATTTTTTGGGGGTCCTTGACATGAAAATGTTTGAGAACGACGGACATGAGGTTTACTGCTGACAACAAATGCTATATGCGCTGTGTGTGTGTGTGTGTGTGTGTGTGTGTGTGTGTGTGTGTGTGTGTGTGTGTGTGTGTGTGTGTGTGTGTGTGTGTGTGTGTGTGTGTGTTTATGTGTATGCGTGCAGTGTTTGTGTTTCTGTGTGTACAGTCTGCACACGTCATGGGTGAGAGATTAATTTTGCAATGGCATACTTTTGTGTTGCTGATGCGACTTTGTGCGTGCGTGCGTGCGTGCGTGCGTGCGTGCGTGCGTGCGTGCGTGCGTGCGTGTGTGTGTGTGTGTGTGTGTGTGTGTGTGTGTGTGTGTGTGTGTGCGCGCGCGCGCGCGCGCGCGCGTGTGCCTTGTGTTTGTGTTTGAATGGATGTGCGATGATGAAACTTTTGGTAATAATCCTCTCATCTCAGTTCTATATTTCATAGAAGATCTAAAGCTGTGTGTGTGTGTGTGTTGTGTGTGTGTTGTGTGTTTGCGTGTGCGTATTTCTATAATTTAGGCCCATGGGATATGGAGTTTCTTCCACTGACTCATGAAGTTCTGTCGGCTTCTAACTTTGAAATTGACCCATTTCAGAGTTGGATTAAGATGTTAGTCTTGCCCTCCCAGTTTTATAATTACTTTGCTTTAGGTTTCCCCAGAATATCATTTTTTCAGTAAATGCTTCATGGAATGAAAATTCATTCTTTATTTTGTTGTTACGGCATTGTTTCTGTACTGTATTGTTACTGTACTGTAACTGTACTGTATTGTTGTTCTATTGTTTCTGTTGTACTGCACTGTTGTCAGTCGTGTTTGTATCCTGGACAGCAGTCACAGCAGTGGTGGAAAGTAACTAAGTACATTTACTTAAGTACTGTACTTATCGTGAGGTATTTGTGTACATTACTGTAGTACTTTTACTTCTACTCCCTTACATCTCGGAGGCAAACATTGTACTTTTACTCCACTATCTTTTTTAAAACTTTATTAACTAGTTACCTAGATAGATTAGATAGATTACGTAGATTTTTATGTTTATTACAAAACAAACAACTTCAGTTTTGAGTTAATGCATGTGTATGTGGTTTTGTGTATGACGGTGTAAGCACATTCAAGTGTGTGTGTGTGTGTGTGTGTGTGTGTGTGTGTGTGTGTGTGTGTGTGTGTGTGTGTGTGTGTGTGTGTGTGTGTGTGTGTGTGTGTGTGTGTGTGTGTGTGTGTGTGTGTGTGTGTGTGTGTGTGTGTGTGTGTGTGTGTGGTTATTTGCTATATCCCAAACCTGATGATTATGCCTCATTACTGCCTGCAGTCACATCCTGTCTGTCAATTACCCCTCGCTGTGGGTTTACTGTATATCCCCCTATGTGTGTGTGTGTGTGTGTGTGTGTGTGTGTGTGTGTCCTGACTCCTGAGGCCTCATTGGGTTATTATCACTCAGTATTCACCAATGTGCCGGCTGCATGCGTGCGTCCTGAGGCTTCCTGTCATCCGCCAGTATTCCCTCTATTAGAGTTCCGATACCGATACTGGTATCGGTTACTCGGGCCGATACCACCCTCAAGTACTTGTACTCGGTACCTGGAACCGGCACCGATACTTTGACCCGAGTACCAAAACGTAAAAAAAATAATAATAAAAAGTATCGGGACAACTCTATGTGCATGTGCGTCTCACAGAGACATTATTAAAGGCCTCACCTGCAGGTCATCAGTGGGGATTAGTCCCTCATGGGGGGCGGGTTTGATTACTGCTGTGAAGACTCAACCCGTTTATAGGACTGAGAGACCAGATTCTACAAAATGTTTTCCTATGTCAGTGGTTCTCTATAACTATTTCATGTCAAGGACCCCAAAACGTATATGCAATAGGCCGCCGACCCCCATCTGAAAATATGTTGTTCCAGGGACCCCCCCCCCCCCCCCCAGAAGCAATGATTTGACTTAAAAACGTTCACTCTGAAAGAATATATATTCCAAATGTGCGCCACATTTTCAGGATTTTTCAAGTGCGCTGCAACGTGTTGTGAGCTTGTAGATCGGCTATTTTCAGCATGCAACCAAGTGTAAAATGACTTATACTGGATCTCTTGTCCACTAGTCCCTTCCTAACGCATGTGTTGAGTGAATTTAAAATACGGAGACCATATTCTGCTTTACGCAGAAGTGGCAAATGTATCCGTGCCCTATATACTACTGCAAATGACAGAAAGATCAATTGTATACAGGACGATACTGCACTATGTACGTATGTATGAAAATTCTGACTACAGCATATCCTAAATTAAATCCCATGCTGAATGTCCCCGGTGTATATATGACACACACACAGTACACCTATGCGCCTATATCCCATAATACAAAATACGGGATAGGGGATTTATAAAATGCTCACAAAAGGGATATTTACAAATGTGTAACGTGTGCACACACTGCACGGTACGATAAGAGGAAAGAAGTGTGGCACATGCAGTGGTATAACGGTTGAATGTGGTCCAAATCCTTCTTGGATTCGCTCAATCTCTTCATCTCTCTTGTCATCCAAACTATTATATACACCCTTTTTATTAATCTCTCGTTCCCTCAATCCTCTCCCTCATTCATTCATTCATACCCTTCCTTTCGTTTCCCTGCTTTCACAATTTGCAATATAGCTTTTAATCGGGAGAGATTTACAGTAAGCATGGTAAACAAGGTAATGCAATAAATGCATCGAAACGGTCGTCTAGGATCATAGGTATAAACCAAGCGTTATGTTATACTTCAGCTATTGAAAAATATCAGATCTACAAGCTTGCAGTGCCGCGCTACGAGCTTGTAGGTCTGCTAAAAAAAATGTATCGCAAACGTGGTGCAAATCTTTGAATATACATTCGTTCACAGCAAACGTTTTTAGGTCGTCGGTCAATTACATATATCTTTGGGGGTCCTTGACATGAAAATGTTTTGAGAACGACTGACATAGAAACATCTTTTTTTTTCTCCAGAAAACTGTCAGGATTTAGAAGGCATTTGTAGAATCGTCCTCCCTAAATGGGTTAAAACTATACAAACCACCAACACATGAACCTGGTATCGGGTCTACACAACATGCCATCTACGGTGCATTTGTAACCTTTGCGTAAGCCTCCATAAGGTTCTTCTCAAGGCTACATAACGGGGAAAGTGCCACAGCAAAGTGCTCGGGGGGGTTATAAGGTGGAGCTTGAAGAAGAGTCTTTAGATTACAGCGGACGATTGGCAGTGAGTGGCAGTTCTAACGGCAATGGAGACTTTGCTCCTACAGTTTGGGAGAAGTCTCTTGTTGTCTTCAGTGTTGTAAAGTAACTGAGTTCATTTACTTAACCCATTGCAATGGAAATAAGCCGTTGGCTTTCTTGCATTTATCCTTTTGATAGTGATGTATATTAACATCACTATCGGCACATGTTCATTTTTCTGTCAATAATCATATCAATCAATCAATCAATCAATCAATTTAGACCTGAGGACCATTCTACAAAATGTCTTCTAAATCCTGAAAGTTTTCTACTGACATGTTTCTGTGTCGGTGTCGGTGGTGACAAGGACCCCCAGAATGATCTGTATTTGGCCGCGGATCTGAAAATATGTAGTTCCAGGGACCTCCCAGAAGCAAACATTTGAGTTCAAAATGTTCTGCCCTGAAACAATATACATTCATTCTTGCACCACATTTTCATGATTTTTTTCAAAAATAGCAGATCTACTAGCTCAAGCTTATAGATCTGCTCAAGCTACAAGCTTGTAGATCTGCTATTTTTCAATAGCTAGAGTATAACGTTACATAATGCTTAAAAACACCAAAAGGGGTCAAGTACTGTCCTTGTGACATTCTGCACAATGAGTACTACGTTTGGTACTTTAGGTACATTTTGAAGTACATTTTTATGTTTTTCTACATTGCATTATTGATACTTTTTTCCCCGCCGCTCCGTGGGTTCAGCGCGACGCAGTGGGATCCAGTGGGATTGACAACGGCTCCCTGCTTTCTCGCTCACGTCGGATCACACTCTACAACAACAGTGTTGTTTTTGGCAGCAACATTTCTGTTTTAGACATACTTGAATAGTTTTAATTTAGTTTTTGTCACATTTTAGTCACCCGGAATGTTTTAGTGTTTTAGTCTGATTTTAGTCGACTAAATATCATAAGATTTGCAAATTTTACACTTGCTGAAAATAGCGTCCTTTGAGAGCGACATCGGAAACAAAACTGTCAGTAGCGCAGCCACCAGTATCGCTTGGCTGCACTCTACATGGCCGGCGGGAGTGTGTCGACAGTGTGGCAGTGGTGAAGGGGCCATAGGGGGTTGACGGAAAAAGGTGGTGAGGGAGGTTTGGAGAAAAGAATTAAGGAAAGAAGGAAGACGACACAAAGAAGCCGAGTATTATATAAGATAGGAAGGGAAAGCAACGGCGAGGAAGGAAAGGACTGTATGAATGGCATGAGGAAAGGGAGCAGGAGCAGCTGCGTGTTGAAAGCAAACATGTCAGAAACCCTGTATGAATGTCTCGGGTCTTCAAAGTGATCCAAGTGGAAGCGGGTACATCGCAGACGTACGAGACGCCGAGATCTTGAAAGCAATCTGAACTTCAATGTGAAGGGATATATTTAGACGCATGATGGCCCCTGTGAGCTGCATGCGCCCCGCTTGACTGGAATCATATTCATATTTTTAATAATTGCCCCACACTGTCTCTTTTGATTTGTGAACATTGCTGTAGAGTTGTTTGACCGGGGGGGGATTTTTTGTATTATTCTTTTGTGCAAAGATCTGCTTTAATATCTCATCTCCGTGTGGTTCAATGCAAAGGATGAAACCATTGCTTTTTTTTGTTTTGTCTTGTGCTTTTGTCTTTTGGGTCTCTTGAAAGGATTCTGGGTGTCTTTTCGGACAAATCGTGAAAATGTGTCGCACATCTTTGAATATATATATATATATATATATATATATATATATTCTTTCAGAGCGAACGTTTTTAACTCAAATCTTTGCTTCTGTGAGGCGTCCCTGGAACAACATATTTTCAGATGGGGGTCGGCGGCCAAATACATATATATATTTCCGGGGGTCCTTGACATGAAAATGTTTGAGAACGATATATATAGAAACATCATTTTTTCCAGATCACCGTTTAGGATTTAGAAGACATTTAGTAGAATCATCCTCGGGTCTAAATGGGTTAAGTGCCCCCCCCCCCCCCCCCTCCTGTCTCTGCAACGACAGCAGCATATGTACCGTATCACTGCAAGGCTTATGCCATTGAATCCCAGTGGAGATGTCTCTCCCTGACACTCCCTCCCTTCCCTCTCATCTCCCCATGCCGCTCACCAGTCTCAATAAATTAGAAGAAGTAAAAACACGGCCTAAATGGGAGAGGGCCGCTCCCTCGTGGACCGTGGCAATGATGACTAGTACCACGCATTCCTGTCCATTATTTAAACGCGAAAAGCAATCTTAACCCATTTTGAACGATTCTACTAAATCCTGACAGTTTTCTGAAAAACCCCATGTTTCTGTGTGTCAGTCGTTCTCAAACATTTTCATGTCAAGGACCCCCGAGATTATATGTACTGTATTTGGCCACCGACCCCCATCTGAAAATATGTTATTCCAGTGACCCTCCCAGAAGTAAAGATCTGAATGAAGATTTGAGTTAAAAAAAAAGATCTGAGCTAAAAACGAAAGAATATACATTCAAAGATTTGCACTACATTTTAGACTATTTTTTCTGAAATAGCAGACCTATACAAGCTCGAGCTTGTAGATCTGCTATTTTTCAATAGCTAAAGTATAACATAATGCTTAAAACACCAAAAGGGGTTCCCCGTCCAAAACGGGTTAACACTGGGCTGTCAAAAGGGACCTTTGTGTGACAAGCCTTTGTGTGGTCTGACGGATACAGGAAGGTGCATGCATGATTCACGCATGGCAAGAAACATGCATGTTTAATGAATGATACCTCTCCTTTTTTTTCTTTCTCTTCATCGCGCCGCCTTCTGTATTCTTTTCCCACTCTTCTTCTCTCTGTCACTCTCTCTCTCTCTCTCTCTCTAATCTACTGTGCATGGGAACGGCTGGCAAAGCTGTGTCTGTGTGCGTGAGTGCGTGGGTGTTTTTGCCCGTTTGAGTGCGTGCATGTGTTTGATGTAATATGTATGGATAGACATAGTCAATTTAACCCATTCTGGGCAGGAACCCCTCTTGGTGTTTCAAGCGTTATGTTACACTTTAGCTATTGAACTTGTAGGTCTGATATTTAGCCACATTTTTAGCTAAAATCTTTGCTTCTGGGGGGTGGGGGGTCCCTGGAACAACATATTTGCAGATGTGGGGTCGGTGGCCAATTACATACATGATAGACCACTGATAGAAACATGGGGTTTTCAGAAACTGTTGGGACTAAAATCCGGATCAGGTCTAAATGGGTTAATATACATGGGACTCTTGGCAGAGATAGATGCCTCCATACGGTACAGTGAAATGCAATATGCAGTCTTGTGCTATAAAGCCATGTACTGTATATACTGTACGCTGTCTGGTTGAATTGTAGCCATGCATTTAGACGTCGCAGTGACACCTGTTGATGCATCACTACGGCTTTGTTTGCGTCGCTGGATTATTAATGTAACGTTAGAAAGTGCAAACGGTAACGTGTGATGTTCCTGTATTTTGAGTATATGTGAAATACTTCTGTATGTAACAGTATATGTCATTGAAACTGTGGCTAAAAAAAACAACCAGTCTTGAGTTGACCCCCAGGGGTGAACTGGGGACAGGGAGGAACTCTATGGTCAGCACACTCTATAGTAGGGAGGATTATCACAGAAAAAGAAAAGTGATATTTGAATGAAGTGAAATCACTGAAGATACAGGTTTTAAACTCATGAATGTTGGCATTCCTATTCTGGGCATGTCATACTCGTATATCAGTACAATACATTCAGCAGAAATTGGTAAATATTTGGCAAAGATAAATCTGTAAGTTTACAACGCATTAAGAGCTTGTAGATTGGCTTGGCTAAAAAGAAGAGGATTATTATGTACAGACCCCTGAGGGACCCTGGTCAAAGATGTATATGCCTATATGGATAGGGTGGGCCTGTGGAGTGAAACATCTAGAAGTCTGCGAGAGATTGTGAAATTATATTGGGGTTTTTTTTATCACTTTGGCTGGTTGAGTTGGTGTTGGTGTGTCTGTCCTCTGAGAATGTCTTAAAACTCTGAAGTGCTGTTGTTGGTTGTTGGTGAGGTTCCATAAAATTGTTAACGGCCCTAAGTATGTCAGCCTGGAAACCAGACGAATATGCCGCAGCAGGGAAAGAAATCCCTGGGGAGATTGGTCTGGCACTTCTCATGTTTGAATTGCATCTCGCTCACCCCAGAGTTGTGGGTGACCAATCAGAGCCCACTATTTAATGTGAGACTTGTGTTGCTGTGACGTTGGAATCTGCCACCTGGTAATACATTTTCCCCACCGAAGTTCCAGGCTAATTTATCTAGGCAGTGATATTAGTGTTGCCATGCCAGGCTAATTCAGACTTCACTACATGTAGTAAGAAGATAAATAAAAGTGGAAAATACTTTATATAATTTTCATGCTTTTGGATGTATTTCAAACGGTATTGTGTTTGCAAAGCCCTTTTGAATGGGTTCTGTGCTTGTCGCTGCTTAGGGCTCCCCCGCGCTCATTTCTCAAAGGGGAGTTGTCAAAGATTACAAACCACAATCGAATCACTTTATGCCTTGATTACCTATTGGATACAGCTTGTAGTATCACTATCTACAACACCCACACACCGTAGAATCCCACTGAGAAGTTGCATAATTCTGTATAATTCTGGCAAAAACCCCATCTACACTACAAGGGGAAAAAAACTAATGTTCCAGTGGCCCAATTAGTACCTATAATATTTGAAATACAGTTATTTTAACCCATTTAGACCTGAGGACGATTATATAAATGCCATCTAAATCCTTACAGTTTTCTGAAATACCCTACGTATGTTTCTATGTCAGTGGTTCCCAAAATATTTCATTTCAAGAACCCCCGGAAATTATCTGTATATCTGTAAAACGTTCGCTCTGAAAGAATATATTCAAACATTTGGGCCACATTTTCACCATTTTTCAAAAACTGCAGACCTACAAGCTCGCAGCGCGGCAGCGGCGGCAACGAGTGCTTGTAGATCTGCTATTTTTCAATAGCCAAAGCAACATGCTTGAACCGTTGTTCCCGCCCAGAATGGGTTAAATAAGAGTTTTGAATGCCTTTGATGTACAATATTGGAGAAAGATTCAGGTCACCGGCTAGCCCTGTGCGTAATTTACACAGCAAGTACAAACCCTGCATATCTTCTGTATATAAATGAAGCAAGCTCGATTCTCTCTAAGAACGCCGCTGGGATGGCTTTTTTGTACTCGGTAAGTTGATGTTTTAGGGATCGGCCTGTGATATCCTGTTGCTCCTCAACAGTCTTGTTATTTTGTGCTGTCTCTCTATCTACTGAAGTGGATATTTCTGGGCCTCTGCCATTTAATACACATTTACCACACATGGGGCTCAGTGCTACTATCAGTGAGACGTCAGCACGGGGTCCAAATCTGCTTCAGTAACTCCATCGTTCCCTCCCTTTTCTCCACTTTGGCCTCCAATGTCTCCTCAAAACGTTGGCGCCCGACTACTCCCACAGTACATACTTTCACACATACACTGTTCAAACTTTGAGTATATCCATTTCATACTTCCACTGCACTACATGTTAGAGTAGACATTAGTTACATTTTTAATTAAGTCCATCAACCTATGTCCCTCGTGCACTCTAGCAAAAAATGCAATGAATAATTCTAGTTTATTTTTTCTATAAATTTTTTTATCGGTTTATGCACGTTAAGAAAAATCCATTCAATTCCATAGTGGGCTTTGTTAAATACACAATAATAAATTAATTAAAACACAATGACTAATCTCAACATAAATGCCTTTAATGGTTCTTACTTACACAGACATTCAGTTTCAGCCTTAAGCTGCACTCGCATTGAATAAAACTTCAATCGTTTTCACGTTGCCTTGATGAGTTAATGTGACAATGTGGCCATCTGATACCACTCTGCTCTCCGTATCACATGGCTGTCATATCAGATTAACGTTTGCAGTGGAAATGAAGTGTCAGCCAAATTGAACAATAGGGGTTTAATGGCATTCCCAGGGTATTTGCTGTAGTTTCCTGCAGCTCTGGCTGTAGGTGCCGAGTTATAA
Source organism: Protomyctophum bolini (assembly GCF_963924005.1). NCBI lineage: Eukaryota > Metazoa > Chordata > Actinopteri > Myctophiformes > Myctophidae > Protomyctophum > Protomyctophum bolini. Next base: position 16,015,698 of record NC_137885.1, on the reverse strand, counting down.
AGCAGCAAATTATTGCTGACTCGGATGAAAAGATCTATCTATAAAAAAGTCAGCATTTTTATGAAGTATCAAGATGTTGACAGCCAAGCATTTTGGAGTGTCCCCAGGATGTCTATGGAGTTAACATTACTCTAATACAGAGGTTCCCAAAGTGGGGTCCGGGGACCCCCAGGGGTACCTGAGGGAGTTCCAGGGGGGACCCATCTATTTTGTTCATGTTCATAAAGTGCTAAAGTGTTTAAAGCAGTGGTTCCCAAACTTTTTCATGTCAAGGACCCCCATCTACATTAGTAGACGTCTACATTTAGACGTCTACATTTAGTGCCTCCCCAGTGTGCCCCCCGAGTGCCTCCCCAATGCCTCCCCAGTGTGCCCCCCGAGTGCCTTCCCAGTGTCCCCTCAGTGTCTCCAATAGCAATACAAGAGCAATAATACAAATTAATCTTAATGTATTAATGAATTAATCAAATTAATTAATTAATCAAAATTGCGGCCTGTGCCCAGCACCATGCCAAAGCTTTTTCCTGCAGGAAACACTGCTTGTGGTTGTAAATATATTGTTATCCGTGTTGCGAGGATGAGGGGGTACCTGGAAAAATATCTACCCCAAAAGGGGTACCTGGTCCAAAAAAGTTTGGGAACACCTGCTCTAATAGACCCCCAGGTGTGGTTATAATATTCAAATAAGTCTTTCCAGTGTGTTTCTGGGTTCTTCCTGAAAGCTGAAAGCCTTTGAGTCAAAAGGCCCAATCGGAATGACACCATTAAGACATCATAACCCTAACCCCTCCCCAATGGTTTTCAACCAGTGGTTCCAGGTGGTGCCCAGCTAAAACGATGCAGAATTGGTAACCATCTTTAACTCTTGAGTGCGCAACATGAAACCAATTTTTAACCCTTTGCATTGTTTTTTGGTTTCCTCAGGCTCCTTCATCAACCAGTCAGCCGACCCGTTCTCCAACGGTTCCTGCGATGGCGTCGGCAACGACTCAACGGCCTGTCAGCCGAGCAGCGGGCTGTCCGGAAGCCCTTACAAGGTGGTGGAGATGTTCTTCATCGCCCTGGTCACGGGCTCGCTGAGCTTCGTCACGGTCACGGGGAACATCCTCGTCCTGATGTCCATCAAAGTGAACCGCCACCTACAGACTGTCAACAACTATTTCCTCTTTTCGCTGGCGTGCGCCGACTTGATCATCGGCGTCTTCAGCATGAATCTGTACACGGTTTACATCATAGTCGGCTACTGGCCGCTCGGGCCCGTCGTCTGCGACTTGTGGCTGGCCCTGGACTACGTCGTCTCCAATGCGTCGGTGATGAATTTATTGGCTATCAGCTTCGACCGGTATTTCTGCGTGACGAAGCCCCTGACTTATCCGGCGAGGAGGACGACCAAGATGGCGGGCTGCATGATCGCTCTGGCTTGGATTCTGTCGTTCGTCCTCTGGGCCCCGGCCATCTTGTTTTGGCAGTTCATCGTCGGAGAGAGAACTGTACCGGAAGGAGAGTGCTATATACAGGTAAAACTCTCTGCCCTGTATATAAAGAACACATTATACAGACTTTTCCCTCTTTTGTTTTGTTTTGTTTAGTTTATTTAGTTTGCTTCTTCTTTCTAACTCTTTCTTCTTTCTCTGCGCCACACAGTTCCTGTCCAATCCAGCGGTAACATTCGGCACGGCTATCGCAGCGTTCTACCTGCCGGTCATTATCATGACTGTCCTCTACATCCACATTTCCTTGGCCTCCAGGAGTCGCGTGTCCAAACAAAAGCCGGAGAAGAAGGAGAAAAAAGGAATAAAGTAAGAGCGTCATGAGGATCAGATTGTTTTCAGGGGGATGGGGTGCAAACTGCACGTGTGGGTGCGTGCACACGTGCGTGTATGCGTTGGGAGGGCTGTGTGTCTCTCACTGAGCTAATCTCGCTGGACAGAGCAACGTTCTTGTGCACGCTGTAAGACAAAGAAGTACTTCCACAAATGTTATAATGGCAGACAATGACCATCTGTTTGGGCTCAAACCTTGTTGGACATCAAAGATATGTCTTTTCTTATCCAAAATGAGTTAATAGCACAGATAGACTCTTCACATACCAGAGCATGTCTGAAATAAATGTCGACATGGAATAAAAAATAAATGCTTGCATGTAGCTAGGTGTAATGCTAGAGTCCATAGAAGAACCCGTTTTCTCAACTCGCCATACAAGCCATATCTCCAAAACTGGTGGGTCAAACTGAACAACCAACATGTCAATTTGAAGCTACGATTCCCTGCTTTCACGTGACATGGGGGGGGGGGGGGGGGAAGGAAAATTAAAACAAATTCAATGACTTAGCCTCGGTCAAAAACGGTAACATTATTTTCTTCTTATTATTTTCACTGTATATATTCATATACATTTTCTTCCAAAGAACCCCCAGCCTGTTGAAGAGCCACCTGCTGAGGCAGAACAACAACAACGAGAGCCAGTCCCCCCAGGCCAGTCCCCGCGCCACGCCCAAGCCCAGCCTGGACACCACGGGCAGCAGCGTGGTGAAGGAGGAGGCGGTGAAGAACGGCAGGGTGGACCAACCGCTGACCCCCACCACGCCCCCCACCGAGCCTCCTCCGGCCCAGCCTAGTCCCGGACCCCCACAGGTCAGACCAGACACACACACACAGCCTCTTAGAGGGTATGCGCGTGACATCATCGTACCTGGAAGTTATGCGGGGAACGCCTGCACTGAGTGGCAAAAAAAACGACTTTCTGGCCTTGACAGCCCCATTCGTCCAAACAGAAAAGTCCTGTCTGATTGCATTAAACAATGTTAAACTCACCAACATTGCAGCTGAACGAAAAGCTTGAATTATCCTCTTTCTATCTGCAGAGTTTCTGTTTCATAAAAATCCACCATAGAAACGTTATGAGCTACTTTCTGCCAAGAAATGCCCTGCATTTGATTATTTTATTTTGATTATTCAAGTGTCAGAGTTTGGAACTGAATGGAAACTAAATTTAAACTAAGCCATGATGACCAAAACTAAGACTAAATATATTGACAATTTTGTCAACAAATAAAAACTAGACTAAAATGTTAGGGACAAGAGATCCACTATAAGTCATTTTACACTTGGTTGCATGCTGAAAATAGCAGATCTACAACCTCGCAGCGCGGCGCGTTGTGAGCTTGTAGATTAGCTATTTTCAGCAAGTGTAAACTCAGTCATTACAACGGCATCAAGGCCGGCCAAAGTACATTTTAGTCGACTAAATCAACTGTAGATTTAGTCGACTAAATCGTATTATATTTAGTCGACTAAAACTAACACTAAAACATTCCTCTCCACCATTAGTTTTCCTATATGATAAAACATTGTTTTAAGAGAGAAATGCCACGCACATTTTTGGATGATATTTGGAAGAGATTTTGAAGGTCTGGTTCCAAAGATTAGCCAATATGTAATGTGTAAAATCCATGATATATAATTTGAATGAATGAGCCCGGCTGGAAGTGTCCAAGTGGGAGTGTCTAAGTGGGAGAGGGCGGGTCTTAGCTATAGGTGTATTCATAGCTCTCTCTCTTCCCCCTGTTCCCTCCCTCCATCACTACACCTGTGTCTGCCTGATTAGGAGGAAAAAGAGAGCTCCAATGATTCGTCCACGGCTTTCATTGCACCAAAGGAACCGAAAGAGAATGCCAACAGCGATGCTACGACAGAGGTACAGTAAGCAACTGCATGTCCAACAAAAGCAAGTATCCTACTATAAATGCGCCACGTCTCTGTGTATCTGCGTGTGTGTGTGTGTACGTTGCTACAGCCAACTTGCTACATAATGCACATAACTCGAGAACCGTTTGCCCCACCGACGACGTGAAATTTGGAGTCCCCGTGTGTCTCTATGTAAAGCGCCTTGGATAAAAGCGCTATATAAATGCACCATATACCAGGCGATCGCAGTACTTGCTCGCTCTGCATGCGGAAGTAACGAGACAAAAGCGCCCTCTGCTGCCTCCATTTCAGGCTGCCATGAATCCCGCCCCCGCTGACACGACGACCACGACCACCGCCGCCACCACCACCACCACGGACCCTGCCCTCCCCAAGGCGAGCATGGCCTCCAAGTGGTCCAAGATAAAGATCGTGACGAAGCAGGCCGGGGACGAGTGCATCACGGCCATCGAGATCTGCCCGCCCGTGGAGGGCGGCGAGAAGCACTCCATCCCCATCAACCGGCCGAAGACGGTGGCCAGGAAGTTTGCGAGCATCGCCAGGAGTCAAGTGAAGAGGAAACGACAGATGGCCGCGCGGGAGAAGAAGGTGTGAGAATCTAACCCAGGGATAATACTAATAATAATAATAATAATAATAATAATATCAGTGGTTGAAAGTAACTACTGTAATGTAACTACTGTATGTACTTTCACTTAACCCATTTTTGGGGCGGGAACCCCCTTTTGGTGTTTTAAGCATGATGTTATACTGTACTTTAGCTATTGAAAAATAGCAGATCTACAAGCTCTTAGTGACCTAGTCTACACACCGAGTGCCGCGCCACGAGCTTGTAGGTCTGCTATTTTTGAGATATCGTGAAAATGTAGTGACGTGATCCATATGTGTGACGTGTCACGGATGTCAGACGGAAACCCTGTATTTAAAAGTTACTTAAAAGTTATCAAAAAAAACGGCTAATTAAACATGAGCACACACACACACACACCCCAACACGAGCTTTTAGGTCTGCTATTGTTTTTAAATCGTGGCGCAAATCTTTGAATATATATATTCTTTCAGAGCGAATGTTTTTAACTCGAATCTTTGCTTCTGGGGTGTCCCTGGAACTACATATTTTCAGATGGGGGTCGGCGGCCAATTACATATAATTGTTGGGGTCCTTGACATGAAATATTGAGCACCCCTGACCTGATATAGAAACATGAGGTTTTTCAGAAGAAAAAAAATTAAGATTTTAAAAATATGTTTTTATTTATTTCGACGCCAGGCCTAAATGGGTTAATACTGTGTGTATTGTGTACTGTAGATAAATGAACTCTGTCCACCTGTTGTCCACGCAGGTGACCAAGACCATCTTCGCCATCCTGCTGGCGTTCATCATCACGTGGACGCCCTACAACGTCATGGTGCTCATCTCCACCTTCTGCCACTCGTGCGTGCCCGACACGGTGTGGGCCATCGGCTACTGGCTGTGCTACGTCAACTCCACCATCAACCCGGCGTGCTACGCCCTCTGCAACGCCACCTTCAAGAAGACCTTCAAGAACCTGCTGCTGTGCCAGTACAAGAACATCGGCACGAGATGAGATGGGCGTGGAGAGAGAGGGACGAACGCGCATGGACGGACGGTCGGACGGTCGGACGGACGGACGGACGGAGGGGTTGGGGGAGGGGGGGCAGAGGGGTGAATGGAGAGGGCGCGGAATAAATGGAAGGGGGGGAAGGGGGCGGCGGAGTAATTAAGTAATTCATGGATGGAGGAGGGAGGGGTGAAGATTGATTGAATACGGAAGACGGAAAGGACTTCAGGAATCGATGGACAGATTTACGGACGGACAGACGGACAGACGGACGGACGGACGGACGGATGGGGTGTGTTGATGGACTTGATGGTCCCCCCCCCTCCCTACCACATGTAGATTCAAACAAATCCCCGTCAGGTGGTGGAGCGATGCCCTCGCCGACAGGAGGGAAGGATAAAGAGCAGAACAGAGTGGAGCTGAGCCGGGGAGGGAGGATTCACCGAAGGGAAGGAGATCAGAGCAGTGCTGAGACCAGGGATGGGGGGGAGAGAGGGGTGAATTGATGGAGATGTGTATTTTAGAGTGATGACTTTAAAATGTGGCCATTCGATGGGAAGGAGAGATGGCGGGACGTAGCTACTGTAGTGAAGGGCAATGCAGAGACAGAGAGGTGGAGGAGAAGTGCATGGTGGTGTGTGTGTGGGGGTGGGGGGGGGGACTGAGTGAGTGAATGGATGATGACTGTCAGGGCACTCAGGATAATGTTGATGCATATGCTACCCTGAGCAGGAGCTAGGGAAAGGCTATACCAAGTACTGCATGAACTCTAGCGTCCCTATCCTGAGGCAAAACTAAATATATATAAATTAAGGGTTGACGGACCAACTGGACTTAGTAAAGAAAGTAAAATGTGATGGCGAATATAAACAACTGAGGCATATATATTTTTGTATTAATCTGTGTGGCTTTCCTCCTTAATTGGTGAAGTTGAGCTGTTGAGTAATCTGCCCCAATCTTCACTCAAACCCACAGATTATTAGTGATTCCCAAAAAAATGAATCTGTCCATCTCCCCCATCTGGGGAGATGGAGGTGAATGGCACTGGGTGGATTATATGGCGGAAGGATGGAGCAAATTATTTACACAGTTAGACGGAGAATAGACAGAGGAGACGGGGAGAAGGATGGCAGCGAGAAAGAGGACAAATCAGAGCAGAATGAAGACGTTGGCGATGAAGAAGAGGAAAGGTGAAGCAAAGAGGACGAAGGACATGAGGGAAAGAGGAGAATCAGAGGGAAGGGGGGGGGGGTTAGTGCAAAGAGGGGAGGGGGCTTTAGGGAAACGACTGATGAGCTTAGAAAGGGAAAGTAGGCCATGGAAATAGAGGAGCAGGAGCAGGTAGCCAAGGAATTCCAAGGATAGTCCCCCATGCACACCCAATCAATCCCTCCCCCCTCTATCCGTCTGTCATATCCCTTCCTCTTGTCCGGTGGTCCTTAATGACGTCCAGAAGCAGACGGGCAAAGAGCACTCTGGCCCGCAGCAGGATTTCAAACCTTTCAGTGGATAGACGAAAACATGGTCGCTCATCACCATCCATCACTCTGGAAACCCTTCCCCCCCTCCCCCGTTCCAGATTGGCCCGCCCCGGTCACTGGTCAGCCCCTTCTGTTTCTGACCAAACGAACAGTTAATTATCTAATTAAAAAGCTGACCGTTCCCAGGCATCCGTGAGATCTTCTCTTGCCGCACGTACTGTAACAAGCATCGTTTGTAAGATACAGGAAAAAAATGTGTTTTTGAGATTTTGAGTCTCCAGCACAGGGAAGTAAAGGTATTTCATGCATGTTTCACAGATCCACCCCCCGATTCTCCCACTTTCAAAAGGAAACACTCAAACCATCAGCCAAAGAGTGGCGAGGGGAATCCTCCAGGCTTATGATACGTATGGCTCTGTCAGCTTAGCATGGTTCTGCAGCTTATCATGGCTCCAAGCAGAAGGATCGCTCCCTCAGACTGAAGGAATGAAGACCTTCCAAAGGAAGATGAGTGAAGATGATGGAGATCCCCCCACACACACACACACACACTTTTTCCCCCCTCTTTTTTTAAGGACAATATCGGCTCGCAACTACAGAGAAGTCGGTGACGACTCGTAACTGACTCATCGAGGAGATGTTTTAAGATACGTTTGAGCACACTTATAGGCCACTTGTGAAAATGCACGTGGAATATAATTATAGCGGATACTGAACTGACCAACAAACAAAAAAACCTTGACATATTATTCATGTTGAAATGATCTCAAGGCAAATGGACAAAGAGAATCATGAGAACATCCTGGAGAATGAACGTACATATTCACAATGGAACCCTCAACCCTGTTTTTCAAGGACTCCTATAATAAATGCCAAGCAGCGAACAAGGCTTTTCTACTCAACAACACTGCCATAGTGTTACACTAATCCAGAGGAAACTCCAACACCCTGAATCCTGAAACTTGGCCCTTTTCCTTCTTCCTTTTACAGTTACCCAAATATTGCAAAGCACAATCCACACAAAAATAATCCAGATCCAGAGAAAACCAATTAGAAGGTGCATCCAGACCAGATCAGGCAGTGGTAACACATCCTAGGGTATCATTTCGGTTAGCCTGGCATTAGCACACACACCGATGACGTGCTTTCACTCCCCCCGTTTGCGCCACGCCGCACTATCAGTCTGGACTTCGTTCGGCCTATAGGCAGAGAGAATGAGCAATCCGAAAGTGACCGGGGCCAATCGGTGACTCCATTCCAGCTGCTGTGCCAACAGTGAAAAGCAGAAATAATTTTCAGTTTTCTCAAACTCTCTGCCTACGGCCCGCAGTCTGAGTGAATCCACGTTATCAGTCTGGCTCATACCAGGCTATCATTGCAGTAGCCTAATTCACTTTCCCTGCCATTTCTGGCAAATTTCGCTCATTTTACCAGCCAAAGCAATTTTACTGAGACAATAACAACTTAAGTGGATAACGAAACACTGTAATTTCTTTTAACAGGACCGGAACAGACATTGAGCATTTTTGAGAACTGGTCCCATATCAACCCCATGTATGCAACACACACACACACACACCGATCCATGTCTATGTTCCACTGAGCCAATACCTTAGGACACAGGTGGATGGTGGAAACTCGCTGCCAAACGGCATACCGGCGGATATATGCATCCGAGTCTAGATGTTGCCGTTATCTCCATTTTGCCAGAAGCTATACTGAAACTGCGAAGGTGACAGTTGAACATATGGAACTCTAAACGCTGAGCCAAATCCTGACCAACTTGGTATATAAGCCTTTCTGTTCCAATCCAGGACTCGCTGCAGACATTGTGAATGATAGTTCATGGATTATATATTATACACCATTACTGTCCCGCCTCCCAAGGGAAAGCCGCACCAGATGAGGGGGAGATTTCTTTGGGATTTTCAAGACTGTCAGATTTATGGATGACTGAAATGTGTTGATACAAACTCAATCAAACTTTACAAGGCCAAACCAAGCCCGGATTAGGACATAAATCACTGGCCTACAACAGCGTTTGATATAGGTTGCAGTGCACTTTCCCATACGCCCAATACAGCGTTGACTCTCAAAGGAAATTGTGCGTAGTAATTGTCAAAAGAAAAGTAATGGGTCTTTTTTGGTATTTTTCTTTTATGAAACTATAAATGTACAAAGTAATCTTATGCCAAAGTGAAAAGAAAGACATGTTGTTGAAATGGCGAGTGGGTTCATATTTCATTCAGTGTTCATGCTAGTAGTAACCAGAAGGAATTAAGGAAACCTGTGTTCATTTAGATTTCTGGGACCGTACCAAGCCATAAGATCTTTCCATGCTAAAATTGTACAGTTATTAAGTCTTGTCAACTTTTGTCTTTATTAGATGCACTGCACTCTTAAAATGGATGTCATCGCATCTGCAGTTCTGCACACAAGACAGGATAACATTAAACATGTGCAATATTGTTAACCACAACGTATGCTAGCTGCATTCATTAGTTATTCTGTCCATGGGTATATTTTCATTGCATTGAAAGTGTATATTTTTTGTATAACTTTCTTTTTTGGCTACTTTTAATTGTGTAGTTTTACTCCTATTTCTCACCTTCAATATGCTTTATATTTCAAGGACCGTACAGAACAACCCAGACATTCTGTACTTTTTATTTTTTTCATAGTGATTGACACGTCCCCCCCCGACGCATGACATGACTCATGCGTGTCTATTTACAACACTGTTACAGATGACGCATCCATTTTGCGACTGCAACCAGGACTGGAGAAGTGAGACTAAAACTAGATTCCTGTAGGCTTCTCCATCGACGGTGGCACATAACTGATCATGTCGGTAAGCAAAACGCCATCATTGTTGAGAGTCTACCTATAAACCTCACTGGAGCTCTGGCATTGTCCACTTAAAAAAACACCTATTTTGTCCTTTTCGCAGTGGTGGAAAAAGTACTCAATTGTTTTACTTAGGTAAAAGTACCACTACTGCAATTTAGAACTATACTTCGTTACAAGTAAAAGTACAGAATTGAAAATGTACTTGAGTAAAAGTACAAAAGTTTCGGCATCAAAATGTACTTAAAGTACTAAAAGTATTCATATTGCAGAATGTCCCATTTCACAAGTTCAAAATGTGTAGAGAATCTATTGAAAATAGCCGATCTACAAGCTCACAATGGGTCGCGTTGCGACGCATTGAGAGCTTGTAGATCGGCTATTTTCAAATGGCTGAAATGTATAGGGTTGAAGTGGTTAATGTATGTTTTCTAATCAAAATTAGTAAAGTACAAATACCTCAAAAGTACAGTGCTTAAGTAAAAGTACTGAATTACTTTCCACCACTGCCTTTTTGGCTTCACTCACAGACGGGCTACAACACAAGAAGAACAGGCAGACACAAGCTGATGTGGTTGTTGTTGCTATCCATGTCATAGCCTAACCCTAAACCTAACCTGAGGTGGTTGTTGTTGCTATCCATGTCATAGCCTAACCCTAAACCTAACCTGAGGTGGTTGTGGTTGCTATCCATGTCATAGCCTAACCCTAAACCTAACCTGAGGTGGTTGTGGTTGCTATCCATGTCATAGCCTAACCCTAAACCTAACCTGCCCAGACTCTTCTTCAACAAAGATGGCGAATCATTCTTTGTTCTGTACTTATGCATACAATTGTATCGTAAACAAAACACTGAAGTCCTTCAACCAGAAACCTAACCTACGGTAACCCTAACCTTTATCTGAATTATGGGAGGTCAGAATACTGAGAGGTCGGAATAATGGGCAGACACCGTCGTCGTTTTCCCCTCTATAGAGGGTATGCGCGTGACATCATCATCAAACCCGGAAGTTATGCAGGAATGCCTACTGAGTGGCAAAAAGTACTTTCTGGCCTTGACAGCCCATGCATCCAAACAGAAAAGTCCTATCTGATTGCATTAAACAACGTTAAACAGTGGCAAAACAACTTTGCATGTTGCTTTACCACTCGATTTGCCACTCGATGTGCCATTCACTTTAAGCATGCGCATACCTCTATTCCAGTAACCCCCAAAATGGGCACATGAACTGAAAAATAATAATAAAATATCCTTGGCTTGTCTGGAATAGGCTGTCTAACTCTAATCCTTTATTAACCTACGGTATTCTCACTATGATGTGTGTACTGTAATGCGATTAGTCCGTCTGCTAATGTCTTTAGACGAGGGACTAACTGTTCCCCGTGATTTGACAGTGGAACAATAATGAGTCAGGCGGATAGAGAGACATACAGCCAGAGTACAAGAGAGAGAGGTGGAGGGAGGGATAGAACAGCACTTAGCAATTGAAGGAGTGGAAGGCAGAGAGAGATGGAGACTTTAAGTCTTTGACGAGGAGTTGTCCTTGGCTGATGAATGCCCGTATTTATCGCTCATCTACAGTATGTCATATTTCTGTCTTTGTGTCTCTTCTTTTTTGGTCTGCCCCCTCAAAGGCAGCTATTAACCTCAACAGGTTAGTGGTCGGGGCCTCCTGATACTGTAAGTGCATACTCTACATGGCACTGAATGAATTGTACAGGCATATTGACACGGATGTCTCCCATCTTGGCTGGTTGCACGGCGCGCTAAAGTAGCCGGGAACAATGAAGCATAACGCTTGGGCCACGAATTCACAAAGGATTAGTCATTATTTTGTTATTGCCATGGTGAGAGGAAAAAGGTCTGGACAAACCTGGGATGGCGTTGAGACATTACTGTGAGTACGGTTGACTTTAGAGCAGATTAAAGGCCCTTTCAGATGGGCAAGTGATTAGTAATTTATTTTCAATGTGAGGCATGCAGTATTTTTGTACGCGTGGAGAAGTCGAAGGGGCAACAGCGCGAGTGCAATTACGTCTGCACGGCCCCACGAGCTTGTCACGAGCGTGCTCGTTTCGTACACACGCCCGCGACGGACTAGACCTGGATTGTGTTGAGCTTTTTTTTATACGTTGGCGTTGTCGCGACCCTCCTGAGCAGACCTGTCGTTGATCCAGGCGACAGTGTCTGCATCACACGCTGCCCATCTGAAAGGACCTTTAAGGCTGCATTCTCACAGAGATATCCATCCAGAGTGCTCCAGACTTCCTTCTCCAGAACAACATTAGTAACTTCCTCCTGGGGGATTCCGAGACGTTCCAAGGCCAGTGAGTCGGATGTGTTTCCTCCAACTGCGCCTTGGTCTGCCCCGGGGTCTCCTCCCAGTGGGACGTGCGTCGAGGACCTCCCTAGGGAGACGCCCGAGAGGCATCCTAACCAGATGCCCGAACCACCTAAGCTAGCTCCTTTCCAAGCAAAGGAGCAGCGGTATCTCACAGAGATAGATCTCATTTTGATCTCTTTGTATAGAAGTCGTTTCCCTCAGAGGTGTCTCAACAGGTAGAAACTACATGAAATATTTTTTTTTCTTTCTCCCCCATCTGGTTAGACGGTGACGTGGTAATTGACAGCAAGTTAGATTGTGTACTTTAGTACATAATATACGTCTTGTAGGCCAATGTTGATTTATGTTGCCCCCAGGCTGGGCAAGACGTTGCCGGTTGTGTGTCTGAATGGACGTACCGCCCAAGGAATTTATGTTGAGGCTTGACAAAAACTGTTTACATTTCTCCGTGAATGAAACGAGTGAAGTGAGTGGTTGAAAAAGATCAATCACTTTCTCGGCTAGAAACCCCACATACGTAATATGTTTGTTTTTTTATAACTTGATACATAGTTGTTTTTTGTATTATCCCTGTCAAATAAACGGGTATAAAGTCAGCATAATGAACAATGCAACAATGGTAAGGCTGTCACTAGTGTGAAATAAATGATGGTATATATGAAAAACTATTTTAACCACATGAACCCTATAGCAGCCATATCTGGGGATGATAGGCGTTAGCCGATCTACACACTCGCCACGCGCCACAACGCGGTGTGTCGTGAGCTTGTAGATTGGCTATTGTCTGCAAAGAGATTTGTAAGGGGGGGGGGGGGGGAATGGAGGGGATCAAGTAGACCCCTGGGGCTAAAACGATCTAGATTTAAGTGATTCTCATGGTGTAAATACAGAAGCCGGTCAAAATGGCTTTGAACAGGTCACTGACCTTGTTAAGGAACAAAAGGCTGTCGACCAAGGGCGTTGGAAAAAATATGAATAAAAAGAGGACTGTTTGATTTATCACATGAAACAGAATGTGTGGGTATCTGAAACCCATTCAGTTTATTTGTGTTCAGGTGTAGAACGTTTACCTTGATGTTATCTCTTGATATATTGAATTTTAGTATCTTTGTCACAGCGAGCATTTGTGACCCATTTTGGGTAGGTAACAAACGGCTTGTATGTTGTGGTTTCAATGGAAATGGTTTAAAAATCATCATAGTATCGTAGAATAACTGTTTTGGTAACTGAAGTTCCAATGCATCAAATGTATGACCTGCACATTGTGACAAGTAACTGATGACAAAGAACATTGCATACTAAAGTTCAAAATGTTGAGATATCTCTCTCTAAGAGTGTGATATAGGTTTTATATTTACGAGTCTCTTGACAAAGTATTGTATAACTGTATTATAGCTGCCAAAATAAAGGAAACAAAAACCTCCATCGTCTCAGTAGTCCACATTTCCTTCATTTTGGCAGATATCTGTACATAAAGAGGTCATGTTGTTAACTTGGTGGTCCTCTGCTACTTGTTCTTTGCGTGGTTCCCAAAAGCATGTGTAACGTTATCAAAAAACAAACATTATGAAGTAGGCTACCTCAGGTTGACATTTGCCTGCCTGTTACGCTAACATTACCTTCGTCACGCTTAAATAGAGCATGACAACTCTTAAAAATGCTACATTTTGTCATACAAAATGTTGCTCAGCTAATTACTGTTTAGGCCTCTGGCTAGCAGTGATCTTAGTACCGGTAGTAGGCATACGTAGATAGTATAGGCAATGTTTTACATACATGCTTATTTAGTTTTGGGGTAAGGACAATATTTACCCTATAGCTAGGCCTACTAAAAATAACAACATGGCTATTATTGATTATTATGTATTAACAGATTCACTGTCATTGTTTTGCCACAAATTATGCTATAGGCTTATGCAAATGCAACCAATACACAACTGCTCTCTAATAATAATTTAATAATGATTTATTCGAAGATTATTTGTGCAATATTAATAATTGTTATATCGCACACATGTTTTGGACAAGACGCATGCCAGAAATGACACTGGTGGCATGCTGTTGCAGGGTGCCAATAGCTGAGGGGGGGGGGGGGGGGAGGGGAGCCACTAATGCGACTGGCAAATGCATGAAACTGATTTGTGTTGGTGTTTATTTTTGGAAGCCTGACGAGGCTTTTGGGAATTTCTAGCTCTGTACAGTTGTGTGTCTCTGATGCATTTCCTATTTCTGGTTGTTTGTTTGTACTTTTTCTCCTGTACGTATACTGTATAATTTAAATGTGATATAACACTGTTTGAAAGTGTATGTCATTTTCTACATATCCTGCATGAGGAGGAAACACTGCTGGTGACACGTCAAAGTGTCAATGTGTATATAAGGTGTTATACAAGAAGATCACACATTTGTATGCTGAGGAGACGGGAATTTTAAATAGGGTCAGCTACAGTATTAGGTATTTTGTTCTCCTTTTTTTTTGAGGAATGCGAATTGTGTTTTTTGTATCTTTGTAAAATAGCTACCACAGAGAGGCCCCTCCCCACGCCGTTGTCATGCCAACATCACACGGTAACCATGGCAATGCAGATGGAACCATTAACGCAACCTATTTCACTGAATGGGAACAACCCAAGTTCATGAAATCAAACTTGACCTACATTTGGCAAGAGTACTAGCATTAGACATAGTGTGTGGATAAAATAATGACGGGGAAAAGAATGACAAATCAATCATAGCTTACAAATAGGGGGACTTATAGTATTTTAATGCGTAAAATGGCTGGCTTTATTCAACAATATATTTTATATTGTTGATTGCTTTTATTCAACGATATAAAATGGCTGGTTTTATTCAACTTGTATTTTCTGTGCCGACGTTACAGGCCTAGTCGTATCTTCTATTATGACAGTAAAATTGGAATTATACCCATTCGGACATATTGCAGTTTACCATTGCATAATCACAATAGCCCTCTAGATTTTGATTGGCAACATACCGTTGTTGTTCAAAGTTGTGGAGGAATCTGGCTGATAAAGACTGGTTTATAAGAGCTTTATTCAGGGCTGATATAGCATGACTGTACCATGGCTATATCATTTAACTAAGGCCCTGGTTTTGCAGCATTCCTTGGTGGTGGTCCAAGACCTTGGAGAAGCAGAGACATTTTAGGCACTCTGTGAAATGACACCCAAAGACATAATATCGACATAAGCTGGCGTTATTGCTAAAGTAAAACCGAGACAAAGAAAGCCCAGTCTCATGAGTGTCACTGATAATAAGTCGTAATTAGTCGTAAAAGGATAAAAGCTTAGAGAGGTTTGAAATATTTGTCTGGTGGGTTTGGCATCGAAGGCTGGCGTGAGGAGGACACACTTGCAGTATGGCCACAAGTGCACATACTACTCACCCAAGACTGTGTACACACACACACACACACACAGAGACACACACACAGTATATAACGTGTACAGCCTGAATCAGAATTTCAATAAAGATCTTGATCAAAAGATCTCTGCGAGTCAGTTAGAGTTTGTGTGTGTGTGTGTGTGTGTGTGTGTGTGTGTGGGTAGGTGCGTGCCAGTACACATGTACACGCGCATGTACAGTACGTGTCAGTGCACGTACATGCGTACGTGCACTTGACATTGACCTTTGACACAGAGCGACATCCCATTACTCGGACTACGCGACTTCCACATGCAGTGAGGTTTAGCCTGGGATAGGGTTATACCAACGCGACCTGATGAAGACTCCTTTGTGAGACGAAACATGTTGGCGTTTTAACATTATTAATAAAGTACCTTGATTTTATATCCACCCTCCTCATTTTTATACTTTTTTTAGTGCTCGGGTCGCCGCCTTTTCTTCATCATTTCAGTGCCTTTGATCTTTGAACTTTTTCTGCACCTCCATTGAGCACCTAGTTGATATTATTTTTTCACAATCAACAAATAACAAGCCGTCGCACTAATGACCAATGTGCCTTTAAAGATGAGTGCTGTGATTTTTTTTTAAATTTTCCCATTTTCCACCTGTGTTTATGAGGTGACAGTACTTCATTAGACTGCTTGGTGTGTTTATGTGCAATCTTCCTGGAGGCTGAAACTTTGACAGTCAAACGTACAGAGCGCACCCTGCACCATCCCCATCGCTGCTGCACGTCCAGACGCACCCATGGCTGCAGCACATCCAGCTACACTCAGCAACTCCTCTGCAGCAGCCGTGGTCCTTAACTCCCCTCCAACACCGGTTCCCTGACTGGATCCAACCCCCTGGTCGGCCCCCAGACCTTCATCCGAGGTGGCTCTGCCACCAGACAAGGGTTGTGAGCTCTCATGGGGCGGCTTAGCGGCTAAGGATAGACATTGCCATCCCTAGGTATATCGACCTGGGACAGTGGCAATTTGTTTTTGGTTTCTTTTCTGTGTCTTGTTAGCAAATACAGTAGATATTTGTGGGGCGGCTGTAGAAAACCCCACCACTCTTTAGCTGAGAGTGGTGGTGTGAGTCTGAGAGAGCAGATTGCCTTGTTTGGTGTTAATACTAATTTGGCACACCTGGGGCTATATAAGCGGTGCCTGTTACCTGTTTCCTTTCTTGTCAGTTAAAATCATCATTCATCATTACTTCCATCTAGTCCATCAACTAATCCTAACCCTCATCATCACTTCAAGCCCGTCTGGTCCTGGTGCTCTAATAGGCACACTGGTGTAGGGGTGTATGTACAACCATCAAACTTCCTTTATTACATCAAGATATTTGAAATCGTACGGCATACTAAAGCACAAAACGATGGGTTATAGCCCATGTTTTTTTTAATTTTAGATTTTTATTTTAATCCTTGTTTTTCATCATTTTGGACCATGGGCTATAGCCCATATTGTACGGCATAATAGCTAGTACGGCATAGGTAGCTAGTAGTAGTAGCTAGTAGTAGCTAGTAGTAGTAGCTAGTAGTAGCTAGTAGTAGCTAGTAGCTAGTAGCTAGTAGTAGTAGGGCGGGGCTTCGCCCCGCCCTACTACTACTAGCCGGTGTGGTAAAACAAGCGCTCCTTCCCGCGAATCATACTAGGAAAAGAAATCTCGCGGCCGGGGCTTCCGCTTTACTTCCGCGTCTATGCGAAACAGATGAATTGCTTCAGTAATACCGGTATCATAGCTTTATTCCGATACTGTTAACTAAGCTAAATTGTTCGTTTTTGTTGTACTTTTTTTTTGTCCAAGTCTGTGTTTATGTTGTTAATGTACGTACCGTTCGTTTTCATCGTTTGTTTTGTCAGTTTCTCAGTTATTTAGTTTTAAGTGTAGTAACGTAGCCAGTCAGTCAGCCAGCTACAAGCTACCACTGGGTAACAGGTCCGGTGCCGGCCGGTCGCCACAATTCCATCTCGCCCCAGCTTTTTTCCGCCGACCCAGAGACTCGCTGTTAGCACTGGACCAGGGCTAAGGTTAGGCATAGTTTTACTGGGGGTAGGTTTAAGAATAGGGTTAGGTTTAGGCATCGTTTTACTGAGGTGTACTACTTCGTTCAGCCATGGCTGCCGCAGCTGTGTTCTTCTACACAAGATGCTTGGACGAACTGCCAAAAATGAAAGTGACTGATGTCCACAGAATCGCAAAGGCGAGCAGTAAAGCTTCAACATCGTTATTGGACAAAGGGTTTAGGTTGTATGTCTCCAGTTATGTATTCAACTATGAAGGTAAGTCACGTTCATTTTCCCTTTCAAGTTGCATTGGCAGAATACAATGAACACTAACACATGAGTCTTGGTCAATCTATGTTATTTATCTTGTCATATTTTATGTCTGACAGTTTCAAATAAAGAGAAGCTGACAGGAGAAGTCAGCATCAGAGCCTGTTGCTACAGGTCACTGAAGAAGAACGAGAAGCCTCACAGTTTAAGTGTAGGGTGAAATCTATAGGAGTGTTGGGTTACGGCTCCAGACTAACGTTTTAGTTGGTTGCACTGGTGCACCCATCTTTTTCATGTACATAAGACATCACCAGTACAGCATTTAGTTAAGGAGTCTTCAACGTTTTTCAGGCCAATGAGGCCCCCACTACATACAGTATTGTATAAAATTGTGTTGCAGATTAAACATTTTCATAGATAGCTTCATAGATTTATTTGACAGCACTACACTACACAAATATAACATTCATATTTTCAGACAGTTAACCACTTAAATCCTCAAAAACGTGTTCTTAGTCTGCTTTTTTGTGCCCCCTACAACAAACAAACCTTTTTGCTGAAAATAGCTGATCTACAAGCTCACAACATCTCACGGTGCGAGTGTTATCGAGCCTGTAGATCTGCTATTTCAGCTAATGCTCCCCTCAGAGGGAATACAAGGGTAAAATACATTAAAATGAAAGGTTCCTATCGCACAAAGATTTGACAGCTCCCATGTAGAAACTCTGAGGAGTCGGACCCCCTAGGGTTCCTGGACCCCCTGTTAAAGATGCACCTACACATAGACATACCTGCTGAATGTAAGGTGCACTAGTGTGACCAAGTGAAATTTGTAGTTGCACTGTACAGATTTTTGGGTGCATGTTATCCCCAAAATGGGTGCACTCTGGAGCCCTTGTGGTGTTAGTTATTGACTTTTGTCAACTGCCTGCGTTGCCGTTTATGGCCCGTTCACAGCCTAGCTTTCTGTTAATGGCCCGTTCATGGCCTATTTTTCTGTTGATTGCATGTTCTTTAACTTGTTCTTCGTTCAAAGCCTGTTCATGGCAGTGTTCTCTCTACATGGTATGTCTTCTCAATTATTATGTAAGTATCAAAGCAGTCTTCAACAGGTAAGTTACTGCTGGGTTCTCATTGTCTCATGTGTTACCAAAAAATATTTGAAACATTCAAATTCAATCTATTTTTTCTAATTTAATTTTCCCTCTTTTTTTCCCTCCCTTTAATGTTCAGATTGTCCTGAAACATTCAAAGCCAGTCATAATGACTCGGCATCAGTGTTCGTGTGTCGCTGGAACTGCACTTTGCAACCACATCGTTGCACTCCTGCTGCAGTCTGCTCACTACTCAGAGACAGGTGCCAAAGTTGTCCCCCCGTCCACAGCTGCACTGAAACTGAGCAACAGTGGCATAAGCCAAGAACCATGGTGAGTTAAATATGGTATATATATATATATATATATATATATATATATATATATATATATTTTTTTTTTGTTATGTCATATTTTAGCATAAATCTAAGCACTCCTGAATTAACTCATAGGGGCTTAAACCCGGTCCAGTCGGCCAAATGACCATCATGAAGCCATCGAAGACAAGAACATCGGAAGGAGGAATTCGGTATGTAATTATGTACTGCTGTTTTACGTCTACTGACAATCATAAACAATGACAAGATTATTTTGTTAAGCTAATTTTACCTAACTAGAAGGAGTGTGAATACTTTCCGGATGCACTGTATATCAATCTCCTTTTTGTCTCATTATTTGCACTGGTTGCCTGCTACGACACACCTGTCCCTGTACGTGTGCAGAAATACTTCCTACAAAGTTCTTGAGTCTAGAAAATGTGTTGACCAACTAGTGTCACTCATCTGTGTTACAGAAGCACACTCTACAAGGCTCTTGCTGGACCTCTCATTGACCTGTCTGTGCTCAAGGTTGATGAGGCATACAAGAACTTTGACCCCCTGTCCAGGCCATTAGTCTGCACCATGGGGATGTCTGCAGATAGTCCCTTGGTTCACTCCCGATTTGGACCTGTCCAGGCTGGAAGTGTTCTGTCCTACCAACACCCCCCAGTGAAAACACGCTACATACTGCATCATGAAGATGCTCCACCATTCCCCCCACTCCCCCTGGATGATTATAGACTTGACCAGACCAGACCAGACTTTGTCCTAAGTGAACATGAAGAACTTCACATCAAGTCTCTTCAGGTCACGTTTCCTACAGCTCAGAAAATTGAGGAAGCAACAACGGAGCAGAGTGCCAGTTTGGAGTGGAAGACGCTGCGCAAGCAAAGACTGACCTCTTCCAGGTATGGAAACTATTGAATATTTTATTAACGCTTAACGTTTTTTTACTTTTAAATTAGAATACCAAGAACTATATTTCTTTCTAAGCCCTATTTAATACTTTCTCAATCAAGTGTGATTTCTTTCTACGTCCGTGATTAGACATGGTAACGCCTGCCTGCCACGCGACAGTAACTTACGCGACAGTAACTTGTAACTAAGAGGCAAACCAATATTGTTTGTACAGTTTGCTTTGATTTAATAATTGATTGAACAACTATGATTTGATTTGGATGATCATAATAATCATAATTATTCTGTCTAATAGTACTAATACTAAAAAGATAAAGATCAAGGGAAAAGATACCTTTTTACAGTACAATAATGTTTGCCTCTTCTAAAAAAATAAAAGTTACTGTTGCACGTGCCAAGCTGTCATTCTCTTGTATTATATAATATCGCCTCACCCAGGCTTTCCACCACCTC
Source organism: Protomyctophum bolini (assembly GCF_963924005.1). Taxonomy (NCBI): domain Eukaryota; kingdom Metazoa; phylum Chordata; class Actinopteri; order Myctophiformes; family Myctophidae; genus Protomyctophum; species Protomyctophum bolini. The sequence goes on along the minus strand of NC_137885.1, from coordinate 15,995,256 downwards.
AGAGGCAGGCGGGGCGTTACCATGTCTAATCACGGACGTATAAAGAAATCACCACAACAATACCAAAAACAGCTGATCTACAAGCTCATAAGATGACTGCAGGGAGTTGAACCCCGTTCCGGTAAACCAGAAGTCCGACACCAGTGCCTTAGTTTTTGTGTTGTTCATTTACAGGTCCAGGTGTGCATACGCATGTGCGCCTGTGCGTGTGTAGGTGCACGCTTCAATATAACCCATCGGTTTTTTTCATTTTTTCAATATTGTCAAATCATCAAAAATGATGAAAAACGGCGTGCTATAGTATGCCGTACGATATAGGCTATAGCCCATGGTCCAAAATGATGAGAAACGAGGTGTTATGCACCAGTCTAGGGGTCTGATACACAACATGAAATATGACGCTCCCGCCTTCCCCAACTCCCAAGCAGCCACTCAAACAAGGGTTGAAAAAGCAAATGTATATTTATTAACAAAAATGATATTTACAAAAGGGGTAATGGAGTTTAAAGCAACGGATAGTTTAAATAAGAAAATAAGTTTAAATAAGAAAGGAACTAGAAACAAAATTATCTTCCCTAACAAAACAAAACACATGAGCTTACCTCCTTAACCTTAAACAGAAACTTTAACGGGCACGAAACTCAATATCCCCTATTCGGGTTTGGACAGCAAACAAAACTCATATCAACAAAACATAAAGAAGGGCGGTGGCCGGTTGGGAGCCGAGGAAGACAGGTCTGTCCCCTGCGTGCCGCACTCTCCTCTGCTCCTCTCTTAAGTAGGGGAAAGGCCACCCTCGTTAGCCACTGAAATGTCTTGTGTGGACTGTGGACTCAGGCCTTCTCCACCAATCACGGCTGTCCACCGCGCTCTGCATCCTCTCAGTCACGCCCATGGCTCACGGTGCCATCTCCATCTGGGCGATGCACAGAGCGCTGCGCAGGGCGCGCGCACCACTTCAAACCAGGGCAGAAAGACATGTCATAGTATAGGACCACATTACAGAATACAACCGTTTAACAGAATACGACCACAGTCGTAACAGAGGATAATTTTTTTTTCAAAATTTCAAAAAACATGGGCTATAACCCATCGTTTTTTTATTTTTTCATTTTTTTCAAATCCTCCAAAATGATGAAAAACGGCGTGCTATAGTATGCCGTACGATATGGGCTATAGCCCATGGTCCAAAATGATGAGAAACGAGGCTAACTTTTTTTTTCAAAATTTCAAAAAACATGGGCTATAACCCATCGTTTTTTAATTTTTTTCAAATCCTCAAAAATGATGAAAAACGGCGTGCTATAGTATGCTGTACGGTAGGGGCTATAGCCCATGTTCAAAAATGATGAAAAATGAGGATAATATTTTTTTCAAAAACTCAAAAAACGATGGGCTATAACCCATGTTTTTTGAAATTTTGAATTTTTTTCAAATCCTCAAAAATGATGAAAAACGGCGTGCTATAGTATGCCGTACGGTAGGGGCTATAGCCCCATTTTTTTTCAAAAATTCAAAAAACGATGAGCTATAACCCATGTTTTTTGAATTTTAGATTTTTTTTCAAATCCTCAAAAATGATGAAAAACGGCGTGCTATAGTATGCCGTACGATATGGGCTATAGCCCATGGTCTAAAATGATGAGAAACGAGGCTAACTTTTTTTTTCAAAATTTAAAAAAACATGGGCTATAACCCATCTTTTTTTTTCATTTTTGTCAAATCATCAAAAATGATGAAAAACGGCGCGCTATAGTATGCCGTACGATATAGGCTATAGCCCATGGTCCAAAATGATGAGAAACGAGGTAAACTTTTTTTTTCAAAATTTCAAAAAAAATGGGCTATAACCCATCGTTTATTTATTTTTTCATTTTTTTCAAATCCTCCAAAATGATGAAAAACGGCGTGCTATAGTATGCCGTACGATATGGGCTATAGCCCATGGTCCAAAATGATGATAAACGAGGCTAACTTTTTTTTTCAAAATTTCAAAAAACATGGGCTATAACCCATCGTTTTTTAATTTTTTTCAAATCCTCCAAAATGATGAAAAACGGCGTGCTATAGTATGCCGTACGATATGGGCTATAGCCCATGGTCCAAAATGATGAGAAACGAGGCTAACTTTTTTTTTCAAAATTTCAAAAAACATGGGCTATAACCCATCGTTTTTTTATTTTTTCATTTTTTTCAAATCCTCCAAAATGATGAAAAACGGCGTGCTATAGTATGCCGTACGATATGGGCTATAGCCCATGGTCCAAAATGATAAGAAACGAGGCTAACTTTTTTTTTCAAAATTTCAAAAAACATGGGCTATAACCCATCGTTTTTTTATTTTTTTATTTTTTTCAAATCCTCAAAAATGATGAAAAACGGCGTGCTATAGTATGCTGTACAGTAGGGGCTATAGCCCATGTTCAAAAATGATGAAAAATGAGGATAATATTTTTTTCAAAAACTCAAAAAACGATGGGCTATAACCCATGTTTTTTGAAATTTTGAATTTTTTTCAAATCCTCAAAAATGATGAAAAACGGCGTGCTATAGTATGCCGTACGGTAGGGGCTATAGCCCCATTTTTTTTCAAAAATTCAAAAAACGATGAGCTATAACCCATGTTTTTTGAATTTTAGATTTTTTTTCAAATCCTCAAAAATGATGAAAAACGGCGTGCTATAGTATGCCGTACGATATGGGCTATAGCCCATGGTCTAAAATGATGAGAAACGAGGCTAACTTTTTTTTTCAAAATTTAAAAAAACATGGGCTATAACCCATCTTTTTTTTTCATTTTTGTCAAATCATCAAAAATGATGAAAAACGGCGCGCTATAGTATGCCGTACGATATAGGCTATAGCCCATGGTCCAAAATGATGAGAAACGAGGTAAACTTTTTTTTTCAAAATTTCAAAAAACATGGGCTATAACCCATCGTTTATTTATTTTTTCATTTTTTTCAAATCCTCCAAAATGATGAAAAACGGCGTGCTATAGTATGCCGTACGATATGGGCTATAGCCCATGGTCCAAAATGATGATAAACGAGGCTAACTTTTTTTTTCAAAATTTCAAAAAACATGGGCTATAACCCATCGTTTTTTAATTTTTTTCAAATCCTCCAAAATGATGAAAAACGGCGTGCTATAGTATGCCGTACGATATGGGCTATAGCCCATGGTCCAAAATGATGAGAAACGAGGCTAACTTTTTTTTTCAAAATTTCAAAAAACATGGGCTATAACCCATCGTTTTTTTATTTTTTCATTTTTTTCAAATCCTCCAAAATGATGAAAAACGGCGTGCTATAGTATGCCGTACGATATGGGCTATAGCCCATGGTCCAAAATGATGAGAAACGAGGCTAACTTTTTTTTTCAAAATTTCAAAAAACATGGGCTATAACCCATGTTTTTTTTCATTTTTGTCAAATCATCAAAAATGATGAAAAACGGCGCGCTATAGTATGCCGTATGATATGGGCTATAGCCCATGGTCCAAAATGATGAGAAACGAGGTAAACTTTTTTTTTCAAAATTTCAAAAAACATGGGCTATAACCCATCGTTTTTTTATTTTTTCATTTTTTTCAAATCCTCCAAAATGATGAAAAACGGCGTGCTATAGTATGCCGTACGATATGGGCTATAGCCCATGGTCCAAAATGATGAGAAACAAGGCTAACTTTTTTTTTCAAAATTTCAAAAAACATGGGCTATAACCCATCTTTTTTTTCATTTTTGTCAAATCATCAAAAATGATGAAAAACGGCGCGCTGTAGTATGCCGTACGATATAGGCTATAGCCCATGGTCCAAAATGATGAGAAACGAGGTAAACTTTTTTTTTCAAAATTTCAAAAAACATGGGCTATAACCCATCGTTTTTTTATTTTTTCATTTTTTTCAAATCCTCCAAAATGATGAAAAACGGCGTGCTATAGTATGCCGTACGATATGGGCTATAGCCCATGGTCCAAAATGATGAGAAACGAGGCTAACTTTTTTTTCCAAAATTTCAAAAAACATGGGCTATAACCCATCGTTTTTTTATTTTTTTATTTTTTTCAAATCCTCAAAAATGATGAAAAACTGCGTGCTATCGTATGCCGTACGATATGGGCTATAGCCCATGGTCCAAAATGATGAGAAACGAGGCTAACTTTTTTTTTCAAAATTTCAAAAAACATGGGCTATAACCCATCGTTTTTTAATTTTTAAATTTTTTTCAAATCCTCAAAAATGATGAAAAACGGCGTGCTATAGTATGCTGTACGGTAGGGGCTATAGCCCATGTTCAAAAATGATGAAAAATGAGGATAACATTTTTTTCAAAAACTAAAAAAACGATGGGCTATAACCCATGTTTTTTGAAATTTTGAATTATTTTCAAATCCTCAAAAATGTTGAAAAACGGCGTGCTATAGTTAGGGTTGGGATTCGTTAGGATTTTAACGGTTCCGAATCCTTCCCGGATCCCTCTTAACGGTTCCGGTTCCTAACGGTTCCCTTAACGGATCCCAATATAATTTTTTCCCCTTTTTTTCTGACATAGATTATGCTTATATTATAACTAACCTAACCAAGTACATAATAAACACAAATTCATTAATTCAATTATTGAAAATGCTCTTTACAATTATGAGGTGGCACTATTATTTTAATTTCACCACCACCAGCTAGCCACCACAACAATATCATTGTTGCAATTTGTACTGTATATTGCAATTTGTACTGTATAGTAAATATACAGTACATACACATTGCAATAATGATATTGTTGTGGTGACAAATGTTGTCTTTAATGTTCAGATTAATTTAATATGAAGGACCCCTGGGCCCTTACCCTAATGGAAACAAATAGTGCTTTCTTGGATTATAAAAATTGAACTGTAGGCTACGTTCCTGTGCTTTTTTCTGCAAACTCTTTATAAAGTAATCAATCTATGGAGGTATATGCACCTAAACGCTGGGCTCAACAGTCACGCGATTAATTTAGAGACAAATCAAAAGCATTGATAGTGATATTTAACGTGATTCATATAATATCAGACAGAAGGACGTCGAGTCATTGGCGGTCTAAATTAACACCATTAACAACAGTTGTAGGCTACAACACGCCTAATGAAAAGCTCTGTAGAAGTTTAGTAGTTTTTATTTTCTATTACGTTACTATCCTGGGGAAAGTGAACGAGCCTTGCATCATCCTCGTCCCCCGCCGGCTGTGGTGGAGCTGCGGGGAGTGCAGGCACGGCTTTCCGCATGGCTCTCAAACGCGATGTGCCTACTGTAGATTATTCTCGTGAGTTGTGGACTCGTGTAGACATATTGATTTTGAGAACTCGTGGACGTGGTGCAACTGGTAGCCTACAAGTTGCAACAACCTTTGCAGCGAACTATAGCATATAGCATTTATTGCACGTTGCGTGCTCAGCCTCAGTCATTTCCCTCTCTGTTAACCACACTATGGAGATCTCTTCGACATGCTGTCCCACTCGCTCCGCGGCGGTGAGCGGTCGCTGAATGCACAGAACAGTGGGCGTATCCTCCCCGACCCCACTCTCTCATGTAGGTGGGGTGACGTCACCACAGGCTCTGCTTGCATGCATGCACAGACACAGCGGAGCTAAATGACGACTGATGAGAACCGTTTGGGGAACCGTTAATACGAAAACGATGGAACCGGCTCCGGATCCGCAATGTCGGAACCGGGTCTGAAATGGACCCGGTTCCGAATCCCAACCCTAGCTATAGTATGCCGTACGATATGGGCTATAGCCCATGGTCCAAAATGATGAGAAACGAGGCTAACTTTCTTTTTTTAAATTTCAAAAAACATGGGCTATAACCCATCTTTTTTTTCATTTTTGTCAAATCATCAAAAATGATGAAAAACGGCGCGCTATAGTATGCCGTACGATATAGGCTATAGCCCATGGTCCAAAATGATGAGAAACGAGGTAAACTTTTTTTTTCAAAATTTCAAAAAACATGGGCTATAACCCATCGTTTTTTTATTTTTTCATTTTTTTCAAATCCTCCAAAATGATGAAAAACGGCGTGCTATAGTATGCCGTACGATATGGGCTATAGCCCATGGTCCAAAATGATGAGAAACGAGGTAAACTTTTTTTTCCAAAATTTCAAAAGACATGGGCTATAACCCATCGTTTTTAAATTTTTTCATTTTTTTCAAATCCTCAAAAATGATGAAAAACGGCGTGCTATAGTATGCTGTACGGTAGGGGCTATAGCCCATGTTCAAAAATGATGAAAAATGAGGATAACATTTTTTTCAAAAACTCAAAAAACGATGGGCTATAACCCATGTTTTTTGAAATTTTGAATTTTTTTCAAATCCTCAAAAATGATGAAAAACGGCGTGCTATAGTATGCCGTACGATATGGGCTATAGCCCATGGTCCAAAATGTTGAGAAACGAGGCTAACTTTTTTTTCCAAAATTTCAAAAAACATGGGCTATAACCCATCTTTTTTTTCATTTTTGTCAAATCATCAAAATGATGAAAAACGGCGCGCTATAGTATGCCGTACGATATAGGCTATAGCCCATGGTCCAAAATGATGAGAAACGAGGTAAACTTTTTTTTTCAAAATTTCAAAAAACATGGGCTATAACCCATCGTTTTTTAATTTTTTACAAATCCTCCAAAATGATGAAAAACGGCGTGCTATAGTATGCCGTACGATTATATGAACTGTTGCACTACCTACAGGTTTCGAGAGGCGTGCCATGTGCCTGGCAGACTTCAGCTACTAATTTGGCTACAAGAATTCTGAGGGGCACCGTACAAACAGCTGACATGAAGAGGGGCCTGGCGATGGAGATGGAGGCAGCAATGGAGTATGCCAAGAGGAAGAACATCAATTATCACCCGTGTGGCCTTGTGATTCACCCTGATGCTCCCTGGCTGGCAGCCTCTCCTGATGGCAAGGTTTTCGATCCTTCTGAGTACCCACCTTTCGGTTTGGTAGAGTTCAAGTGTCCCAATTTATCTAGCTATGTAGACTGCAAGTACATGACCATGAAGAATGGCTCACCGGTCTTGAAGAAACAGCATGCCTACTACTGGCAAGTTCAAGGCCAGCTCCTAATGTCAGGCTTGCATTGGTGTGACTTTGTTGTGTGTGCGCAAGAAGACATTTCTGTAGAAAGAATCTACAGGGATCCAGAGGTGTTGTCACAAATCAGACTGAAGGGTGACTGGTTTTATTACTATTTTTATATGCAGACCTTTTTAGGAAGGGCATAGCTGATAGTTTGGTGTAGGCAGAAGAGGTGTGTTCTGTACCTATGTTGCACAGTAGCCTGGACACCATTTTCGTCTATGCAACACCCGGCATTCGAACCCCAGGTCTCCCACGTACGCTGGGAAGCATCTTATCCACTAGCCTAAAGGGTAATTTCCGCCACGGGTCTGGTGAGATATTGGGCTTTTAGTCTCTTGAGCCAATTCTGCTACGCCAATAGAGTACCGAAGTCCAGACGTCAATAAAATTGGATCATCTCATAAGAATTGTGGTCCAAAAATAAACTGTCCTGGCGATATAGCCCATATCGTACGGCATACTATAGCGCGCAGTTTTTCATCATTTTTGAGGATTTGAAAAAAATGACGAAATGACAAAAACGATGGGTTATAGCCCATGTTTTTTGAAATTTTGAAAAAAAAAGTTATCCTCGTTTCTCATCATTTTGGACCATGGGCTATAGCCCATATCGTACGGCATACTATAGCGCGCCGTTTTTCATCATTTTTGAGGATTTTAAAAAAATGACAAAAACGATGGGTTATAGCCCATGTTTTTTGAAATTTTGGAAAAAAAAGTTAGCCTCGTTTCTCATCATTTTGGACCGTGGGCTATAGCCCATATCGTACGGCATACTATAGCGCGCAGTTTTTCATCATTTTTGAGGATTTGAAAAAAATTACGAAATGACAAAAACGATGGGTTATAGCCCATGTTTTTTGAAATTTTGAAAAAAAAAGTTAGCCTCGTTTCTCATCATTTTGGACCATGGGCTATAGCCTATATCGTACGGCATACTATAGCGCGCCATTTTTCATCATTTTTGATGATTTGACAAAAATGAAAAAATGAAAAAAACGATGGGTTATAGCCCATGTTTTTTGAAATTTTGAAAAAAAAGTTATCCTCGTTTCTCATCATTTTGGACCATGGGCTATAGCGTATATCGTACGGCATACTATAGCAGACGTTTTTCATCATTTTTGATGATTTGACAAAAATTTAAAAAACGATGGGTTATAGCCCATGTTTTTTGAAATTTTGAAAAAAAAAGTTAGCCTCGTTTCTCATCATTTTGGACCATGGGCTATAGCCTATATCGTACGGCATACTATAGCGCGCCGTTTTTCATCATTTTTGATGATTTGACAAAAATTTAAAAATTAAAAAAACGATGGGTTATAGCCCATGTTTTTTGAAATTTTGAAAAAAAAAGTTAGCCTCGTTTCTCATCATTTTGGACCATGGGCTATAGCCTATATCGTACGGAATACTATAGCGCGCCATTTTTCATCATTTTTGATGATTTGACAAAAAAAAAAAAAAACGATGGGTTATAGCCCATGTTTTTTGAAATTTTGAAAAAAAAGTTATCCTCGTTTCTCATCATTTTGGACCATGGGCTATAGCGTATATCGTACGGCATACTATAGCTTGCCGTTTTTCATCATTTTTGATGATTTGACAAAAATGAAAAAATTAAAAAAAACGATGGGTTATAGCCCATGTTTTTTGAAATTTTGAAAAAAAAGTTATCCTCGTTTCTCATCATTTTGGACCATGGGCTATAGCGTATATCGTACGGCATACTATAGCTTTCCGTTTTTCATCATTTTTGATGATTTGACAAAAATTAAAAAATTAAAAAAAACGATGGGTTATAGCCCATGTTTTTTGAAATTTTGAAAAAAAAAGTTAGCCTCGTTTCTCATCATTTTGGACCATGGGCTATAGCGTATATCGTACGGCATACTATAGCGCGCCGTTTTTCATCATTTTTGATGATTTGACAAAAATAAAAAAATGAAAAAAACGATGGGTTATAGCCCATGTTTTTTGAAATTTTGAAAAAAAAAGTTAGCCTCGTTTCTCATCATTTTGGACCATGGGCTATAGCCTATATCGTACGGCATACTATAGCGCGCCGTTTTTCATCATTTTTGATGATTTGACAATATTGAAAAAATGAAAAAAACGATGGGTTATATTGAAGCGTGCACCTACACACGCACAGGCGCACATGTATATGCACACCTGGACCTGTAAATGAACAACACAAAAACTAAGGCACTGGTGTCGGACTTCTGGTTTACCGGAACGGGGTTCAACTCCCTGCAGTGCCCTGCTCAATGTGTTGTATTTACCGGAAACTTGGCTCGACGAGACCATACCGGACTCCGATGTCAGTTTGGATGGATTCACCATCATACGGGCGGACAGGACAGGTCAGTCAGACAAGGACAGTGGCGGAGGGGTCTGCATCTATGTCAACAACAGGTGGTGTAATAACATCAAGGTACACAACACAGTCTGTACACCCAACATAGAGATGCTAACCCTGTCACTCCGCCCCTTCTATCTCCCAAGAGAATTCCCAACTGTGGTTGTCGGGTGTGTTTACATCCAGCCTAAAGCTAACTACAGAATAGCAGCAGAGCTAGTAGCCGACGCAGCTAATTCTCTAATGGCTAGGTACCCCGAAGCCCCGTTGTTTTTCCTTGGAGACTACAACAACTGTAGACTCGAGGGGGTCCTGCCCTCTCTCCATCAATATGTGGACGTTCCCACTAGGAAGGAACGGATCCTGGATCTGTGTTATGGAACTATCGAGAATGCTTTTAGCGCCCGAGCTCATCCTCCACTGGGAGGCTCGGATCATAACACAGTGCTTCTTCTCCCGCACTACAAACCAGAGCTGAAGCGGTCCAAACCACAGACCTACTGCGCCCCTCAATGGACGGAGGACGCAACTGCACAGCTGCAGGGCTCACTGGCATGCACGGACTGGGACGTCTTTGAAGGCGACCTAGATGAAAGGGTTTCCGTGATCACAGACTACATCAAATTCTGTATCACCACCACTATTCCCACAAAGACAATAAAAAAATATCCAAACTCCAAACCATGGATCATCCCCCATATTAAACATAGTCTCAGTGAAAAGCAGAAGGCATTTCAACGCCAAGATTGGGCCGCCCTCAAGACTATCGATGGGAAAATTAAGAATGAAATTCTTAAAGCCAAGCTAAAATACAAAAATAATATGGAGGAGGAGTTTAGGAGCATGAACACAAAACAAGCCTTCAATAAAGTCAAAATCCTTACTGGTGGTGAGACAAAACAAAAGAACTGTACAACTCCGGATCCTACCACCTTTGCAAACACCCTGAACACTTTCTACAAACGGTTTGACAGTCAAGATTACTCTGCTGCCTGTGAGGAACTGTTGGGAGCCCTCCCCTTTCAGGAGCCGCCACATCCCCCCTTCAACGAGGAGGATGTCCGACAGCTGCTGGCCAGGTGTAAGCCTGGCAAGGCGCCAGGGCCGGATGGCATCTCGGCAAAGGGGCTTAAGCTCTGCGCCATGGAGCTCTCCCCCATCCTTCACTCCATATTTTGGGAGTCCTACAGGACAGCAGCCGTACCCACCCTCTGGAAAACATCCACCATCATACCAGTACCCAAGAAACCCCGCCCCTCAGAACCCAACCATTATAGACCCGTTGCACTAACTTCAATAATGATGAAATGCCTGGAAAAACTGATTCTGAACATCATTCTGCCAGCTGTCAGGTCACAGCTGGACCCTTTCCAGTTTGCCTATCGGGCCAAGAGGGGGACAGAGGACGCTGTGGCATGCCTCCTTCACTCCCTTCTCCAACACCTGGATTCATCTTCGGACAATTTTGCCACTATTCTTTTTGTTGACTTTAGTTCTGCCTTTAATACAATTCAACGCCATCATATGATCAAGAAACTGCATCAGCTCAACATCCCCCCACTTCTCATACACTGGACTCACAGCTTCCTGAGCAATAGACCACAAACAGTTAAAGTAGGTACATCATTTTCATCAACTGCCATCACCAACACAGGGGCCCCTCAAGGCTGTGTCCTCAGCCCCTTCCTCTACACTCTGTACACAAATGACTGTATTAGCACCTCACCCACTAACATCACATACTTTAAATACTCTGATGACACTGCCATTCTCGGACTGCTCCATGACAATAACTCTATTACGGTCTATCAGAATACCATTTCTCATTTCACACAGTGGTGCACTGACAACTATCTAGAGTTGAATGTGGTCAAAACAAAAGAACTGGTCATTGAAACAACAACCCACACTGGACTTAACCCACTCCTCATTAATGGTAAAACAATAGAACAGGTAGACAGTTTCACATATCTTGGACTCACACTGGACAATAGACTCAGGTTTGATCAACACATTACATCTATCCAGTCACGCTTTCAGCAAAGACTCCATGTAATCCGAAAACTAAGATCATTATCTGTTGCTCCTCATCTTCTGCTATTATTGTACAAAAGCATTATTCAACCTGTTCTGTTGTACTGTTCTGCATGTTTCTACACCATACTGTCCATGCCTAACAGGAACAAACTTTTCAGTATCACCCGTATTGCTTCCAAAATCATCGGACTTCCTACACCCACACTTTCTGATATGAACAATAACGCCATCACACGACTAGCACTCTCGATATCAAATGACACTGACCACCCTCTGTATCGTTTCTTTAACCTCATGCCATCTGGACAAAGATACAGAACCTTGCCATGGAAAAAGGTCCGTTTTAGTAGGAGTTTTGTCCCCTCAGCCATCGCGGCATTAAACAAACTGCCCCGCCGATAGGATGGTTCTGTACACAGCTTGTGGGGACCTCATGTTTTGTTTTTTTGTACTGTCTTGGTGTTATGTGCTCTGTGTTGTTTTGATGTGGGTGTTGAACTGTTGAACAGATTGTGAAGACAAATATCCTTCGGGACAATAAAGATTATTATTATTATTATTATTAAAGGATGGGAAACATTAGCAATTTGCGGAGTGTTAGAAAAAAAAGGATGGGTTATAGCCCATGTTTTTTCATAGCTATCTGCCTGCCTGTCCAATTCTCCATGAGTAGCTGTCTGTCTGCCTGTCTATGAGTAGCTGTCTGCCTGCCTGCCAGCCAGCAAGTTGGTTAACAGAAAATAAATTGTTATGGCTGAGTAAAATAAAGTACAATAAACACAATTTGCCTGAAAATAGATTACCCAGCTATGACCTTTTTCATGAAAAAAAATGAGTAGTGATATGGCTGACTGAGTAAAATAAAACAATCTACCTGAAAATAGATAGCTATAAGTGAAGAGCAATTTCCGCAATTTCCGCAATTACCAATTTTTGAAATTTTGAAAAAAAAAGTTATCCGGAAATTGCGGAAATTGCGGAAAATGAAAAAAAACATGGGCTATAAGCCATCCTTTTTTTTCTAACACTCCGCAATTTGCTAATGTTTCCCATCCTTTCCGGTAAATACAACACATTGAGCAGGGCACTGCAGGGAGTTGAACCCCGTTCCGGTAAACCAGAAGTCCGACACCAGTGCCTTAGTTTTTGTGTTGTTCATTTACAGGTCCAGGTGTGCATATACATGTGCGCCTGTGCGTGTGTAGGTGCACGCTTCAATATAACCCATCGTTTTTTTCATTTTTTCAATATTGTCCAATTCTCCATGAGTAGCTGTCTGTCTGTCTGCCTGTCTATGAGTAGCTGTCTGCCTGCCTGCCAGCCAGCAAGTTGGTTAACAGAAAATAAATTGTTATGGCTGAGTAAAATAAAATACAATATCCATTTCCACCATTTCCACCATTTCCGCAATTACCATTTCCACAATTTCCGCAATTTCCGCAATTTCCGCAATTTCCGGATAACTTTTTTTTTCAAAATTTCAAAAATTGCGGAAATTGCGGAAATTGCGGAATTTTGAATTTTGAAAAAAAAAGTTATCCGGAAATTGCGGAAATTGCGGAAAATGAAAAAAACATGGGCTATAACCCATCCTTTTTTTTCTAACACTCCGCAATTTGCTAATGTTTCCCATCCTTTCCGGTAAATACAACACATTGAGCAGGGCACTGCAGGGAGTTGAACCCCGTTCCGGTAAACCAGAAGTCCGACACCAGTGCCTTAGTTTTTGTGTTGTTCATTTACAGGTCCAGGTGTGCATATACATGTGCGCCTGTGCGTGTGTAGGTGCACGCTTCAATATAACCCATCGTTTTTTTCATTTTTTCAATATTGTCCAATTCTCCATGAGTAGCTGTCTGTCTGTCTGCCTGTCTATGAGTAGCTGTCTGCCTGCCTGCCAGCCAGCAAGTTGGTTAACAGAAAATAAATTGTTATGGCTGAGTAAAATAAAATACAATATCCATTTCCACCATTTCCACCATTTCCGCAATTACCATTTCCACAATTTCCGCAATTTCCGCAATTTCCGGATAACTATTTTTTTCAAAATTTCAAAAATTGCGGAAATTGCGGAATTTTGAATTTTGAAAAAAAAAGTTATCCGGAAATTGCGGAAATTGCGGAAAATGAAAAAAACATGGGCTATAACCCATCCTTTTTTTTCTAACACTCCGCAATTTGCTAATGTTTCCCATCCTTTCCGGTAAATACAACACATTGAGCAGGGCACTGCAGGGAGTTGAACCCCGTTCCGGTAAACCAGAAGTCCGACACCAGTGCCTTAGTTTTTGTGTTGTTCATTTACAGGTCCAGGTGTGCATATACATGTGCGCCTGTGCGTGTGTAGGTGCACGCTTCAATATAACCCATCGTTTTTTTCATTTTTTCAATATTGTCCAATTCTCCATGAGTAGCTGTCTGTCTGTCTGCCTGTCTATGAGTAGCTGTCTGCCTGCCTGCCAGCCAGCAAGTTGGTTAACAGAAAATAAATTGTTATGGCTGAGTAAAATAAAATACAATATCCATTTCCACCATTTCCGCAATTACCATTTCCACAATTTCCGCAATTTCCGGATAACTTTTTTTTTCAAAATTTCAAAAATTGCGGAAATTGCGGAAATTGCGGAATTTTGAATTTTGAAAAAAAAAGTTATCCGGAAATTGCGGAAATTGCGGAAAATGAAAAAAACATGGGCTATAACCCATCCTTTTTTTTCTAACACTCCGCAATTTGCTAATGTTTCCCATCCTTTCCGGTAAATACAACACATTGAGCAGGGCACTGCAGGGAGTTGAACCCCGTTCCGGTAAACCAGAAGTCCGACACCAGTGCCTTAGTTTTTGTGTTGTTCATTTACAGGTCCAGGTGTGCATATACATGTGCGCCTGTGCGTGTGTAGGTGCACGCTTCAATATAACCCATCGTTTTTTTCATTTTTTCAATATTGTCCAATTCTCCATGAGTAGCTGTCTGTCTGTCTGCCTGTCTATGAGTAGCTGTCTGCCTGCCTGCCAGCCAGCAAGTTGGTTAACAGAAAATAAATTGTTATGGCTGAGTAAAATAAAATACAATATCCATTTCCACCATTTCCACCATTTCCGCAATTACCATTTCCACAATTTCCGCAATTTCCGCAATTTCCGGATAACTTTTTTTTTCAAAATTTCAAAAATTGCGGCAATTGCGGAAATTGCGGAATTTTGAATTTTGAAAAAAAAGAGTTATCCGGAAATTGCGGAAATTGCGGAAAATGAAAAAAAACATGGGCTATAACCCATCCTTTTTTTTCTAACACTCCGCAATTTGCTAATGTTTCCCATCCTTTCCGGTAAATACAACACATTGAGCAGGGCACTGCAGGGAGTTGAACCCCGTTCCGGTAAACCAGAAGTCCGACACCAGTGCCTTAGTTTTTGTGTTGTTCATTTACAGGTCCAGGTGTGCATATACATGTGCGCCTGTGCGTGTGTAGGTGCACGCTTCAATATAACCCATCGTTTTTTTCATTTTTTTATTTTTGTCAAATCATCAAAAATGATGAAAAACGGCGCGCTATAGTATGCCGTACGATATACGCTATAGCCCATGGTCCAAAATGATGAGAAACGAGGATAACTTTTTTTTCAAAATTTTGAAAAACATGGGCTATAACCCATCGTTTTATTTTATTTTTGTCAAATCATCAAAAATGATGAAAAACGGCGCGCTATAGTATGCCGTACGATATAGGCTATAGCCCATGGTCCAAAATGATGAGAAACGAGGCTAACCTTTTTTTTCAAAATTTCAAAAAACATGGGCTATAACCCATCGTTTTTTTAATTTTTTAATTTTTGTCAAATCATCAAAAATGATGAAAAACGTCCGCTATAGTATGCCGTACGATATACGCTATAGCCCATGGTCCAAAATGATGAGAAACGAGGATAACTTTTTTTTCAAAATTTC
This sequence comes from Protomyctophum bolini, assembly GCF_963924005.1. Taxonomy (NCBI): domain Eukaryota; kingdom Metazoa; phylum Chordata; class Actinopteri; order Myctophiformes; family Myctophidae; genus Protomyctophum; species Protomyctophum bolini. Next base: position 15,979,777 of record NC_137885.1, on the reverse strand, counting down.
AAAAAACATGGGCTATAACCCATCGTTTTTTTCATTTTTTCATTTTTGTCAAATCATCAAAAATGATGAAAAACGGCGTGCTATAGTATGCCGTACGATATGGGCTATAGCCCATGGTCCAAAATGATGAGAAACGAGGATAACTTTTTTTTCCAAATTTTCAAAAAACATGGGCTATAACCCATCGTTTTGACTTGTACAGGTGAGGTAAGTCTTATACCCGTTTGTGTATGACAAATATCATAAATGCTGTTTTAAGCTCAAGCTCAGCTATTTTTCAATACCTAAAGTATAACATAATGCTAAAAACACCAAAAGGGGTTCCTGCCCAGAATGGGTTAAGCACACTTAAGTAATTGACAAAAAAAAAAAAAAGAAATGAAAGTGAGGACACTAAAATGTCACTCAAATAATAGTGATTAATGATTGAATTGTGTGTTTGGCTTTGAGAATTGGAACATATGAATCAAAAGAATGTCTGTTTGCCTTTTAGGCTTCCTAATAAAATAAATCCCAGCCGATATGACAACTTAAATATACAGTGAAATTATTGACATGTAATATTTTTAGCCAATCCTATCAACAGCTACAATGTACATTCTGTCTCAACACAAACTAAATGCCATTGACAATGAATAGAGAATTTACGTCATGTGTCTGAGCATGTATGTCGGTGGCCACCCTTGGCCAATAAGGGACCACCATTCTTGATGATGTACGATGATTAGAGCGCCCCTCCCTTGACATGGGTGTGATTTTATGATCTACATATCAGCCTCTGTCTCAATCAGCATGTCTCAATTCATCACTGTTGAGCCCAGGCCTTCACCAGAGGTCCATATTGATAGTTGCTGAGTAAGCAGGCCACAGTCCACAGAGAGTTAATGCTTCCCATCAAGGAAACAGGGATGTCAGACTGGAAGAGCTTGCACAGTTTAATTCTTCCGATTATTCTCTCAACATGGACTCGAAGGTGTGCAATCTCCTGGGTTTTATTAACATCTCCTGCTGGCATCTGGCTCTGTTTTGAGAGGAAGGGTGGGCGATACAGTTGACCTGGGATACAGTCAACAATCAAAAATCCCTTGTCTGCCATCACAGCCATATCCTTTGTCAGCAGGTCTTGGAGGCCTGACTGCTTAAACAGCTCTTTGTCACTGATGGAGCCAGCATACAAGTCTGAGATGAAGGTGACTGCTCCATGAGGTGCCATGCCAATCAGGCCCTTCAGGGTGGAATGTGCCTTGTAGGATGAGAACATCTCACTCTGAAGAGACAAGCTTTCTGGCTGTTGGCATCTCAGCTCTGTGCAGTCGATAATCACCTACAAAATGAAGTAACATCATAAATGATTTTTCTAGGTCAAAGTGATGCAGAGAAAACAGTTCTCAGGTTTTAACAATGTCTGGAGAGATACATTGATCTGCCCATGCTCACACAACATTAAGACTACGCTGCCCTTCCCAATGTATGAATGAATTAATCATTGTAAGCGCTTTGAGTAGGCACGTAGTGCATAGAAAAGCGCTATAAAAATGCAATTCATTATTATTATTATTACTGACAGCTACTGACCACCCTATGTGCTCTGTGGACCCCCTTTCCATCTAGTCTAGACTAATGCAAGTGATTGCGTTTACCTGTGTATCAGCGTATTTGCTCTCCCTGAACTCCCTCGGCAACACAGCCTGAACTTCCTCTTGGGACATCCAAATTTTCAGTGAGCCCAGCAGAAAGTACAGGTAATATGTCCACGTTGTTATGATCCGGCTGACCGTTGATGGGTGGATCCCGAAACGATCTGCCAGGTCAACTTCTGTGGACCCCAACGCCAGGTACATGAGGAAAAGGAAGAATTCATCCCACGGAAGCAGAGCATGTCTCTGAAAGAGAATGTACAAAACATAGACAATTATGTCTAGTGTGTTTTACACACTACACATACAACACACTACGTCTGGTTGGTACTCCACAGTCCCCTCTGGTAGTTGCGCTTGTTGCTCTGTCACCACTGTCCCTTCGACCTATGAACTGTTTCAGTTGTGCAAGTCCATTTATGATCTTAAAAATGAGACAAGCATCTGCAAAATGTTTAAATCTGTCAAAATTAAGTAACCTTTGAACTATAGCAATGGTGGTAACGTTTGGGCTTTTGGTCAAGTGTTCTTGATGTCTGTTTGTACAGTGATTTTAAAGTTGTCTGATTTGTCTGCGACCAGGCTGTGAAACAGTAGGTTATGTGTGAGACCACACTGATGATGGCTGACTGACCGCAACATTGGCAGTAGATGAGCCACCGGCCCACCGGTTCAGTTACGAAACAGGCCTCGTGTGTGTGTGTGTGTGTGTGTGTGTGTGTGTGTGTGTGCGACAGACAGACAGACAGACAGAGAGATTCCTGTGCGTTGTCAGTGTTTCACAAATGTCTGTGCGTGTGAGAAAGTCTTTGGTATGTGCATGTGCATGTGTGAACAGGGAGGATAATGTGCATGCGTGTGTGTGTGTGTGTGTGTGTGTGTGTGTGTGTGTGTGTGTGAAACAGAGAGACAGACAGAAAGGGAGAAAGAGGGAGAGAGAGAGAGAATGAGGGTCCTAATGCAACCAGAATGAACTGGTTTAGGAGACAAAAGGCAGAAGGGGGCAGAAAGGGGGGGGGGGGGGGGCGGGGGGAGAGAGAGACCTAGAGAGTGAGAGAGTGAGTGAACTTCACAGTCGATTCCCTTCCAAAAAAAAAAAAAAAAGCTGAATTCCCCAGAGTTCCCACTGCTCCCAACTTCAAACAGCAACTCTTCACCGGCGAACAAGTAAGTTCATCATCCAACTTTGTCTTCCCGACTTTCATTATCTGTTGCATCGTAATTACATCATTCATTTGCAGAGTTTATTAGTTGTCTGTTTTTTATATATATTCTCACAATAACTTCTGGATACTGTCATGTTACAGCGAGAATAAAATAAAGAAAATTACAGAAAGGAATTACCAAAGGCTTTAGAAAACCAGGAGAGGCGAGGGGAATACTACTGTATCTACAGCATCCATCTACTAGTGAACAAGTGAGTTCCTAATATTTCCTTCCTTGTTATTTTATTAACCTGTAAACTAAGTTTTTTATAATCAAATTATTTGAAAAACACGTTTAGAACAGCTACATATTATATATGCCTATAAAGTCACAACATTTTACTTTGTGCAAGTTGTGACTTTTTATGGTATAAACTGCTTTGCATACTTGTGATGTCTGCTGCATTTTAAAGGAAATAAGGTATCGTCTTCAAATAAGAGCAATATGCTGGAGATGGGATTTTACTTTTCGTTGAATTCTTGCACTTTTCAGTTTAAGAAAAACGGCAGCAACGGCAAATCCCGGATTAATCTCTCAACGGAGACTTCTGTGTTTTTTGGGGGAACCAGTTATTTCCTGTTGTTTTGTGTTTGTGCTGATCTCATGCCTGCTGTGTTTTATGGTGCATTCAGCCTTCGGATGACCCATTTTCAGAGGCAGGTCACACCACTCTCCCAATGCCTCAACTTTCAATAGTGCCAGCAGGAACCTTTTATGGGGTGTGTGTGTGTGTGTGTGTGTGTGTGTGTGTGTGTGTGTGTGTGTGTGTGTGTGTGTGTGTGTGTGTGTGTGTGTGTGTGTGTGTGTGTGTGCGTGCGCGTGCGCGTGCAAGATCGAGAGGGAAACATTGAAAGTAGATTTTATGTGTAGCCTGTGTGTGTGTGCGTGTGTGAAAGAGACAGAGAGAGGGAGAGAGAGAGGAATGTGTGTGAATGCATGCGTGTGTATAAGCTATTTCGACACATATTTCTGGATGGACAAACACATTTGGCTGCATGTGTCTCCTGATGTAGTATCACTTATGAACACACACAAGACATTTTCAACCAAGTATATGAACGTGTTTACACGTGCATGCTCACAGGTCCAGAGAAATAATAATAATCAGTTTCTGTTCCTCATGACAAGAGATGGAAAACACACACACACACACACACACACACACACACACACACACACACACACGTGCGTGCGCACACACACACACACACACACACACACACACACACACACACGTTCGCGCACACACACACACACGCACGCACGCAATTGGGCTGAAGTAATAAATAATTATAGTGGAGTAAAAAGTACCATATTTGTCTCCGCGAGTTGTAGTGGAGACAAGTAAAAGTGTAGAAAATTGGAAATACTCCAGTAAAGTTAAAAAAAAAACTATGTGCCTCAAAATTGTATTGCACACACCCACAGCCACACCCCCACACACGCCTACACACACACACCTTGCTGTTTCGCTAATCTACAAGTTCTGATATTTTCGATACTTCGGTGTAATACTATCGTATGAAGTCACACTTGTGTGAAGTGCAGTGAGTGTTGAAAACTAAATGGAAACTAAATAAAAACTAAGCTATGATGGCAAAAACTACAAGACTAAATATACTGACAATTTTGTCAACAAATTAAAAACTAGACTAAAAGGTTAGGAAGGGACTAGTGGACAAGAGATCGAGTACAAGTCATTTTACACGTGGTTGCATTCTGAAAATAGACCGATCTACAAGCTCACAACGCAACGCATTGTGTAAAATCTGTCATAACGACGGCATCAAGGCCCACCAAAATACATTTTAGTCGACTAAATCAACTGTAGATTTAGTCGACAAAAATCTTATGATATTTAGTCAACAAAAACTTGACTAAACGCAAAAACATTCCAGGTGACTAAAATGTGACTAAAACTAAATGAAGCCGTTTCAAGCGACTGACTAAAACTAAAATAGAAATTTGCTGCCAAAAACAACACTGGCATGGATACCGTGGCTAATGTTTCGCAACATAACTATAATTAAAAGCATTTAAAAAGCATTTGAAATTAAATAAATTATACTTTTCAGGATTCCAATTCAAAAATAGCAAAAAAAGGATTTCAATTCAAATACCACAATAGCAAAAATTGCTGATCTACAAGCTCAAAATGTGTCGCAGTGCGACGCGTTTTGAGCTTGTAAATCAGCTATTTTTGTTACAACAGTTACATGCAATGTGGCCCTCTGGAGTGAGTGTGGAACTACAGTGGCCCTCTGGAGTGAGTATGGAACTACAGTGGCCCTCTGGAGTGAGTATGGAACTACAGTGGCCCTCTGGAGTGAGTGTGGAACTACAGTGGCCCTCTGGAGTGAGTGTGGAACTACAGTGGCCCTCTCCATCCTCAAAGTTGCCCACCCCTGAAGTAGGGCATTCATCTACAACAACAAAATCACACTTGTGTGAAGTGAGGGGCGCCATATTCCTTTAAACAAAACATCGTATTAGATGGAACATTAAAGTCCATAGACTTTAGTACTCTAAACCAGAGGTTCCCAAACTTTTTCATTTCAAGGACCCCAGTGGTGGAAAGTAATGAAGTACTGTACTTAAGTACAATGTTGAAGTATTTGTACTTTACTTGAGTATTTCCAATTTCCAGTACTTTTACTTCTACTCCACTACATCTCAGAGCCGAAATTACTTTTACTCCACTCATTTGAAGACTTTACTTTTACTTTGGTGATTTTAATTTTGATAAGAAAACACTTCAACCCTATACATTTCGGCCATTTGAAAATAGCAGATCAACGTGACGCATTGTGAGCTTGTAGATCTGCTATTTTCAATAGATTGTGTACACATTTTGAACTTGTGAAATGGGACATTCTGTAATATGAGTACTTTACTTTTAGTACATTTTGATGCCGATACTTTTGTACTTTTACTCAAGTACATTTTCAATTCCGTACTTTTACTTGTAACGAAGTAGTTCTAAATTGCAGTATTAGTACTTTTACCACCACTAAAGGACCCCCAGTTTGACATGAATGAGTCTACGGACCCCCGTTTAATGGCATTTCTATCTCTGGGACCAGAGATAGAGTGTACAACTGGAACAGGTCCATTTTGGTTCCATTTGTACAATCAGTTACAGACCCATAAGGGTCCATTAGGTTCCAAACTATCATTTAGCTGCAGGGGACCCCGTGGAACTCCATCAAGGACCCCTGGGAGTTCCCGGACCCCACTTTGGGAACCAACACTTTTAAACAAACATAAAAGTAAACAACAGAGCTTCTTAATATGGCACAGTTAAGAAGCAGGAGTTAAACTATTCCTCTGGTGTCCGTGAGGTCAGCTGTAGAGTTGCTATATATATCTATAGATGAAGCAGGAGTTAAACTATTCCTCTGGTGTCCGTGAGGTCAGCTGTAGAGTTATATATATATCTATAGATGAAGCAGGAGTTAAACTATTCCTCTGGTGTCCGTGAGGTCAGCTGTAGAGTTATATATATATATCTATAGATGAAGCAGGAGTTAAACTATTCCTCTGGTGTCCGTGAGGTCAGCTGTAGAGTTATATATATATCTATAGATGAAGCAGGAGTTAAACTATTCCTCTGGTGTCCGTGAGGTCAGCTGTAGAGTTATATATATATCTATAGATGAAGCAGGAGTTAAACTATTCCTCTGGTGTCCGTGAGGTCAGCTGTAGAGTTATATATATATCTATAGATGAAGCAGGAGTTAAACTATTCCTCTGGTGTCCGTGAGGTCAGCTGTAGAGTCTATATATATCTATAGATGATCCAGTCTTCTCCATGACACGTGCTATATAGTGTGTCTTTAGTGTACAGGGTTTGATGAGGTGGGATCAACATATGGAATGAATTATGCATTGGCCATATATGGAGTGTGTCACATAGTAAACGGCCGCAGGTCTCAACAAAAGTCCATAGACTTGGCTGCCATATGACGTGAGCCAGACGTTGGAGGGGCGCTAGCTAGCACAACTCAAAAGACAATTAAAATATTTTTTGCCCAACGATTTAGTTATTCTGAAACATTTAAGTTGGCGTTTCCATAACGACCACTGCCAGTGTGGTGTTTTGGGTGTCTCTGAGGGTGGGAGGGGTCAGAGCCATAGAGTAAGACAGAGTAATGACAACTCTGTTCACTTCGTGGGGCTTCAGTCCAGTGACGGCTCTTCTACATATAGACTTCTATTGGATAGTGACAAAAAGGCCTGAACCGGAAGTTTACGGAATGCATTGGAGTGAGTCTATAATAGGCTTACAGTGACAAACGAGCTACATGAACCACGTGACCGACCGGGCTGTTTCCTGCCCCCTCAATGTCGTGTAACTCTATGGCTCTGGGAGGGGCTAACTCAGAGGCACGGGGTTAACTCATAGGGGGCGGAGTTAAGGCGCCACCTTGTATCTGCTTATTGCATAACTTTGGGGCAAAAACAAAACACTGCTATTCAACTCTGAGTCAACCTGGAACTTTGGAAGAGAAGCAGTAAACTTAAATGTGTAAAAAAAAACATGTCAGACTAGTCCATGTCAAGGTTATCAACGGCCATTCCTTCATTTTGCTCACGTCCTTGCCGTTCATACACCTTGGTATGAGACTGTGAAAGTGCTTTTTGCTTTGTTTCGAAATATTTTCGAAACAAAAACATGTGTTGCCGTCAGGCAAGTGTGTTGCTTGATCAGGCCTTCTCGCAAGGTGGGGGAGGGGGGCAGCAGGGGAGAGAGAGATGGAGCGATGGAGGGTGAGAGAGAGAGAAAACAGATTGATAGAAAGTGTGAAGCCGAGAGAGGAAGAGGAATGGGAGAGACGATGAGGGGTGACGGAGAAAGTGGAATGACAAAAAAATTGCTCTCAGCAGGGTCACATTCACCTCTTTGTGTGCATGTGTGTGTGTGTGTGTGTGTGGGGGGGGGGGGGGGGGGGCTCTAGGGATAACAGCAATGTGGCCTGAGGTGAAACATTTCAGTCTATCTCTGTGTGCGTGCGTGCGTGCGTGCGTGCGACGTGCGTGCCCCACTCCAACAGTGGGCCATGTTGGGACAGACATAGTCAATTCTGTTCTGCTGCTTTTCAATATCTCTATTTATACAGTCAACAGCCAACACATGCAGTCCTACACACACACACACACACACAAGTGTGAACACACACACACACTTGTATGAACGAATGTGCGCACGTGCACGCACCACACACACTGAAATGGTTCACCTCAGGCCACATTACTGTTATTCCTAAACACACACACACACACCCAGACATGTTTTTAGTTTTTTACGATATTTTTTAGGGGTTTTCTGCCTTCATTGACAGTATGTGTACTGTAGAGAGAGAGAGCGAGAGAGAGAGAGAGATAGAGAGAGTGAGTGAGAGAGACGGGGGAGTGACACACAGCATAGGTTGTCAATGTGCGTGCGAGCGAGCGAGCGAGCGTGCGTGTGCGTGTGTGCGTGCGTGAGAGAGACAGGGGGGGCCTACATTCACCTTATGAATGTAGGCCAGGCCAACATGTTTCCTTGGCTTTTTGTTACATGTCCCACATTAACACACACACACAGCTGTGTGGTCACAGTGTTTCTCGGTCACTGGCTTCTCTGAGAAGAGGGGGGAGGTGCATTATGGGTAATGTGCTTGTCCCAGACAGTTATCTCACCCTCGCTGCCCCCTTTCTCTCTCTCTCTCTCTCTCCCTCTCTCTCTTGCTCACTTTGTCCCCGTCTCTCTCTCTCTCTCTCTCTCCCTCTCTCCCCCTCTCTCTCTCTCTCATCTGTTTTGCTCACTTTGTCCCCGTCACTCTCTTCCTTTCCCCCCCCCACTGGGTTTCCTTTTTTACTCTTTTCCTTTCTTCTCTCCTTGTGTTTCCTATATAGCAAGACGGAGTCTCTCTCTCTCTCATTTGTTGACTGGCTGTGGTAATTCTTCACATGTGACAGTGATGTCCACGCACTCCTCTTTCCCTTTGTATCATTACACCGGTCTCTCTATAAACACAGTTAGGTTTTTGTAATGTTTATTCTATGTGTGGGGCGTAACTACACATCATTTGACAAGATGCCATTTTCAACCCACACAGCCTCTCAAGTTTTTATTTGACATCAATCAGAAACAAACGTATATATAAATGGGTCCACATGGGTATATCCAGGCACGTGCAGAGTGTGTTACAGAGGCAGGGGCTGGAAATCCCATAAGAGGGCACTTTTGGACAAAGATTGCGAAAATAGCAGATCTACAAGCTCACAACGCGTCACAGCGCGAAACGTTGAGCGCTTGTAGATCAGCTATTTCCGCGTTGCAACCCAGCATTCTTTATCTACTGGAGATGCGGTTTATATGACATGGATTTAGAAAAACAAACTTGTTCAACGCAAAATGCTACGTTCCAAGTTCAGGAGAGTTCGGAAAGTATGCATTCATGGTCTGGAAAGGGCAGTTGTTTTTATAGACGGGTAAAAGGGCAGGGGCTGAAGCCCCCTTTGATGTCTATATTGTGCACGTTCCTGGGTATATCAGAGAGCAAAACGTAAGCCCATGGCTTTGCACGAAACTGTGCACGAACGCCACCAAAGAATGTGGAGGGAGCAGAGCCCATATATCACCGTGGCAGAGGGACGGAGGGGGAGGCTGGGGAGAGGAGTGAGATAAACAGAGCGTGGTGCTAGCTAAGGCCACCAGGACGCTATGCCAAATGGTACATTTCAAGGTCCTCCCCTCAGCTCTGACAGTATACAAATGGAACCAAATTTGGTTCCGTATTGTATTGTAGGCAGACTAATAAAAAGCAATTTAAACGGTTGTTTCAACCAGTCGCTTACATTTTACTTTCCGCTTCGAAAACAAAAGCTCATCGAGGAACATCAAAGGACAGGGAGTCTGATGTAGGCTGGCCCTATATAACCCATCCAGAGATTTATTAACAAATATTTGATGTGTCCTCTTTTATTTGTTTCTTTTAGCTGTATAGCAGCAGAGTTCTGAATAAGCTGTCACGACTTTTAGAAAGACCTGTCAAGTAGTTCAACCCACTTCAGAGAAAAGCATTAATTTCAGGAAAGATGCTGAAAAATAAATCTTGTAAAAACCAGTGTTGTTTTCGTCGACTAAAACTAAAAATGTGCGTCGACTACCTTTTTTCCACTGACAAAAACTACATAAAAACGAAGCCATGATGACTAAAACTATGACTAAATATACTGACAATTTCGTCAACAAAGGCTAAAATGTTAGGAAGGGACTAGTGGACAAGAGATCCAGTATATAAGTCCTTTTACACTTGGTTGCATGCTGAAAATAGCCGATCTACAATCTCACAACGGGGGCTTGTAGATCGGCTATTTTCAGCAAGTGTAAAAACAGTCATTACAATGGCATCAATGCCTACCAAAATACATTTTAGTTGACTAAATCAACTGTAGATTTGGTCAACTAAAACTAGACTAACACTAAGACATTCCAGGTGACTAAAATGTGACTAAAACTAAACAAAACCTATTCAAGAGACTAAAACTAAAATGCCAAAAACAATACTGGTAAGAACTACGTTAGGAATGGTTGTGCAACTGAGATGAAACAATGCTGAAATAAAACAGGCTTGCTACTTCCGGTTTGATTAAGGAATGACAGGTTGCCAAGTGTTTTAAATACCTTATCCTTTTTTTCGATTCTTTGGAGACAACTGATTTCAAAACAACTTATTCTCCTCATTAACTCAATCCTAATCATTTAAACTTTTCATAAAGTTATTATTCGTACATCTGCATCTGCACCGTTCCAGAGTGGTTAATTTTTTTCTTGGTTCCTCAATTTCTGAGGCAATTCCTGAGGATTTCATGGTTATTGTGTCAAAACCTACACTCTATTCAAGAACTAGAATAGCCTACTTTATTAGCTTCGTAAGATGATTCGTATGATTAGTCCTGAAACCTGACTGAAACCTGACTGACTGGGGCACGAAACCTGACCTGACACAACAAAAAACCTCCCGTTTCAAGTAAAATATGTATGCCTTTGTTAAGTTTGTTGCCTTCGAAAACCCTCTTAATGAGTGAAGAAGGGACAGTGACGGCAAGTACATTTGCTCATTATGAGAAAACTTTCACACACCTAGAAATCAGGCGTAAGCACAGGTGCGTAGGCCAGTGGAAATCAAAGAAAGCAATAAGATACACCCGCACACTGCATTTGCTCACACACACACACACACACACACACACACACACACACACACACACACACACACACACACACACACACACACACACACACACACACACAGCTCAACAACAAGTGCTTCAGGATACAGATCACGGGTACAAAGCATCACCTCCTCCAAATATGGCGACTGCCAATTATCGCAGACATAATTTTGCCTGTGCCTTAGCTCTCGGCGTAGGCATGCCTGCAATCTGCTGGCTTCTCACAAAATGTCCATAAATATTCTGATTTATGGACATTACCGAGGCTTCCGAATTTGAACACAAGTAGTTTACATTCGTAAACAAACTGTATAATAGCATCCTTAAGACGCTGGTACTTAAGCACCTTGGTAAGGAATGCCTCCTCCAGACAGTGGTCAAATGTACATACCACTTCCAAAATGGCCCTCATCAACAACAACAGTATTAGCCGTTACATCTGAAAAGGCATTATTTTCATTATTGCACAAAACTAGAACTGCACTCTGCCGAGTGCATACTTGCTTGTTGCACACTAGTAGGCCATAAATGGCCAACTAGTGCGCAAGTCACGTTGAAGAGACCGGGCGAAATTATTACTTGCGCGCTCTGCTTGCGCAAGTAATGACATGATCAGTCCCAATTTCCAATCACGTGATCGGATCGGGACAGTTATAATACATTTGAATACTGTCTTCCCTGTGTATTTTTTGTTTCTTCCTGAAAGCTGAAAGCCTTTGAGTCAAAAGGCCCAATCGAAAATATACCAGTTTAGCGACATCATAACCCCTCCCCCCGTCATAAGCCCTCCCCTCCCCCATTATCACACAACACACAGCTGTGAGTGAGGCTGAGGCTTAATGTGGGCCAAGGTGAAAACCAGGTATACTTAATGAACTGGTGGGTGTGGCCACATAAAAAACATAATTTTAACACATTCTGTACACTTCCAAAAAATCTTCCTCCTAGTATAATCCTTGAGGGAGTTCCAGGGGGTCCCCAGCTAAATGATAGTTTGGAACCAAGTGTACATTATAAGGGTCGGAGAGTGTACAAATGGAACCAAATACAGAGTTAAATTAACTGAGTTTGCAATACACATTGGGGTCACGGAGATATAAATGCCATTAAATAGGGGAGCATAGTCTAATTCAGGTCAAACCGGGGGGCGCTTGGAAGGAAAATGGTTGACAATAACTGCAAGAGCCGTAAAAAATGGCTTCTCTTATGGCATATCACTTTAAATAGGGGTTTGTGGGCTAATTAGTGTCAATTTGGGGGTCCTTGACAATATGCATAGGTTTGGGAACCAGTGTTTTTTGGGGTGGGGGGATAATAAGGTCACTCCATCTTCAAGGTAAATACAGAAAAGCAGAATGACGTGTTCTGTATATCGCTGACACGCTGAATCATTACTGTCCCTTTGACCCCTTTGCTCCAATTAACCTTTGACCTTGAGCCAGCCTCTGGTCATTACAGAGCCCTGAACAGACCTTTTTATGTCTATGGAGTATGGACACACAAATAAATAACCCCCCCCCCCCCCCCCCTCTCTCTTTGGGAACGATCTGCTTTTGAACTGGTGCAGGGTTACAAGAGGGAAGGAAACCTGATTGATATATTGATCACCATTGTTCTTTGGGGGCTATTTTGGTCCTGACAGGTATTGCGCACATAATATACAGTAGTGTCGTTTCAAATGAGAGACAGAAATAGCCAACGGAAACGGAGAGAACTGCTTGTATTAGGAAGGTGGTGATGAACTGTAAAAACTCTAGGTTGTATTTTGAGTAAAATGGATGTGTACTATACTATAGCTAGTGTAGTAGTAGTAGTAGTAGCAGCAGTAGTAGTAGTAGTAGTGGTGGAAAGTAACTAATTACTTTTACTTAAATACTGTACTTAAGTACAGTTTTGAGGTATTTGTACTTTACATTAACCACTTCAACCCTACATTTCGGCCATTTGAAAATAGCCGATCTACAAGCTCACAATTGCGACGCATTGTGATCTTGTAGATCGGCTATTTTCAATAGACACATTTTGAACTTGTGAAATGGGACATTTTGCAATACTTTTACTTGTAGTACTTTAAGTGCATTTTGATGCCGATACTTTTGTACTTTTACTCAAGTACATTTTCAATTCCGTACTTTTACATGTAACGAAGTAGTTCTAAATTGCAGTATTGGTACTCTTACTTATGTAAAACAATTGAGTACTTTTTCCACCACTGAGTAGTAGTAATAGTGGCATCTTTATCGGTTGCTGAACACGCCTCTAATAAGCAACGACAGGGACCATAGCTTGCTCATCACCAGATTATTACCATAAATGAGCTGCTAGTAGCATCCCCCAGGTGGAAGCTCTCTCTGTTGATCTCAAACGAGTACCGGTAGTCGTCGTATATATGCGGGGAGTGTAGGCCCACTCTCACGGGAGACCTGATTTAATGGGTCACCGCCTCACAGGCAAACTGTGGCAGCCCCTAGATGAGTGGTGGGCAACTGGCGGCCCGGGGGCCACATGCGGCCCCCACCTTCACTTAATGTCAGAATACTGATATAATATTGGTTTCAGCTGTTACAATTCCACAACATGCAAACATGACCCGCTTTAAATTAGTAGCTCATTGCTCAACACAAGTATAATTAAAGGCATTTGAAATGACATAAATTAAAATATTCAACATTTCAAATCGAATATAGCAAAAATTGTCGATCTTGTATAGATCGGCTATTTTTGCGACGACAGTAATATATGGCCCTAGGGAGTGAGTGTGGAAATATAGTGGCCCTTTCCATCGTCAAAGTTGCCCACCCCTGCCCTAGATGAGTGGTTTGGTACTGTAGTGTACTGCATGCTACAGTATATGCCTTGATCTATACACAGCTGTTAACGATTCTAGGTCGTTAGGAAGTTGTACACATGCTCATTAGTTGACATGCATTGTCAGGCGATAAAGGGTCGACTACATCAACGGAATTCACTAGTAAAAACAGCATTGCATTGTTGAATTCACTAGTAAAAACAGCATTGCATTGTTGAATTCACTAGTAAAAACAGCATTGCATTGTTGAATTCACTAGTAAAAACAGCATTGCATTGTTGAATTCACTAGTAAAAACAGCATTGCATTGTTGAATTCACTAGTAAAAACAGCATTGCATTGTTGAATTCACTAGTAAAAACAGCATTGCATTGTTGAATTCACTAGTAAAAACAGCATTGCATTGTTGAATTCACTAGTAAAAACAGCATTGCATTGTTGAATTCACTAGTAAAAACAGCATTGCATTGTTGAATTCACTAGTAAAAACAGCATTGCATTGTTGCGACCACAGGTCGCAGTTAACTATGAAATTGTGCATGCAGTCCGGTCAGTTGTTTGTTTGGTTGGTTGGTCACCCCAGGCATGGCCATATATGGTCATGCCTTGTGACATCACGTGACATCATCAGGGATGGAGATCTCGCCCTTCAGGCTGTCTTACCGAGTATTATTGTATTGTATTGTATTATATTGTGCATTGCCAGCCATTGAAAAAGGCACACTTTCATGTACTGAACCTATTACACCTTAATTTACAGTTGATAAATGAGTCTTCAGTGGTGCTAACAGATTATAGTTGTAAAATGATTTATCCGAGCATCTATTTTAAGGTTCAGAGAGCTGAAAACAGAGCAAAGCTTCACGGTGCTCTTGGCAGTGCGGCAACAATACATCATAATGCATTCATTAATAATTCATGGCATTCCAAAAATATTATTCTCTCATGCATAACATTAAAGGTTCCCGTAGTCAAACAATTCACACTATTACCGAGCTCTCTTGTTTTAGAGATTTTAACAAATCAGTGTATGTATTTTTATAATAGTACCAATGCTTAATAAAAAACAATCATTCGTGTTTTGGGCTGTATAACTGTGTATAGTTTCGTTTTACAACTGCTGGAGGGGCTGCTAACCACTTATTCACTACAGTATTTCATTGACCATGGGGTCCCTCCAGGGTTTGTGTACTTGGTCCCTTCCTTTTCCCCTGTACACCAATCTGACATGGCGGCGTGTTGTTGTGACCTTGTAGATCTGCTAATTTCACTGACTATCAGTGTTGTTTTTTACAGCAAAATTCAATAGTCTTTTAAATATTTATATAGTTTTAGTCACATTTTTTGTCACCCGGAATGTTTTAGTGTTAGTCTAGTTTTAGTCGACTAAGTCTACGATTGATTTAGTCGACTAAAATGTATTTTGGCGGGCCTTGATGCCGTCGTAATGACTGATTTTACACTTGCTGAAAATAGCAAGTAGCAAAATAGCAGATCTACAAGCTGACTTATACTGGATCTCTTATCCACTAGTCCCTTCCTATCATTTTAGTCTTGTTGACAAAATCAACAGCATAATTACTTATAGTCTCAGTTTTAGTCATGGCTTAGTTTTTATTTCGTTTTTGTGTAGTTTATCAGTGACAAAAGGTAGTCGACGAACACTTTTCATCATAGTTTTAGGCGACGAAAACAACACTGCTGACTATTTTCGCCTTTTCATGGCGTGTTCAGAATAGGCATGCTAGACTATTCTAAGAGCAGCGATCTCATATAAGAACCATACAGCATACAGGGACCCTTTCACTGGGACCCACGTGAATCAATTTAAACCATTTTTACCTGGGAACGATTCTACAATGTCTTCTAAATCCTTACAGTTTTCTGAAAAACCCTATGTTTCTATGTCAGTCCTATGTCAAGGACCCCCAAGATTATATGCATTTGGCCGCCGACCCCCCAATATGTTGTTCAAAGCAAAGATTTGAGTTAAAAACGTTATAAGAATATATATTCAAAGATTTGCTCCACATTTCCACGATTAAAAAAAAATAGCTAAAGTATTACATAATGCTTAAAACACCAAAAGGGGTTCCTGCCCAAAATGAGTTGGTGGTCCAGTGGTTTTCAACCAGTGGACCTTGAGAAGGTCCCAGGTGGTCCCCAGATAAATGTTGGGAGAGTTGGTAAATGGTAACCACACTGATGCTTTCTTTAACTGTTGAGGGGTTTTACGCTCTCAAGAGTTAAATTAAGGTTAAACATCTGCATTACTTAATTTACAAAAAGACTATACAATACACAATTGGATTGTTATTTTGATCAACTGTTGCCCGTTATCTCTCCTTAATTGTACCCACATCAACACAGCATGGAATTGTGGACAAAATCTTTATCCAACAACACTAAATGGTTCATAATATGTTTTTGGGTCTGAAAGGCTAAAGGTCATCATCGTGGCAGAAAAGCAGAATAAATAATGGGCCTTGAAATGAAGGCGTTCTACAAATGCCTTCTAAATCAATGTAGCTCTCAAACGTGTTGCTTCTTGCTCACAAATATTTTGTGCCAAGAAGAGAAGATTAGAAGAAAAATTATTAAAAGATGTTTCAAACTAATCTAAAATGACACAGATGCTTCAATGATGATCATATTACTCAATATCTGCTCTCTCTCTCTCTCTCCGTGTGTGTGTGTGTGTGTGTGTGTGTGTGTGTGTGTGTGTGTGTGTGTGTGTGTGTGTGTGTGTGTGTGCTTGTTTTGCACAGAATGAGGGGTGTATTGGTGATACTGTTGGTGTCTCTCATGGCCGTTATGGTGGCAGCAGGAGGAAAAAACAAGAAAGGTATCTCTCACTCTCTCTCTCTCATACATTCACCCACACACACTCATACACTGATGGTCGATGGATGGCGGAGGAAACCATGCAAGGCACCAATCTGCACATCGGGAGCAATAAGGGCCACCCCTCTCCCATTTGTTTATATTGCGTTTAGGATCCAAGATGGCCGCAGTACCAGGAGGGGGTGGGGCGGAGGTGAGCGGGCGGGGTCGACATATGCCCTTACTGGGCTGCATTCAAGGCAGGATGTGTTCTGCCCCCCATCAAACAAAAGTTTTGGTCAAGTCATATGGGCTTCCATTGGAAATGCATTGGAGCGGCCATTAAACACAGACACAAGACAAACACAAGACAGGTGTTGAAACGACACAGGTGTGGACCCCACCCACTCACGCGAAGTCGCAGTTCCCACCCGGCCGCTCTACCGGCACATAGCGGATGTGCAAGCTCGAGCTTGTAGATCTTCTACTTTTGCTGTAATTTGAAACCTGAAAGGCAACAGTTTTGGACATATACAGTACTGTATTGTTGGAGGCTGATGATTGTTTACAGTACATTACAGTACAGTGCATCTATCTGAGGAGGGGAAAATCACCAGAAGTGAACCATGATGTTGGCTAAAAGACACCTGTCTTGTCCGTGTCTTGTCCGTGTTTAATGTCCGCCCCCAATTTCCATTTCCAATGGAAGTCACATGGTTTGACCAAACATTTATGTTTAATGGGGGGGAAGGGGCACAACACAGTCATCAAACAAAAATGTTTGGTCAAACCATGTGACTTCCATTGGAAATGCATTGGGGCGGCCATTAAAGACAGGTGTCTTTTAGGTGTGAATGAGGCCCAAGCAAGCAAGCAAACAAACAAGCAAGACATACAGAACAAACGAGACATGACAGAGCACGCCAGTCCTTAGCCTTGCCCTTTTCATCTTGAATCACAATGTTGGGGTAATATAAACACTATACTGCATGCACTTACAGGTAATTGGAAAATAAATTGTTGGATAAAAAAAGTGAACCAAAAACCCTCTCCCCCTCTCCCCACTCTTCACTAGACAAAACCAAAGCTCCCAAGTCGGGAACGGAATGCGCAGAGTGGCGTTATGGCAACTGTGTCCCTAGCAACGGAGACTGTGGTGCAGGGTTCAGGGAAGGCTCATGTGAGCAGCAAACCAGAAAAATGAAGTGTAAAGTGCCCTGCAACTGGAAGAAGGACTTTGGAGGTAACACACACACACCCCCCCACACCCCCCCCACACACACACACACACACACACACACACACACGTTGGTTGTGGTCTGTCTGTCTGACTAACATTGGTTCTGTTCTGTCGTTTATAGCAGACTGCAAGTATCGCTTTGGCAGCTGGGGTGAATGTGACGCAACCTCTGGCTCCCGGGCCCGAACAGGGACACTGAAGAAGGCCTTGTACAATGCAGAGTGCCAACAAACTATCTCCGTGTCCAAACCCTGTCCCAGCAAAACCAAGACTAAGACCAAAGGTTAGACCGCCCGCCCGTATTACACATACTTTTTCGTTAATGAAAAGCCCTACTTAAATGGTTAATGGTGCATTTATATAGCGCCTTTCTCCAAGGCGCTTTACAGAGATTGTGCATTACATTCACCCATACATTCATACACCGATGGCAGCGGAAACCATGCAAGGCATCAACCAGCACATCAACCAGCACATGGGGAGCAATTAGGGGTTCAGTGTCTTGCTCAAGGACACTTCGACAGTAACTCTGGGGGAGCCCGGGTTCGAACTGGCAACCTTGCGGTTACCATCCAGCCACTCTACCCCTGATCCACTGCCGCCCCTACTTACTAAGTGTCACACAAGAGCATCAAAAGTAGCATATGCACAAGCTCGAAACGTGGCACGAAGCGAGCGATGCATATTTAGCTTGTAGATTTAAGCAATAAGCCACGAGAGGTCTCAGGTTACCGGGTATTTTACAATGGCTGGGGACGTAGGCAGACCCGACACGGAGCGGAGGGTCTTCTAATTGGTGATTAGAGATGAGATGTCACCTCATGGTGGATTGTGCCTTACCTTTTTGCCTGTGCTGGCCTTGAGGTCCATCTCCTAGAACCCGTTCTCCTGAAAGACATTCAATACGGAGAGTCTAAATGGAACATAAAAATCATGCTTATAGAGGTTATGCGGTAAACGTCTACTGAGTGGCAAAAAACTACTTTCTGGCCTTGACAGCCCAATTACATCCAAACAGAAAAGTTCCATCTGAAGAATAGGCTACATGTATGTCATGCTTGCCAACCCGGAGTGTTAACTCTTTTGTCCTACACTGGGTATTTGAACCTGGCAGATATTCAAGCTCACAGCGAGTCACTTTGTGCCCTGCTGCAAGCTTACGTACATCTGCTATTTTTGCGGGGGGGGGGGGGGGGGGGGGGCAGTTGCCAGCGGCCTTTCATTGGGCCGCCTCAGCATCACATTCTCATTCACATGATTCACTTCATCCAATCACACACTCATTCCATCTTCACACCGGCTATTTAAACTGGAAGTTTGCACTGCTCGTCCTGCTTGCTTGTTTGCTGCTGCACACACTGATACTGCTGCGCTGCTGTCTGCTTAAACTGTTGCTGCTCACCCTCCTCCACCCCAGCTACCACCTGTCGTTTTGGATCTGCTGTTTAGGTACGGGGGGGATTCGGAGTCCCTATGATCGGGACTGATGCACTTTGATCCGAATACCTCAAAAGCAGATCCAATTCATCGCCAGACCACAATTAATATATTGCTCATTTTACATTCAATAAATATATATTCCATCCATTCATGGAGTTGTCCTGAACTGAGACTGAACTGCTGTAAACAAAGCAAATCCACAGTATGCCATTTTAATGCTTTTGTTTGTTGTCGTCTGCCAGGCAAGAAGGGAAGAGGGAAGGAGGAGAAGAACTAGGAGGACGAGGACGCGACGTGGAGAAGAAACGAGACAAGTTCTTGGAGTGACACGGAACAAGAATTATGAAGCAGCAGAAGGAATAAGATAACACTTTAAAGATAACCATTTTGCACCCACATTGCAGGATTTAGAGTACAGGCTATACCATGTAAAACATGCTGGATTTTTTTTTCACAGGTTCAAAAGGTCATAATGTTCTCCCGTGTCCCTTTGGTTGATTTATTTGGCTAATGAGACGTCATATAACTGCAGCCCCACGGATTAGAGTTAAAAGCATTTTCGTTTTTTCTTTTGTTTTTATTCCCACAGTGGAGTGGAGTCCTACGGTGCAGCCTTGCAAAGCCCCATGATTATGTCGGGAACGTTCCTCGCAGTATGAAACATGAGCGCAGCGCCACACGCCAGCTCCCTTCATAATGAGCTGCACCGCATGTCGCTTATAGCTGCCTTGCAGAATGCCGAAAAGAGCCGGATCAAGCAGTGTGTTTTGTACACGTGCCGTTTCTCGTGTAAAATCATTCCGTGTTGCAACATTTTAACCACTTTGGACCCCCAGCATTCCTATATTTCGTTTTAATACAAAGATAGACGGGGGTCTATAGTATAGAGCTCGGAGAATCCGGGAGACTAAATGTAGTGTTTAAAGGCGTCACAGGCCATCACTATAACCTCGTCATTTGTTCCTCTATATACCATTAAAGGGATAGTTCAGATTTTTTTAACTTAATCTGTATACTGAAATACTTGCCATTAATATAGTGGTTGCAACCCATTCTGGGCGGGAACCCCATTTGGTGTTTTACCCCCTCAGGCCCGGGAACCCATTTATGGGTTCTGTACAGTATGTACAGTATTCAAAAATGTAAACATTTTGATGCTGCTATAAATATTTGAAGTTTTTCAGAAACCTTAGGTCAGGATTTAGAGGCGTTTTTACTACTTAATATTTCAACAAAACCAGAGCAGAACTCCCACCACGAGATTCGGGCAATCAATTAATACACTTGCAACCACTATATTAATAGCAAGTATTTCATACAGCTGAAGTTAAAAAAATCTGAACTATCCCTTTAAACTAAGACATATAGATATATCTAATTGACCTATAGCTAAGCCCCTCCCCAAACTGCTACGGTGCAATCGCAGCTAAGCATAACATGGGTTAGACAAACCTCTCCACCAATAGTTTTCCTATATGATATAAAACGTTTAAAATAAAATAAATGTCACGCACATATTTTTCCAGTGCAAATGGCAGGATTTGGAAGAGGTTTTGAAGAGATTTTGGTTCCAAAAATGAACCGTGTTGCTTGTCAAAAGAGAAACGATTGTCTGCAATGTCATTTTTGTTGGCCTTTGTTAGCCTTTATACCGCAGAGAGACAACATGGGTCTGGCTTCTCCCACTGCGATGAACGTTAGTCGCCTCTGTCGGGGTGGAAACCCCATATGTCCAAAAAAATAAACACAACAAGTTACAATATGGACATAGGAGCTTTCTGCCTGACACCAGCGATATCCCGATCTCATTATATGGTTTGCAAGGCTGGCCTCGGATTGCAGTACCAAACCATTCAACTCATTCAACATACATGTACAGTCTGTATACATTAACAAATAGACAAAACGTTATTGTCCACTCTGTGATTTCATAAACAACTATAGAGCACCAGATTTGTTTTCATGAAAATAAAAACAATATATTCATGACCCAAGGGGCGTGGTTTTGACACCAGACTTTTTTACTCACTATTGGTTTCACTACTTCAATGTTATGTTTGTGGGTCCTGATTCTGTTTCTATAGTGATGGAATATCTGATTTTGTGGATTATGATGATATATATTTGGTATATATCATAATTTGTCTAAATAAGAGAGTTGAGGCCGCTCTCTAACCAGTAGTTGGTTTGATGCTCTTTTAGTTTTTAAGTTTTTTATTGAAAACAAAATCTATATTTTGAATGGAACCTGACATGTGTTTTCATATGTTTAAAGTAGTTTACAAACCCCCTGCGATATTGTTTTTTAAAGAGCAGTGCCTGTGCTTCTGATAATATCCTAGTGATTCCCGCCTTGCCTGGTGTTAATGTTCTTGACAATAGCAAGTGCAAATAGGCCATTGGGAAAGGAATCGACTTCATGTGCTTTTCATGTATTATACGAACATCGATCAAGACAAGGATCAAATTGCATATGAAATGCCAACCAAATATTTCACTGATAGATAATGATGCTAGGCAACTGACTGCGGCTAATCTGATATAGCATGTATACTTAATTGCCTACAGTGTGTTTATCAGACTGTGGTTGAATTGATAAATTGCTCACTACAATGAGTTTGGGGGGTTACTAACATTAGAGAAATGTCTTAAATAATATTGGCGGTTTTGATAAATAATGTTTCAACTTGGGCAATTTGCTCAACTTTTTCCTGTCCTTTTATATTCAACAACCCCTTTGCAAATAGCTTGGCTTGGTCCAACGACCTCAATAGAATTTCCTCGTCATCCATGAGAAACTATTTGTAGTGTTTAAATCAGCAAATGACACCGATTACCTGTTTTTGTGACATTAAATACTAAAACTAAAACAACATTATTCTTATATTTTCTTCCTAGTCTTGATACAATTGATTGTAAAGTGGAACAAACAAGCAAAATAAGTAACAAAACGTTTTAAGTATTAAAATAGCCTACTATATGCAACCAATCGAATTACGATCTTTAAATTTGGGGGGCAAAGTGTTAATTGGATATAAGGTTTCAACAATCAATGAATATTGATTGTAATTTGTGTACATAAACGTTTCAGATGGCTGTGCCTTTGTCAAGGAGTTTTGGGGCAGTTTACTGTATTTCTACTCTACTGGATTATAGGTCATAGTTTCTTTACAAAAGCCCAAATGAGCTGTTTTTCATGCAACCCGATACATTTCAGTATAGTAAATAAAAAGGTGTGCTTTGTTGACAGAGAGATGCGCTTTTCTTTGCAGTGAATTTTATCTGTGTTTTACTCACAGACTCATATGATGATTTCAGTTAAAAAGTCATTTCCTCTTTCGCACACACGCACATAATAGCGCACACACACACACACACACACACACACACACACACACACACACACACACACACACACACACACACACACACACACACACACACACACACACACACACACACACACACACACACACACACACACACACACACACACACACACACACACACACACGGTGTCAGTCTCTCTTTGATGTTTGCTGGAGAACAGAGCCTTTATAAATAAATAGCTTTATGCTGCAGCGAGTCATTGTGTAATGCATTCATTTTCATCTTTCTGTTTCCAAGTTTGAAAATGCTTCAATCTGTCCCCCCCCCCCCCAGGTAAAGAACTGAAGACGTCTGTTACACACAGAGGGCTTGTATTTTTAGCCTGGAAACCAGACGAATCTGCCACAGGGGGGAAAAATATCCCTGGGGAGATTGGTCTGGCACTTTTGTTGCTGTGACGTTGGAATCCGTTTGTAAATAACTTCCCTTGGAAATAAACCTTCCACAGCGAAGTTCCAGACCAAATATCTACTCAGTGATAGTCTGGCCATGGCAGGCTGGGTTGTATTGGCTTCCCTATTATTCTCCCTTTCAATTTCCCTTCTAAAAATGTCTTCTACATCCTGACAGTTTTCTGAAAAAGCTATGTTTCTATGTCAGTCGTTCTTCGATTTTTCAAAAATAGCAGACCTACAAGCTCGTAGCGCGCCACTCGGTGGCGCGCTATGAGCTTGTAGATCTGCTATTTTTCAATAGCTAAAGCATAACATAATGCTAACACCAAAAGGGGTTCCCGCCTAAATGGGTTAAACTTCTTCGTGAATATAAGCACATCTCAGCCATGGGACTGTTTTGTTTCCTATATCAAAGTTCGGATCCCACATGGAACATGATTCCAATATATTATTAGCTAAGATAATGTGTAAACAAAAGGTACTGTAACTGATATGCTGTCAAACAAATATGAAGTCATTAATGTTGCAGCATCACTTGGAGGTACAGTAAGACATGTACTGTATAGGCATAAAAACCTGACATTGTTGAAACAATCAGCTAAATGTGGTTAGGGATCTAGGTGTCCTTATCCCTCGAATGTGGTTATGGGGGCATAGTGCACATTATCTATCGCAGTCTGTTATCTGTTGCAATTTTAAGCATCTCCTGAAAACAGCTCCATCTAAAACAATTAGCCTATACAGCTGTAATGTTTTTGGTTTCCGTTTTTAAATCTAAAAGTTTCAAGAATCTACCATGGAGGTCTGTCTTTATTTTTTTGCCTATTTTAAACTGCCCTTTTGAGATTACAAATGGCCCAAATGCAGACCTCTAAGTTGCAGGAATAACAGCCTTTGACAGAATTGATCGGTGTTCTGATAATGTGCAGCGAGTGGGTCAGTATAGCCTACCTCTGGGACCGGTGGCGGGTTCTCTTGCGCTCCAAGTAGAACATCACGTTCAGGCTGCATTTTACTGTGTAGGCGGAGACAGTTACAACATGCACACAGCTGTAAATAATCTGGATGATATGATTGACAACTTGATTGAACTTTAAGTAATCATGGTACATTAAGATTAAGTAGTTTCATCTGTACAGAACATCTAACCAAACCCACACTACATTGCAACCTATGTCAAATAGTGGTAATTTGATAGATTTGAACAGACAGCAGGGCATTTTCAGCATCACTATAAAACTGTAAACTTTCCATAGACTCATAGACTAACCATCAACAAAATGGTGATTTGTTCCTTTAACAAGGCAAAAACATAGCTGTTTTATTCTGTACTTTAGACCAGTGACCGGCTTTAGAGCACCATGTCCTGACCAGCGCCATCACCTGCCCATTGTCACTCTGTTAGGCCTGACACACACCTTTCCATCTAGCATACAACATTGATGCATGCTAGATGTATGAGACTTGTTTACTGATGCAAGCTCCCAATGAATTTCCAATGGAAGTCACATGGTTTGACACAACATTTTTGTTGTACGACTTTCGGCTGTGTTTCGACTGCCCCCCTCCCCCTCATACAACAACAATGTTGTGTCAAACCATGTGACTCCCATTGGAAATTAATTGCGAGCTTGCATCAGTCAATACGTCTCATGCATCAGCTATACATAATCTGTTGTGAAGGTGTGAGTCAGGCCTTATCACACGTCCAGCTGGTGTACAAAACAAACATGACCACAGGAGTCCAGAAGCTGACTGTCTTCAGCAGAGGGCTCTACAGAGAATAGCATTGAAGCCTAGCCCGTTGTGTTTACCACAGTTTTACTGTATGATCCGCACCTCCCATTGTCTCTCTGCAGCACTCACACCACCAGAATGTTCCAGGGTGCGTTATTTGAACACGCATGCACCTTTCAATAGATTGTATCGTTATTATATATGGGCCTTTTGTGAGCTTGTTCACTCTCTGTGCCTCTGTTTGTATGGGTGAGCGCTGCCCGTGCTGCATACCCGCAGGGTAACACAGTCTCTGAACAAGAACAAGAGCCAAAAGGAAGAAATGAGAATTAAGACGCGGAGCAAAACACAAAATCTGCTCAGTGTCCCTTTGGCAGTCTATAAACGCAAGAATCATGACGTACCTAAACAATGTGGAAAGCATACAGTACAATTTGCTTTCTCCTCGTTTGAAGAGAATTAGGCTACACAGAAAAACATGTCTACACTACAAAGGTAGAGGAAAATTAAGTTTCTATTTAAGCTTTTCACAGCTCTAGTTTGAGCTGAAATGAGCAGAGATTTCAAAGCCCTGACACGCTAATCCCATCTCTCTGCCATAATTTTCGAAGGTTTAAAGAATTTATAAAGATTTCATCTCCTTCGGATGAGTTGCGTACGTTTGGTACGTTGCTGAAGATGCAGAGAGAATTGTTTTGACCAACAGTTCACTTTAATTTCTGTTTACAGTTAATTACAGGCACCATACACTTAACACCATATACGATAACATTCAATAACATCAACTCATAGTTTTAAGGCAATACATTTTCACATCTTCAGTCAGCCTGTAATATATGTTCCATATTCTCTCCTCTGTTGGTGTTTTGATCTGCTGGATCACAGAGAAAATAAGAGAGGAAAGAGGATAGCGGGCATCTTTGAAGTGACGGGTAATGGAAGACTTTTCATTCCCTAGCTCTCTGGATTGATCCTTTGCATTCAATAATCCTTGTTTCAACTTGTCTGGTAGTGTTGTTTGAATTGAAGTCCACACGGGCAGGACGTTAGACTTTAGATATGATATTACTAGAATTGTACGTCTTATATCATACTGCTGCTTGCCAGTGATATGGATAACAACTTATATGAATCCCTTCATGCTGCACAGGAGCAACAGAGGTACAGTAGAAACCTACTATTTGAGCATCCAGAGATGGGAGATGGATTATACTGTGTGTGTCTGGTCTGACCGGGAAGTCCTGAATATTTCTGGGTCCAGTGACAAAATGTAGGTGGTTGAGCAAATTGTCTTTGCCAAACAGGATCTGAGCTCAATATACGGCACTTTTTTTGAGGGGCGCTCACCGAAGAGTATCCAAAGATTGTCACAGTGAACCTGCTACTGCTGCCATGCTGCTGTCAAACATTTCGGCCATCTTGCATAGGTGGGAGTGGGGAGTGTAGGACCTGATGTCACTTTTATACTGCCTTGATTGACAGTTGACATGGGTTGCCATTTGCGGGTTGCCATGTTGGTTGGGTTACAATTGGCTAACATTGGCTTTCAAAGTTTGCAGGATTGGTCCTTTTGAAACAAAAAGCCTCAAATCATGAACGCAGCGTGCAATTTACGTGAAATCTTTCACAGACTTTCCTACTAGGCTGAGGAATATATCCCACCCTTTTCACATTGGCCTGTTATAGCGCCACCAACAGGTGGATTTTTGCAAAACACATTTTTGGAACAAAATGCCTCAAATCATCCAATTGCCATCAATGGTGTAAGAACAAATGGCACCCTTTTCACATTGGCCTATTATAGCGCCACCAGGAGGACAACCTGACCTGTCCTGGTGAAGACCTGTGCCCCGAGAGGCACTTTTTCTAGTTTTTCTCTTCTCTGTCCTGATCCATATCGACATCTGTATGAATATGTCTGTGTCCTGTCCTGTCCATACTTTGTCTCAAAAACTGTCTATGGAAGTGATGGCCAATTATTTAAGTGCACTAGATAAACGGTCATATAGAGTCTTTACACAAAGTGCTTCAAAATTGGCATTTCATACACATTCACACACCAACGCAGGAGGAAACCATGCAAGGTCTTTCTCAAGGACTCGTCGACACAAACCCAGAAGCGATAACCTTCTGATTCCCAAGCGACCGCTCAACCATAATTACGGCAACAAAGGATGAAAGATGATTAAAAAAAAACTGCAGAAAACTATTGTGGCTTAGTAAGGCCAAGGATCTTAGCTTTTCTGTTAGGAACGTGCAGTATGTCGGATCTATATACATTCATGAACTCTTCTCCGAGAAAGGAAAGCCTGCCAATGGAGATGAACAACCAGGCTGGTTGAGCAGCCGTTGCAGAGTTGCAAAGACTCCTAAGCCCCACTACAACCGCCACGCCTAACAGGCTAACAGGTGAAACTAATTGTCAATTAGTTTCACACTAATTGTGTGAAATGATCCCATACCTGGGCTTTCGGATGAGATGTGGATGTTAAATTGATTCAGATGTACTGACCGATAACAAATAATCTCATATCAAAATAAAATGACACGTCTCACCTCTAAAAAGGTGAAACTAAACTATAAACGATCCCCTGTTGCAGCCCTATACTGTGCTGCTAGTGTTGACTTCCAGGGACAATCGAGAGGCTCCGCTACAGTATATCCGGAAATTGCGGCGCCGGAAATTGGTCCATTGCAGTGAACGGAGCTGTCTTCATTCTATCTTTACATCAATCTGGCCCCTGCTGTGCAGGGTGGCTATACGACTGATGAGAGACGGTCCCTAGCTGACCCAGATAAAAGTCACACAAATTAACCACATCTAAAACGATGAAAAACACAGAAAGAATTTAGATTACACAGAAGAAGACGACGACGAAGAAGTTTTAGGATAATTCTACCCATAATAAATATACCCTAGCCTACAGTAGGGGTGTGAGAAAAACAGGGAAGGGTGTGAGAAAAACAGGGAAGAGATATAGAGTATATAGAAGGAAAAACTAAACGCATGCCATGAACAGAAAACGTGACGGCCGTACCCTTATTGAGACCATGTTACGGATGTAATTGACGAACGTTTCTGTATCCCGCCCGCTGCCGTGAGCAGATCGAGGTTTAATGTGTTCAATGCCCTCTGTGAGCAATAAAGAATCATTAGCGTTGTGAAAATCATTATGTGTCTAGACATGGGGGTAATCATGATTTCTAATGACATTTTGTGCTTGGCAAGGCGATCTCTCAGGCATCTTTTAGTTGTTATATAATAATTTATATAATTTTTATTTCCTTTAGAGGATAGCCCCTTGAGATGCATCATCTCAATAAAAAGGGCCATTATTAACCAGGACAATTGGATAAGACATGTTTCCTGAACTCCCTATTATTACATTTAGACCTTGCCATGTTATGTATAGGTAACTCCAAATAGGTGTATTGTTCAATAATAATAATAAAAGAAGGGCAGCTTATAGTAAGATAAGGAAGGATAGACAGATGTTTTACCACTAGCCAAGGCCTACAGTACATTAACATTCTACACACTCAATTGGGATAAAACAGCATTTGTACGTAAACAAAGGTTCCATCTGTGCTGTGCTATCTTTTGTTATACACCCAATTCTGACTGAAAACAGGTGAAATTGGCAACCAAAATATGATTAGAAACCTGTGTGTATAAACACTGGGCACAGTTCTGTTAAATTAGATTAACCGAGGCTCCAGGCTGTCTGGAGATCAGTATTGACTTTGACTGTATTGTTTTGTGGGGTTTTTGCAATATGGCCTCTTGAGATAATGACTGCTCCATCTGTCCCACCCAGACAGTGGCCTTGTGGTTAGAGTGTCCACCCGGGGGTTCGATCTCCGGCCGGGTCATACCAAAGACTGTAAAAACGGGACCCAAATTCACCCAATGCCTCCCTGCTTGGCACACAATGGGTTGGATTGGGTCAAATGCGGAGAACAAATTTCACTGCGACTAATCGTACGACTTTGACTTTGACCTTTCCCAGTTTAAGGAAACCTAGGGCCCTATAGGCCTACTGTAATACTGCAACTAGTAGTAGTTCCGATCTAACAGCTCACAACGTGAACCTAGATTTTCTTTTGTTATTGCTGCAAAAATAATGACTTCTATTTCAGCATGCCAACGTTTCAAGAAGAGAAAGGCTATGATTTCCATAAGCTTGGAATCCCCATCGATGATGTCATCGGTAGGCAATGAGGTTTCTGAACTGTCCATAGCCCATCTCTGAGAGCATAAATGCTCATAATATTGAGCATTAATGAGGACAATATGAGGATATGAAAAACGGTTGTGAGACGGTGTTGCATTCCGAAAATAGCAGATCTACAAGTTCACAATGCCACACATTGAGAGCCTGTATGTGGCACGTGCCTGGACCGCTAGGCCAGCGGTCGCTGCAGATTGAAGCAAAGTCACCAACCAGGCTGCGCCTCCACTCCTTTGTGGAGGAGTCTGTCTGTCAAATGGGACACATGCAGGGTTAAGCCAAATTCCAATGCCCAAAATCTCTGCCATCTCGCTCACTTACACTCGCTCACTCCAACATGGTGGTGTTACGATGAAATTGGTTACCTGCCGAAATATGTGACCATCTTGTGTGGACTACACACAACTTACATCATTAAATACGTTGCCTAAATACCACTAGATTGAACTCGTGCTAATAAACAAACCACAATGATTTACGTTCGGACACTGAGATTATGCTGATTGTCTACATGATTGTCACATATTTCGGCAGGTCACCAATTTCACCGTAACACCACTGTGCTGGTGTGAGTGGTTTGTGAGTTGAGGCCGAGATCTGGGGTATTGGAATTTGGACAGTGCTGCCTGCTCAAAGGACCAGATACAGGGGTTGGAGGCAAAGGGGCTTGTGCGCAGACAGGGACTATATATATATATATATATATATATATATATATATATATATATAGGCATCATTAAATAGACACACGTACAAATACACAGAGGAACCATGTAGGCATGTAACA